>NC_136417.1:58769627-59379627 GCF_052625555.1 Lactuca saligna
TATCCATAGAGGTCTTGAAGGCAGATTCACCAATCAACTTTGCTTTTCTATTGCGCCAAACCATTGCTGATTCAGCAGCAATAAGTATATAGGTGAGATCAATAAGGGTCACGTCGTGGTTCATCATATAGTACTCTCTTACGAACTCACTATACGAGTTAGGAAGTGACTGAAGAACCCAATCAACAGCCATCTCTTCACCGACAACGGATCCCATCATTCTTAACCTACCAATGTGTGACTTCATCCCTAAGACGTGTGCACACACCGACTTTCCTTCTTTATGTTTACTTGCCAAAGGGATTGAGTAATATTGAACCTTTCAATTTTACAATCTTGTGGGTTAGGGAGAATAATTGGATGAGAAGGAGGAAGTGAAGCATGATTTCTTGTTCCTCGATCGAATCGTGGAATATCATCTTCATGTGGAATGCTTGTTCCACGGGATTTGGGAAGACCATAGTTGTCGAACTTTGATATCTACAAAACGGGAGAAAACAAATTCAAGTTAGTTGATCGATTGAGTCCTTAGTAAATCACCCAAATGAGATACCAAGGCTAGGACCCAACACAATACGCTACAACCTAGAAAAGGGATGCCGTAATCTAGTTGCAGAATATTTGAAGGTAAGTGAATGACGATTCACCAATTTCCACCATGAAAAACGAAAAAGAAATTTAAGTTTTAAATCTATGAAAACTCCTAGATCCTTTGAGATTCATTGAACATTTCAATGGCATGTTTAAATCTCGATATGCCCCTCTTGTTTGTGACTGGGATGCCGAGGATCACATAGCGGGTGTGAATAACCATGCAAAGTTACATGGTGCCCTCACATGTTACAGTCACCTATTCGATGTGCCGGTAAACCACACACGCTCCACCGAACTATGACAAACATTGAGTCACCCTTTGCTACCTTTGATTAGAACCATTTAGTGTGCCGGTAAACCACACACGCTCCACTAACGTCTTCGCAAGGGTACAAAGTGTAATTTCATGGAATTGCATCAACTCACTTTGCCTAAGTAACTAAGATTGGGAATTTGTAAAACATTTAGTTACTTTGTATTTCATTATACTTATAATGGAAGGTTTCGTCCTATCCTACCCGTTCGGATAACGACCCTCCACTAGTCAAGAGTGCGGTGGGTAAGAGTGAATACCCATTCAATCGCCATATTACAGGCAATTTCCTTAAACACCCCTTATAGACCAGCTTCGTGAATGAGGCCTACTAACGGTAAGACTGGCTTTTACTCATACATATATATATAATGTTAGACCTTTAATGTTATATATATAGTATAGGGTGTATTTTACACTTTTAAAATACTAGGTGGTCTAATTCAACAATTATATTTTTAATTCAATTAAATTGTAAACCTAAACTTTTATGGATTTATTAAATCTCTTTTAATTATACACCTTAATCAATTAATAAAACCATAAGGGTGTATTTGAACTTTTCAAAACATTACTAGGGTTTTAGAATTTAACATTCCTAATTAACTTTTAATCAACTTTTAAATTCCAAAACTTGAGGGCAAGTTTTGAAACATTTCAAAAACATTAGGGTTTCAACTATTTAAATTTCAAAACAACAAAACTATTGAGTTCAAATTTAAACTATAAAACCTAAAGGGCAAAATATGAAACTTTTCATAACAACAAGGATCAAATAACAAATAATTCAAATAAACATTTAATCACATAATTATCCATATTTGATTTTTTTCTTGCAAAACAATTTATCAATTTACTCAAAATAGTTAATCAATTATCTTATAAGGAAACAATTATCTTATTAATTGATAAATATCTTCAATTAGATCAAAAATATAGTCAAATATATCATATAATCGGATTAATATTGATCGAACATGATAAGGTAACTATCCTAATGCAAAAACAGCAAGAAATCCTGAGATAAGCACTATCTGACGAGTTGACTCGTCGAGTCACCCTGGACTCGGCGAGTTCAGCTATGGACTCGGCGAGTCCAGCCTCTAGAACACCAAAAATCGAATTTTTTAGATATACAATGCATCAATACAATTGAAACCAAACTAGGCTCTGATACCACTGATGGGTTTTGGTCATAAGACATCCTATGTGCTCATACAAACCCTAATGCTTGGATCTAGGTTTCTCTATTGTACATGCTTTGAATCCAAGACTATAAACCCTAATTCTAGCATATGGAAATCAATATTAACATATAATTAGGTTTAAGATATTACCTTGATTGTTATGTAGCAATAACAATCTTAATTCCTCCTTGAATTGACTTTGGAAGGCTTAGAGTCACAAGTGTCACTCCTCTAATGGCTTACAAACACCAAGAGCAAATGGAGCAGGTATAAATAGAGAAGAGAGAGGTATGAATTCGTCCTTAGGACTTCTTGGGAAGGCTTAGACGAATTCATAAGCCTTAGGGGGTTTATATAGGTGTAAAGATTAGGGTTTTAGTCCTTATCCTTATCTAGTTGCTTGTCCACCAGGTAACCATAAGATAAGTCTTAGAAACCTTTATCCTAGTCGAATTCTAAGGCATTATCTCCTTAAATTCGTTCACCCTATATTTAAGATAACCCTTACCTTATTTTGTAACTATCACATAATTACAAATCAACCCTTTTAGTTTAATTAATTACACTTGATCACAAAATTAATTCCTAATTAATTATTGACCAATATTAATTAAACAAATATGATTTCTCCTTTAATATATTATTCTTATAACATATTAATAAATCATAATAACCTCTCTCTCTCTTTATTTATTTCTCCAATCAAGTTGCTTTGGTGAAGGCAACCCAAAAGGACCATGCACCATCGGGTCAAGTAGATACCAAAATAGTTATGGATTTAGACACTAATCCAACAGCATGTACACCATAGGAATGTTGTAGTACCCAAAACCCATCAGTGGTATCAGAGCCTAGGTTGTTTTTCTGTTATATGTGAATTGTTCAAAGCTGGAAAAATTTTGTTTTTTGCTTTCCGTCTGATCACCACGAGGTGGTGGGCCATCACGAGGTGGTAAAGGTCACCACGACGTGAACTCGGTTCTGATGGCAGATTTTTCGGATTTTTTTTTTTGCTAAAATTAGGCTAGGATAATTACCATAACTTAATTTACTAATTAAAATTTCGATTATTTGATATAGTAATTGATATCCTAATCTAATTGGAAGATAATGGTCAAAATTTAAGATAATTACTAGATTATATGATAAACTAATTTTTTGTAACTTTTGAATTGTATGTATCTTGCCAAATTAAATTAAATTAGGTCAAATTTAGATAATGATAAAATTATATGATTATTTTAATTATTTTAAATTTGATCTAGAAAGTTTTGAAAAGTTTCAAAACTTGCTCTCAAGTTTTGGAATTTAAAATTTGATTAAAAGGTTTTAATTTTGAAAAGTTAAATTCTAAAACCCTTGTGTTTTTTAAAAGGTGCAAATTACACCATTGTGGATTTTATTAAATTAATTAAATGTTTAATTAAAAGAGAGAATTAATAAATCTATAATAATATGGTTTAAGTTTAATCAAATTAAATGTCTAATTTATTAATAGATTAAACCATTTAGTATTTTAAATGTATAAAATACACACATATACTATATAAAATTAAAAGTATAATATATTATATATGTATAAGTAAAATGTCAGTTTTATCGTTAGTAGGCCTCAATCACGAAGCTGATCTATAAGGGGTGTTTAAGGAAGCGGCCTGTAAAATGACCAACATTGGGTATCCATTCTTACCCACTGCACTCTTGACTAGTGGAGGGTCGTTAGTCGAACGGGTAGGATAGGACACAACCCTCCATTATAAGTATAATGAAATACGAAGTAGCTAAATGTCTTTTATAAATTCCAAAATCTTAGCTACTTTAGGAAAAATGTGAATTTGGTACTAATCCAAGAAATTGCACAATGAACCTTGTTGGTCGTTAGTGGATCGTGTGTGGTTAACCGGCACACTAATATGGGATCAATGAAGGATGGAAATGGGTAGCTCATAGATTATCATAGATCAATGGAGCGTGTGTGGTTAACCATCACATTGATTAGGTGATATACATCTTCGAAAGTACCAAGCTAATTTGCATGGTTATTCACACCTTGTTTGTGATCCTTGGTATCCCAGTCACAAACTTGAAGGGCATAATCGAGATTAACATGTCATTGAAAATTTCAATGAATCTTAAAAGATCTAGGAGTTTCAATTTATTTAAAACTAAATTTCTTTTTGTTTTTTCATGGTGAAAATTGGTAAATCGTCATTTACCTACCTTTAAATATTCTGCAATTGGATTACGGCATCCCTCTTCCGAGTTGTAGAATATTGTGTTGGATCATAGCCTTAATATTTCATTTGGGTGTTATATTTGATGAGTTTTGGCCATAAGAACATCCTATGTGCTCATACAAACCCTAATGCTTGGATTTAGGTTTCTCTATTGTACATGCAATTTATCCAAGACTATAAACCCTAGATCTAGTATATGATAATCAATATACTATATGAATTAGAGTTTAGATCATACCTTGATTGTTATGTAGCAATAACAATCTCAAATCCTTCTTGTATTAACTTTAGAAAGCTTAGAGTTACAAATGTCACTCCTCTAATGGTTCACAAGTACCAAGAGCAAGAGGATGAAGAAGAGAAGAGAAGGAGGCTGCCCAAAACGTGTGGAAACCCTAACCAATTAGTTCACCACGTTTTGGGGGCTTAAGGGTCCTTTAAATGGTGAGGCTATTAGGGTTATCTAACAAGAAAACCCTAATTTGGATGCTTAAGCCCTAAGCAACCCATGGACCCTTTCCTTAACAAGCCTTGGATGATTTCTAATGGGTTTCCCCCCTAGAATTCGTCCAACCTTATATTATAAGGTAATCCATAGCCCAATTGCAATTATCTTATAATTACAATTCCAGTCCCTTAAGTTTAATTAATCTCTTTTAGCCACAAACTTAATTATCAATTAATTCTAGACTAATATTAATTAAACAATATGATTTCTCCTTTAATATATTATTCTCATAATATATTAATAAATCATATTTAATCCTTTTTCTCCATAATTCATCCTATCAAGTTGCTTTGGTGAAGGCAACCCAAAAGGACCATGCACCATCGGGTCAAGTACATACCAAAATAGTCATGGACTTAGACACTAATCCAACAATATTTAGGATTGAATCAACTAACTTGAATTTCTCCCGTTTTGTAGATGTCAAAATCTAACAACTACGGTGTTCCCGAATCCTTTAAAAAAACCTTTCCACGTGAAGATGATGTTCCACAATTGGATCATGGAAATGGAAATCATGATTCACTTCCTCAACTTCCTCCAATAATTCTCCCTGAGCCATGTGTTCGAAGACTTGAAAAGTTCAAGGTCACTCAAGCCCTATTGGCTAGCAAACACGAAGATGGAAAGTTCGTATGTGCTCACGTATTGGACATGAAGTTGCATATTGACAAGTTGGGAATGTTAGGTGTCGATGTCTCAAGGAAGTTGGTTGTTAACATGGTTCTTCAATCACTTCCTAACTCATATAGTGAGTTCAATAATGATTACTATATGATGGAGCATGACGTGATCCTCATTGATCTTACCTATTTGCTTATTGCTGCTGAATCAACAATGATTTGGCACACTGGTAAAGCAGAGTTGACTGGTAGATCAACCCCCAAACCTCCATGGACATTGGCAATGGCAACATTGGAAGTCCGGAAAAGTCTTCTCTTCCCAATGGAAAGGGATCGACCATGGTCAAACCATTTGATCGGATGGTAAAGAGATAGGTTGAATCTGAGATTGTCCCGTGTGTTGTTCCAAAAGAGTCCATTTGTTTTTACTGCCAAGAGAAGGGGCATTGGATGCGAAGCTGCCACATTTACCTGAAAGATCGCAAGACTAGGAGAGTCAAGATGTATGACTCTGCTTCAGGTAAAATCCACTATCTAACTCTATTATGTTCCTATTTGTAGATTCTTAATACATGATGTGATAAGATTGCATTTTGATGGTTTGTAGGATCGAAGAAAGGAAAGGAAGCTTAAAGGAAGAGTGGGTTAGGTCTGATCATGAAGGATTTCGATCTCATGGTTCGAAGATTGGATTTTTGAGCTGCTATTTAAGAGTTAGGATAGATTGCTCAGAAATATTTAGTAACATAGTTTTCATTAGTAATTGCGTTGTAAGGACAAATTTTTCCACGTTTTTATAAATAAAATAAATTTTGATTTTTGTCTTATCCTTGCAATGACATTTGTGAAAATTGATCTTTATATGTTTCTGTTGTTAGCAATATTGAAAAAGGATGTGATTCTTAGTTATGTTATTTGTGGTAGTGTAAAAATTTACCAAATAAGGAATGATTCTCATCACCCAAGTTTCAATTGGACAAAAACTTGGAATCATGCGACTTGTATTGTGTGATGAATGAGAACCTTCGTATTTGAGAAATTAAGACTAATTCCTTTTTCACATAAGTATGTGAATCAAGTGAAGGACTAAAGGATCTAGTATACAATGTTGTGCACTAGGTCAAGTCCACCACAAATAATGATAAGAATATCCGTCATGATTTGCTAAAAGTTTAGTAAATATGGTTATGCTTACAAGATTAAGTGTAATTCTAAATCATTGAAAGGTTTCAATGTATGGCAGAACGAATAAGAAGAATCAATTAGGCAGAAAGATAAAAGTTTCTTCAGTCTGAAAATAAGAAACCTTTTATGGTGATTGGCATTAGATCGATTTCGAACGAATGGTTACCTAGAGTGAGGGTACACCCTACGTATACATTATTAGTGCACTCAACCTTTCCGTTTGCCATTTCTATGTCGTATAAATCTTTTAATGACCGGGGGTTTTGTTTAAGTATTGATTTGAATTGGTGGCTCACGAAACTCCTCTTCGCTCCACTATCAAATAGTACGCATGCATAAGAGTTATTGAGGAGAAATGTACCGGTAACCACTGTAGGATCCTCGACTACTTCCCCATGTCCTATCGCCATGACTCTCCCTACACCTCCAGTATTAGTGGCTTGTGCCTTGGGGAAGTTCCTCCTGAAGTGCCCCGCTTCACCACATCCATAGTAGGTTTGGCCTGCCCCTGTATTGGCAACTTGGTTGATCGGTCGTGTTGGCGCTTTACAGAAACGAGTAGTGTGCCCCTTCCTGTCGCAGTTTTTGCAGTGCATTTCCCGACAAGCACCATTGTGGTGGAAGTTGCACTTGTTGCACTTAAAGAGATTTCTTGCATATTGCTTTGGTGGTGTCGGAGTGGTAATAGTGGTGGCAACACGGATAACAACAGTCTGTTGCTTCTTGGCGGGGTCCTGTGTTGGTTGCTTCTTTTTATTGTTCCAGAACTTTCAATTGTTGTTCCCTCCCTTTGCTTGATCGGAGGTGGTTGACACCATGACATGGCTGGCCCGGTGATCAATGAGTTGCTGTGCCAGCTTCTTGGCACTGTCAAAAGTGGTTGGCTTTGATGCCAGCACGCTATCTTGAATCTGGGGTGATAGGCCCCAAAGATATCGTTCCACCTTCTTATTTTCTGGGGTAACCATCGCAGGACAGAGGATTTCTAGATCATTGAATCGGACAGTGTAAGCTGTAAGGTCAGATCCCGTCATCTTGAGGTTCCACAATTCCTGTTCTAATTTTTGCACCTCACCCCTTGGGCAATATTCCTTCATCATCATAGATTTCAAGTCTTCCCAACTTAACGAGTTAGCCACGGAGAGTGTCAGCGGTTTTACGTGGCCGTTCCACCAAGTGAGGGCCCTACCAGAGAATGTGCTGGCTGCGAATTTGACTTTGTCTGATTCGGGGCATGCACAGACCTCGAAGACGGATTCATTCTTCTCGAACCATTGCATCAAAGCGATGACGCTTCCGCTTCCATTGAAAGAATCAGGTTTGCCATTTGTGAAGTCTTTATAGGAACATTCTTTCGAACGCCCTTGGCTATCCCCTTGTGTAGAGATATTAATGCCACTCCCTGTACTCCTGGCACCGTCAGTGCTAATTTGAGACATAACAACTGCAACTGCGGCTGTAACCGCAGCCTGGAACATAATGGGATCAAACTGGGGAGGCGATGGGGGTGAATTTGTTTGCGTTCTTTCAGTGCGTATGGCAGATTTATGAGGTGACATTTTTTTGTCATAGAATTTTCAAAGATAAAAGGAACATCAGTCTTTTAGTAATTGGATGTAAGTCGAGTGTTGTGAAATTAGTTCATTGGTTTTCAAGTATAGTATTTCCCAACTTCCATATGTTTGCATTAGCAAGTAATTCATAGAATATGTTTATGCAATTAAACTTATGAATTAAATAGGGATGAATCAAACGAAGTCATGTGTTTGGTTCCGTGTCTAACTCACTCCTAAGATCCATTCGATGTGCCTCAGTTATGCGTAATTAAAATTTTAATAAACTGTTGATACTAATGAGTCTGCCCTAAGTCCACAACCAAACAAGGAACAGGTCCTAAGGAGGACTCGTCATTTCTAGGTCGATTACTGCTTTAATTACACATAACAACGAGGTACACTTAAAATCTTAGAATTATCAGTTGTAAATTTTTTGTAATACCACACAGTAAATCTCATGTCAACATTCAATGAAGTAAAATGCATGCCAAATTCATTGATAACTTTTTAGTACATATTGTCTTGAGAAAATTTGACCTCACAAGGGTCTACATTACATCAATGCAAAAGATAGTTTTGACAATACAAATGCCCTTTGAGTAGTGTAATCACTTAGTCGCAGGGTCAACCTACATACAAAAGAGTAGCACCAACGCATACTCACAAACCTACACTACGAAGATGTGCGAGTAGTAATGAGTCCTACTCACGACGATCCTTCCCTGGTGGAGCTTGGGATGATGTCGATGCACCTTGTAGTTCCGCCAGTCTCCATTCGGTTGCAACCATTCTCTCCTCGAGCGCTCTGTATCTTTCCCGATACTCCCTTGTTTCTGCTCGAGTAGCGAGAATGTAACACCTGTGTTTCTGGGCCTGTCATTAATGATAATATAATAGTCTAGGGTAACCTTTGTAACCCGTTTTTGAAATAATAGAAGTGTATTATTTGAGTATTACATGTTTTGTGCTTAATTGCTTAATTATGTGGTTTGATTAATTAAGAATAAAAATAAGCGTCAAAATTTAAGTATAAAATAAACTTTATATCTTTGGATAATGTTGTACTAGTTGAAACAAGGTTTCCGAAGATATAAAGAATGCCGAAATCCGAGTTATAACGAAGAAGTTATGACCTGTCGAAGTTTCGCTACATAACCGACAACGTTGAATGACGTAAAAAGTGAAATTTACGTTAGAGTGATATTTAGCCTTAGTGACTTAAACTAGAATCGAAGATCTCGTTGTTAGTATCGAAGCGATAAAAAGTTAGGCGAGAACGGATGTCAAACGAAGAAGTTATGAATTTATAACGAAATTTTCTGTCCCAGCCTATTAAAAATAAATAATAAAAATAAAATCAAAATTAGCCAACAGAGTCTAAAGGAAAATTGTAGAGCGTAGTCTCACATTCGCGTGGATATAAAGAACGTCGAAAACGGAGTTTGTATGAGGAAGATATGAATTTTCGAAGTTTATTAAATAATTAATAATTAAATTTAATTATTAAATCTCGGTATTATCTGAGGGCGAGTCATCGGACTCATCGGAAGTACGCCCCGCGTACACCGAGGTATGTCGACATTCGCACTCGAGTTCTTCGGTACGTAAGCAATGACGTTTCGGAGCAGTACGCCCCGCGTACTCTAAGGCTCCAGCCTCCTATAAATAGGATGCAAGGCTGCCAAGTTCCTTTGCTATTTTTCTCTCTTCTCTCTCCCATTTTGCATCGTTTTGCGTGCCAGAAGTACCCCGAAGCTCTGGTAATATTCCCGAGCCCTGAAGCAAGTCCCGAAGCCCGAAGATCCCGAGAAGTGCGATTTCCGAGCCGAAGCTCTGTCCGCGAGAAGTTCGATTTTTGTAGAGATCTTCCAGATCTGCTGAGGATTACTACTTCTACAAGCCGTAGTGCTGTCCGATCATCTTCTGATCAAGTGAGTGTGTAGTTAATTTCTTCTAACGCATAATTATGAAGTATTTTATACAAAATATGTGTTATGTGTATAATTTTGTTGTTATGTGCGTGAATGTATATTCACTCTCTTCAATCTCATAGATCTGATTTGTTTTCTATGAAATACGTGTTATGTGGGTATGCCTCATCTGTTATGCGAAATATGTATTGAATGAAAATGCTATACAGGTTTTAAACTACGTATAAAAATATATATTTTTATGTACTAATATGTTGGGTAGAACATGGGTAGATAGTTGGTGTGTAATAAACAGATAAGAGGCCTCGATGTTGTTGTTGTCGACCTAGTTATTCAGCGGAGTATGGATAACGACCACAGACTCCTTCTAGATAGTCTCGTGGAACGCTAGCAGGTTCATAACCTGTAGGTGTTGTCAACGATGTGTTCACCGGTGTACTCTATCCCCCTCATGGTTGCCTTTAGGATATCTATTGTTGAGGAAACCCCTTAGCAGTAATGTCCGTCCCGATGAAAATCCTAGATTAGGTCCCTTGAGATAGATGTTGTTTTAGGGACGTAAAGTGAGGATAACGGGAATGGGTAATCGGGATAGTGATTGGTTGGTGAAATTAAATATAATTTATTTATTGTGGGTTGAAAACCCTATATGCTCACCAGGCTCCCAAGCCTGACCCACTCAGTTTTATTTGTATTACAGGAAGTGGCGCAAGGACGTAAGATGGATGAATCATCGAGTTGTTTTGTTTACAAGTCTGTATATGTATATATTTGTTGAATGACTTGTAATGTTATCATTTATGCTTTATGGTCTGTATCGGAACATGACACCCCGAGTTTTAATTATATAATGAAAATGCATCTCTTGATGAAATGCTTTGATAAATATTATTTTATCATGTTTTGTTTTGGGAGCAAATTCCGCAACACTTTTAAATCAAAAGGATTTACTCTGAAATTATTTTAAAAATCATAAATGAAATCGGTCTTTTCTGGCCGTGATTTTGGGGATGTCACAAAGAAGGTCCTGAATAAGTTGGTCTCGGTGGTGGGAGTCTCGTTCTAAGTCTCTGGTGCGAGCAATGGTAGATTCTACGATGGCACTCAGCTCCCGGACCTGATCGGTCGTCGTCCTACCACGATCATCCATACTCGCTATCCGTTGAGTCATGATGGGGATGGCTCTATCAGCCGGTCCTCCGTGGATAAGGTCGTAATAACCTCATTGGTCGCCATATGGTGACCGCTAGCATTGTTGTCGGCTCCACCTTTCGATCGTTGTTACCCAACGGGGCTCAAGCCCGTTGTACCAAAAGCAGTGTGCGGGCACCCTCGCGATGTAAGGAGGGTTGAAGACTTCCGGTTCTTCTTCAATTTCATTCTCAACCATGACTATCTCATCGTCTTCCTCTTCTTCTTCTTTATCTTCCTCCTCTTCTTCTTGTTCTTCCTCGGATTCCTCTCGGGTTCCTCCTCGGGATCCTCCTCAGGATCCACTTCGGGATCCTCTTTGATTTGTTGCTCGGGCTCTTCCTCAATCCATCCAGCATTTCCCTAATTGGGAAAGTACGGGTCCCTGGTAGGTGAAATTCTGCCATGTCGTCTGTACGAGAATAAGGGTGTAAGTAGCATGTAGCGGTTTATAATAATAATATTGTGCTATAGCAATCATACAAATATTCCTATAATATTTTGAATGTTTAGATTTGGTTCTTAATGTATTCCTTGTAGGGTGAAGTTAGGTTATTAGATTTGTTACCCACCATGACTATCCCCTAGTATACGTAAATCACTACTCGGACATATATAGTTGATCAGACTATACGCCTCCCAGACTTGATTCACATATACCAAGGTATACTCATGGTGCACAACTCCTCTTCTTTTAATTTACGTTCTTCTAGTTATGACACTATGCGAGTATGTAATGCATGTAGGTATACTTTTAAACGAGAAAACTATTTATTTTTCTAAAAGTATCCCCCGTTAAAATGTTTTAAAATCAGAGACTTTAGTCCCAAATGTGTTTATAGTTTGTATATCTTATGTGGTTTGATATACATAATTCACTATAAACCGTGCTCTGATACCAATCTGTCACACCCCCAAACCAAGGATGGCGGAAACGTCCGGGGGTGGAGGACTTCATGTATAGTATCATAACCACAATTGCAATAGTAATTTAAGCAAACACAACCAACATATATATACATATATATATATATATATATATATATATATATATAATTGAAAGAGTTACATCATTGTATGAGTTACATGTTTCCAAATCAATTACAATATGTTGACAAAACATGAAATGTTGACGTCTTAACGTCCCATCCTCAAAATGCACTTTCATACATGTTTAGTGATTTCCCGAGAATACAAGTTGTTTGAAAAAGTGTCAACACGAAGGTTGGTGAGTTCATAAGCTTTTGTTTTCAAACTTAATAAAAGTCTTTCTCTTGTAAATGTCATGTTTGTTTCAGAAAAATCCGATATTTTCCTTAAAATGTGTAATGTAGTCTTATATCCGAAGACCAAAATGTATAAGTAACCTCTCTTACTAATAGAAAATGATACGTGTTTAAATCGACATAAACGCGTTTGAATTAAATGAAATCCCCGTAAATTTTGGGAGTTTGGTTAATGAGTCTAGTTTTTTCATAAAATTTTCCATGATTTTTAGTGACCTCCAACTTAGGTGAAAACGTCCATAAACACAGACTAGTCCGGATTGGTTCTTGAAATGATAGGCAGTTTAGAAAAAATCACCATAAATTGTAGAAAAATCGTATGGAGATGTGCAAGAAGCCATTTTAAAGCTAAGAACTTGAACTAGTTGCACCTTGTACAGTTTTGAAAACAAAAATGTTTTATTTGACCAACACAGTCCGTGAATGGAGTCCAACTTTTCTGACGTAAGCTGTTAGAAACATTTAGTTGTGTTCTTGATGATTTAACTTGTATTCTGTCACACCCCCAAACCTGAACGGCGGAAACGTTCGGGGGCGGATGACTTCATGTGGTAGCGTAACAAGTGAATACAAGTAAAGAAAGCAATACAACCATCATATATATATATATATATATATATATATATATATATATATATATATATAATTGAAAGTTTACATTTGTGAAACGTTACATGTTCAAAATCAATTACAAATATGATGTCAAAATATGAGATTAAACTGGCGCTGCAGCATCTCTTTATCAAAAGCATAATGATACATGTAGTTACTGAATCCCTGGGACATACAAGTAATTTTGAAAGAGTAGATCAGCATTTAAGCTGGTGAGTTTCATAAGTATTTAATGACAATGTTTGTATGAAACGAAATATCTTGTCCTTGTTTTTTTGTGTTTAGAAAATCCTGTATTTTCTACTAGTATAAAAGGAGTCTTCCTTCCAGACCAAAGTTCGTTTCCAAAATGTTTGTAAATGTAAAAGTAACTAATATGTTTGAAAACCTCGTAAATCAATGTATTTTTAATATCATCTGTGAGCTTTATAACCATACTATTGACTCAGATTGCCTATACACAACGTTCTTCAGGCGTTGGAATGTTATGACGTTTGTCACCCCAAACGGTGGACTGTAGCTAACAGTCAGGGCGCGGGTTGTTAATCCCGTATAGATCTATACACAAACACCATGCTCCCCCTCCAAGGGATTTTGGTATATAATACAGGACTTGAAATGTGTACTCGAACGTACGTGAAGTAAATGTCTCACAAAACCGTAGTATAAAAACAGATTTACGTGTTGAAATGTTCGTTTGTTATTGTACCTAAAAGTGATTTCTCAAAAATCGTGTTTCTAGTATGTAAAAGTTAGCAATATCCTCATAAAACTATACCTGTTATAGTTTTCTAAAAACGTGCCTCGTTTGTTTTAGAATATCTAGAAAAGGAATCACTTGTTATGAAAGCATAGATTTTTGTAGAGTCTAAGATAGACACAATATACTTTAAGTCTAAGAAAATGTTTAGTTTATACATGCACTACAACCATTTATAGTTTTAAAGATAAAATGCTATTGTAATATATTTTTGTATACGGGAGTTCCCTATATAGTTTTATAAATCACACATGATTTCACTTAATAAAAGTGTATAATAATCTTTATATATAACATCCGATAATAGTCGTGTGTTTTACTTGTATTCCCCCCCCCCCCCCATAGAAAGCATATAAAAGCGTTTAGAATATTAAAAGGGTTAATTAAGGGGTATGAACTCACTTGAAAGATTGAAGATAGCGAGATGGAAAACCGGGCAGAGTTTCGTCTTGGGAAACGGATTATTCTCGGGAATCTCGTTAGTAAAATCGACCTTCGGGACTTGCACAAAAATGACCAGGGCTTCGGGGTAGTGCGGGCACGGAAAACGAGGTAAAACGCAAGAAAAGTGAGAGAGAATGAGCAAAATTTCCGGGAACCCTCGCATCCTATTTATAGGAGGCTGGAACTGCCTCCGTACGCGGGGCGTACGCGTACATCACGCATGACCGAGTCCTCGACTGCCTCGTACTTCGGATGGGACAGGCTAGGCTTCGCATAGACCGGTACGTGGACGATCAGAGGCCTTGGCCTTGAGTACGTGGGGCGTACGAGGGTACGCGGCGCGTACTTCGGCCCTATCTGCTGACTCCTTCAGATAATACCAAGAATTTATAATTAAATAAATATATAATTTATTTAATAAACTTCAAAAATTCATATCTTCTTCATACGAACTCCGTTTTCGACGTTCTTTATATCCCTGCGAAGGTGAGACTACGCTCTACAACTTTCGTTTAGACTCTGTCGGCAAATTCCGAATTTATTTTTATTATTTATTTATTAAAATGACGTGATTAAGGAATTTCTTTAAAAATTCATAACTTCTTTACCTGACGTCGGTTCTTGCCAGACTTTTTACCCCTGAATTACCATTGTCGAGACCTTCGATTCTCGTTTAGGTCATTCCGACCAAAAGTCGCTCGATCTCTGATTCGAGTTTTTAGTTGTCTGTTGCTAAGCCGAAATTGGAAAAATCTTAATTTCAATATACGAAGTCGGGTTTGGGCATTCTTTTTACGTACGATCCCGGTTTAATGATATAAAACATAGTAGGTAGTTAAATTGAGACTTTTTGGACATTTTATTATCAACGTTTATTTTGATTAACTTAAAAATGGTTACAATACTTGACTTATTAGGCCATTACAAAGAGTTGAAATATCGGGTTGTCACATATTCTCCGCCTTAAAACTTAAGAAAATATAAAAATGTAGGGTATGAACTCACCTCGAGTGATTTCAGTAGATGGATGATGGAGAAATGTAGTATTCCACTCAAGAACACTAAGAAGATGTCTTGAAGGTTCGAAGATCTAACACTAATGTGATGGAATTTGTGTAAGCAATCTATGATTTGGCGTAAGAGGAAGTGAAATAATTATGTGGAGGATGACTATACTTAGCAAAAGTGGGAGAAAACTTGGAAGAAGGCCCTTAAATCTTGAATTTTTGGTGAGAGGATTGAGAGAGAAAAGTATTTAATCTTTGGTGAAATGAGAGCAATTGAGTGAGAATGAGGAGAGAGGATGAGTGTATAGCTCTAAGAACGTGGGAATAACTTGTGAGAGAGGTAAAAAGTACAAGGAAGTGACAAGGTATGGTGGGGGAGGAGTGTAGGTTAGTCATGGAGTGGGTATGGTGGTTACTTGTGTCATAATACAAAGAATAGTCAACACTCAACCTTTGTACTTCACCCACTCTTCTTGGATAAGGTTTTATCCCCAAAAACGTGAGAAATTAGTAGATATGGGTCCCTAAATGTTAAAATAAAGTTTCGGGTGAAAATCCCACGTTAAAATGATGAAAAACGAAGTTAAAATGAAGTCGTAGTCGAAAACCGGAAAGAAATGGGCTTCCAGCGAGGCCTCTCGGTCCTGGACGGAGGTTTGGTCCTCCTGATGTTGGGCTGGGAGGCGAAATAGGCCGAAAGTAGCAGGAAGCGAAATGGACCGAAAGTGACTTCGGCCCAAAGGCTTCGGGTTCGGTTCCTTATCCGAGGTTCGGTCCAAAAGGGGAGGGTTCGGTTCTCGGTTTCGGCTCTCGGTTTCGGTTGCTAAGAGGCTTCGGCCTCTAAGAGGAGTTTCGGCTCCTTAAGGCTGTTTTTCTCGTTTTTACCCCGTTTCAATCCGTTTGACCCGGTTAAGTGTCGGGATGGCCCGAAAGACTATGAAAAGTTATGGGAACTTTTGAGAGAGATTTGGGAGAGATTTCAAATAGGAGGAGGTGTGGTGAAAACGATCGAGAAAGGTTTCGCTTGTGACCTTTTTGAGTGTCCGGCTTCGCAATGCAAGGTCCGTAAACCCCATTAAACCATGTTTTAGTGTCTTACACACTCCCGATGAGTGTGCATTAGTGTTTTTATTGCTTTGGTTCATTGTTTACCACATTTATGGCTTGGGAAATTCAATCACACGTACTCATTAAAATAGCAGGTTGCTTAGTAATTACCCAATGTAAACCCTAATACACAAGGGCTAATTGAGTCGTCCGGTTTGACTTGTTGACTTTGTTTTACTTTGACTTGACCCGAAATTGACTATTGTCATAAATTAAGGGAGAGGAACTTATACTTCATTTCAAATCTAAAAGCTTAGATCGAGAAATTTTAATCAAATTTAGTCAAACGACATATATGAATGGTATGTTGAAAAGATTCAACATAAGGGAATTCTATATATAGCAATATTATAGCTAGAAATTGGTAAAGTATCATAAATTTATGTAAGGCATTATGTATTGTATCCTATACGCTTCGGGTATGAGATCGTTTGCATATGTTCTAAGATTCAACCGTTCTGTCTATTCCAAATTCCTAGAGCGTTAAGAGGGAAAAAGGACAAGAATTAGATATAACTAAAGTAAGTTCAACAAATGTCAAGTACAATCTAAGGTTCGGTAAGGGTTGGTCACTTGTGGGCAGTTGGAAGTATAGCAATGGATGGACTATATTGACAATATTGTGAATAGATAGGATTCTATTTACAATGTGTTGTCATATGACAAATATGGAAATGTTTCCATAATGGGAGTTGGATATTAAGGATTTATATAGATTAGAAACTTTTATGCAAGAAGGATGTTCAAATGAATGTACTTTGAATTTGAGATTTCATGTCTATGGAGTTGTCTTGTAACAATCTTCAATAGAGCACTTTGTAATTTCATTGGCAAAGTCTTGATGACTTTGGTGCTATGACATTACAAAAGGATCATTGCATGAAATGTTAGAATCTTACATATTCTAATAGTGGCAAGAATTTGGTATTCTTACACTTGTGATACAGATTATGAATTGTGAAATGAGCATCATTGGAAACGTTTTCAGTTAATCTATTTCATAAAGTAAGGACTATAGGTAAACATAGTGTGCATGCTTGGAGCATGGGATGACAATTGTTTCAACTCAAGTATTAAGTTGATTATCCGAAACATTATACAATGAATAACGTTGTGACATCCCCAAAATCACGGCCAGAAAAGACCGATTTTGTTTATACTTTATAAAAATCAGAGTATTTATTTCATTTTAAAACGTTTGGGATGTCATCGTTAATACCGAAACATAAGCATAAACAGAACTTACAATGATTTACACTAGTGATCTACATCTCCTTAAATCTCTCAGTGTAATGTCACTTCACTTCATCACTTGTGATATACATAAACTGAGTGGGTCAGGTTGGGAAACCTGGTGAGTACATAGGGTTTTCAACCCACAATAATATAATTGTTATGTTCAATCATCAAACAATTAACCCCATTACCCTTCCCCGTTATCCTCTTTACTCTTAAGAATTTAACCTAAGAGTCATCTATCCTGCACTCGTTTATTCCGAAGTCCCTTACTTCTAGAGTTATAGGACTGACACTAAATCCATAGCTGCCGATGTTTGTTCATAAAGCACTAATTCCATAGTTGCTATAGTCTATTCATCGGGTACTAAATCCATAGCTACCAGTCTTTATCTAATAGGTACTAAGTCCATAGCTACCAATGTTCAACAGGTACTACGTCCATAGCTACCAATTCCCAACAGGTACTAAATCCATAGCTACCAACGTCTAACAGGTACTAAGTCCATAGCTACCGGTGTTTGTCCCATAGGCACTAAGTCTATAGTTGCCAACGTATACCCACGTCATCCTCTATCTCTCATCATTCATCTACCCATCATCATACCCAACATATTCGTATATAAAATACGTTATACAGTTTAAATCCTTTAAAACATGTATAAGACGTTCATCCAGCATAGACAGCAAGTATTCAGATAATATGCACACATAGCACGTAGTTTATATAAAATACTTCATATCTATGTGTAAGATGAAAGGGATTATGCACTCACCTGAGTAGGTGGTGACTCAGCACTCGGACAGCGCTTCGATACTCTCAAAACGATATTCCTTCGATAAAACAGTGAAATTTATCGAAAACCGGAACTTAATTGGAGCAGCGTTTCGAAACCGAAAGGCTCTTTTTCTCGGGACTCCGGAAGCCTCAGGGCTTCCCTCGGGGGCTAGGGGTTTTATCTAGGGCTTAGGGGTGTTTAGAGGTGCTAGAGAGAGAAAGTAGTGAGAGAAAGAAGAGGTTTTGGGGTGAAGAGAAATGGCAGCCTCGCACCTCAATTTATAGGGTCAGGCTTCGGAAATTACGTTGGGCGTACCGAGGGTACGCTGGGCGTACTCCTCAGGTATGGATGCCAGCCGAAGCCAGCTGTCTCGCACTCACCGGATGGATCAGACCGAAGTTACGTGGGGTGTAGCTTCTTCGTACTCGGGGCGTAAAGCGATGCTACGTGGCGTGATCTGAAGCGAAGACCGTGTTCAGCAAGCAACGGACCTGATCGAGCCACGTCATCATTTCGCAACAGATTTCGCAAATTCATACTCCGACTTCTAAAAATCATAACTTTTGCATACGAGCTCCGTTTTCGACGTTCTTTATATCCACGCGAAGGTGGGAACGTACTCTACAACTTTCGTTTATACTTTGTCGGCTAATTTTGACTCGATTTTAAATTTTATATTATTAACAGACCAGTACAGGATTGGTCCGTTAAATCCTCATAACTTCTTCATCCGACGTCCATTTTCGCCCATCTTTTTCTCGTTACGCTACTCTTATCGAGATATTCGATTCTCGTTTAGGTCGTGTTGGCTAAAAATCACTCGATCTAATATTCGAATTTCGGGCTGTACACTGCTAATCCGAAGCTTCGAAAAATTATAACTTCTTCATACGAAGTCATATTTGGGCGTTCTTTTTATCGATGTTCTTAGTTTAACATATTCTACCACTTTTGTTTAGATCGCTAAGGCTAAATCTTGCTCTATCGTAAATTCACTATTTACGCTTTCCGGTATTGTGTCGGTTCTGACGCGGAACTTCGACGGGTGATAACTTCTTCGTTATAACTCGGATTTTGGCGTTCTTTATATGCACGAAAACCTTGTAACATACTCTACAACTTGGTTAAGATTATTTATTCTAAATAATCTTTTGTCGAAAAGTCGTTTTCGACCCCTATTGCCTCTAATTTGACTAGCCCGGATCTACGGGCGTTACAAACGTGTAATCGACATGGTGATTAAATAAAAGGTGTTTTATTTATACTCAAAAGTTTGAGACCATATTGGATTCGATTATGCTTGTGTTTCACTTCGCATGTTTTAACTTCCAGAATAACTAGGTTATTAAAAAATCCACAGTCAATCATACTTTAGAAGTAGGTAACGAGGTAAGACTGTCATGAATCTGACTGTGGTTTGTCTAAAGCGTTTACACATAGCAAAAGTCTGCTACAGTATTCATGAGTGCTCCTGAAATAAGATTTGAGTAGTGGATTAAAACCACACTCACTTGAATCACTTCATGGATTTTATACGAGTGATTAGTGAGATGATAATATCTTATATTCTAGAAACGGAGAGATATGAGTTGTTGTTTGCGAGTCGGTTGCACATCGATAATACGTAAGCGCATTAATAACTTGATGTTATAAAATGTATTGTTGTGTGTGATTTGATAAGTAAATAGTACAAGCATATGAGTCGAATTTTATCCGTTCCTTTTACACTAAGAGGGATAAAAGAGATATATGTGGGCCCCTCGATGATTTAGTAATGACACCCTAAGCGCTTGGCTAAGCCAGGACTAAATTGATGTGTTCAATTGTAGTTTGTTGTCAGTGTTCTTAAATCGGAAATCGGGAAACAACACATGAATAGTGAGAATGATTATAATCCATGTCTCAGTTCATACGATATATAGAATGGAGGAGTATATGATCCTTTATCTAAAGGACGTGTTGCTGATAAGATCGGAGTTCGATAGCGGCTTTTGAAAGCTACAATTGAAAATCAGATTCTGAAGACATACACAATAATAGTTATTAGACTTATCCAATTGGGAGACTGTTGGATTAGGTGTCTAAGTGCATAACTATTTTTGGTATGTACTTGATTTGATTATGATCATGGTCCTTTTGGGTTGCCTTCACTCATGCAACTTGATAAGATGACAAGAAGAGAGAGCGTAGAGCTTATTATATGAATAATAAATTCGTACTCTAAATGGTTTTATTAATATATTACAAGATTAATACATTATTTGGAAATCATATTATTTAATTAGTATTGATTAGAAATTAATTTGGAATTATTTATGTGATCAAAAGAGACTGATTAAATAATTGGGGACTGATATTGCAAATCACTGATAGTTGCAATTGGGCTGATGGATCACTTTGGAATAAGGTTTGATGAATTCTATGGGAAGCCCATAAGGAATTCATCCAAGGGCTATTCTAGAAAGGTTTCATGGGCTGCTTAAGGCTTAAGCAGTCACATTAGGGTTTCCGCCTAAAACCCTAGCAGCCAAAAGTATAAATAGACCCCATTACAAGGGATTTTCAGACAAGGCTTTATGAAACCCTAAGGTGGCCAAAAATCTCTTCTCTCCTACTTCATCCTTTACATTGAGTGTTTGTGACTCCATTAGAGATGCAACACTTGGGGCACTAAGCTTTCAAAGGTCAAGGAGTTTTGTTATTACTACATAAAAAGTGAGGTAAGGTTTCTAACCCTAATCATATGTAATTTTCAAAATTGGGATGTTAGATTCTTGTTTATGCTTTGGATGATTATTTGCATGTATAACTTGAGAAAAACCTAGATCCAAAGCATTAGGGTTGCATGTACACCATAGGAATGTTGTAGTGCCCAAAAACCCATCAACTACAACATAACATAACAACCATCAAAATGCTCATCACTATTGAGGGATCACACACGAACTAAAAGTTTCTTGATTTTATCTCAACCCTCCTTGACTCGAGTACATATCCTCTGCTTTCAGTAGCAAGGGCCCAAACTACCTTCCACATCTATCCGTACTTTCCTTAAGAATTGCCTCGACTCCACAAAGTCCCTTTTTCCACCACTATTGCTCTCAGCACTAATCTCATCCTAGGCTTGCCCTAGGGTAATCTCCACCTCACCCATTCCTCAGCTGTCGAAGGTTTTCCCATCAATGTCAACTAGCTACCTTATGTATATAGCCACATGCAACAGAGATCACATAATCCTTCGAGTAAAAGACTCATCCCTAGCACGATTGGACTTATAAAAGTGATGCGCAATAGAGTCGAGTCCATCCCTCTGAGATTATCCAGCTTGTGCCATATGCGACTTGGCATATTCACTTAATAGCTAGCTCACATCGCCAGGAGTCCCACAAAGCACAAAGCAAGAAACATTCATACAATGGAAAATCTAACCAAAATAATCCAAGCAACCCATTCTATCCTCTAATCAGCAGTCTGTACTAGCATGAAATTCAAAGACTCATACAATCTTGCATAACCTAAACATGCTATCCTACCACTGGCTGATCAATTTCTAACATGCAAATCTACAAGCTCATAAAAGCATACAATACATCTCTCTTAGATCCTTAGCTATAATCTAGCATGCGAATCACATAAACATATCATAACATAAACTTGTATGGGTAATTTGGGAGTACTTACTTGAGCTCGGTTGATTACATGCACCACACCCCATTTTCCCTTTTCAAAGTTATTTTCTCTTTTCAAATTCTTTTCTCTTTTCAAAGTGTTTTCTAAATGATTTTCTTTTGAAAATTTTCATACCAAGTCCTCAGTTTGAGTTCAGACACACCCGAGAGTGTATCCGAATCCCTCAAACCAAGGTTCTGATACGAACTTGAAACATCCTAAAAATACGGTTCAAATTTTTTAATTTAAATCATTAAATAAACCATAAGTAATAACTCATCATATAAAAATCATAAGTCATGTATCTAAAAATATCATAAACATCTGTCAAAACATATCAAAGTAAAAACATCCCAGGCTAAAACAATGGTGTGTGCACTGCAGTCATCCCGAGCTCTTCCCCTTGTTATCAGAAGTACCTGAAACCAAAATTGAAAACTGTAAGCACGAAGCTTAGTGAGTCTCCCCAAGCTACCACATAGCATACACATAATCACATAAATTGGGGCTCCGCCCCTTCCTCGGGCGCCGCTCGACATCGTACAAAGTCCGACATCAAGCCTAGCCTGGCATCAAGCCCACTTGGTATACATATCTGTTTCTACCATGTCCGACCCGCTATATACATACAAACAATAACATATAATCATACTAGCACATAAAGAATCATACACATTACTATATACTCTCTTCCTAAGGCCTCGCCTATCATGAGCCCTACCCATACTCTGTTGATAATGAGATACGGAACCCCATCCACTCTCAGCTAGTGGTGACCCCTCCCATACTCACTTCCCTACCAAGCACATACAAGTATCACAAAAACAACAAGTATAACTAAACAAGCATTCCTTCATCAGGTACCACCCGACATTGAACCGTAGTTTAGAAACATACATATAACCTTTCTCGGGCCCCGCCCGACGTCATACTTTAGTTCGGAACATACTTATACCATAAATCTATCCATTAATAACATACTCAGATAATACTAAGATACGAGCCCAACCCACACTTAGCTACTAATCATAAACAAGTATAAGATACGGGCACAACTCACACTTAGCTACTCTACACGGGCCGAAATTAGTGCATTCGACCCGTTCCTACAGGAGAAACTCACTTCACAAGCTAACTGTAGAATCCCGCGAATAGACCTCTCGCTGCTACCTGGAAGATCCTCGAACTGTTGATCTCTCGACTCCCCGAGCTACTGATCATCATACAAATTAGATAAGTCTAGGATTCTTATAACTTAACCATAGGTCCTCACTGGGGTAGAAGACCATTCCACCCCTCACATACTCTTGTCCTAGTATGGACTCTACTCATCCCTTTTGAACCCTTTCCATCCTTCATTACCCCTCATGGTTAACCTTGGTCAAAGTCAGGGTCAAGGTTAAAGTCAACGTCCAGTAAAAGTCAAAGTCAACACTCCGAATTAACTGATCAAATTGTTGAGTCATCCTCCTAACTTGCCGAGTTCCCTCGCTACTCATAGTCATGACAGAACGAGTCAACTCGTTGAGTCCCTCTTCAGACTCGTCGAGTTTTGCCCTGTATAGAATCGGGGAAAATCGACTCAACTCGTCGAGTCTCTCTATGGACTCTCCGAGTCCCTTTGTCTGTTTGGGCCATCTTAAAAGATTAACCCCCTACTCTTCAGATCCAAGATTCATGCTTCATCTACATACTGGAAATGCCCTTTTAAGGGTAAAGTTTCCAATTTTACCCACTTATAGTACTTCTTAATAGGTTTAGCTAAAACCCTAGTTCTCTAGGACATAGATCTTGGTCCAAAAGTCATAATACTCCAAACCAAAGCATACTAACATAAATCTATGCCAAAGCTTGAGGTCAAATTTGATAACAAAAATCTACTTCGCATGCACCTTTCGACCAGTTCCGCAAGCAAGGTTTCGAATGCGCAAAGCTTGAGGCCAAATTTGATAACAAAAATCTACAAGATCTTGATGGTTATAGCACTTAACATGACGTTGAATCATTCGCATATTACTGGACAATCTGAGTTTGTAGGTTTCAATTGTATGTATGTGTGTGAGAGAGAGAGAGAAAGGGTATATTAGTCATTTCAGAAGCACGTCTCGCCATTAATGATACAAAGCTATCACAGTCGACACAATGACCATTCTTGAAAGAGTTTTCAAACTTAGAGGCATCTTTGTAAAAACAATTCTTATAAGTACTACACCTAATGCATTTTACTAAGCATATTGACCATTTATGCAACTTGTCTATAGTCTTTGTTAAAGATAAGATAATATGTAAAAACACTTTGATGACAAAACTATATATAAGGTCTGGTACCGGTGAGGACTCAAAAATGGTGAAAACTGCGAGGACAATTCTCCACCACTTTCGTCAATAGCACAAACATCAAACCCAAATACTTGACCGTGGTACATTCGCATGCGACTTATGTCCGTGGTAACTAATACGGACTCGAGGATTTAATTTCGTGCGACGAACATCCACGAAATGTCATTTAAGTGAGTTTTATTATTTATTTTCATTTATTTCCTTTTTTATTTTTCGTTAAAAGAAATAAAAAATAATAATTTGTCTTTTGTCTTTTTTTCATTTTATTTTTATTTTAAGAACCATGGTTTTTTCAAAAAAAAATTAAAAAAAAAAAAGTTATTGCCAAAAAACGAGATGACACCGCTTACGCTTTTAAGTCGTTACCCTTACAAAAACTTCATATCATCTTTCAAGATATTTGCGATAAATAAAATCAAATCTCCATCTCTTATTTTTGAATTCTACCCAATCCAACTTCACTGTATATAATATTAATTTTTATCGATAACTTATGTTAAAGATTAAATTAAACAGAAATATGATAGGAAAAAGTAAAACAACCCAAAACCTGTCACTAGTACTAAAAAAACAACGCAAAACCTGTCGAGCATGGTTTTTGCTCTGTCGGTCCAAAACATTTTCGTAGTATCTTAGAAAAAATATTGATATCGCATCCAAAAGACACCAAAAATGCGAATAAAACCTCTTCTTTCCAATCTTTCCTCACAGCAACTCGCCCAAATCAAAGCTCATGTACTAAAATCTTCAGAGCCACAAGCACTAAACACCCTTCTTGCTTCATTCGTAAACTCACACACCCCTCAAAATGCCTTTGTTCTGTACAATCAAATGCTCCAAAACTCAAACACCCACAACCATTTTAGCTTCAATTATGCTCTCAAAGCATGTTGCTTGACAAATTCGTTCAATAAAGGCCAAGAAATCCACGCCCATGTAATAAAATCCGGTCATTTTTCTCATACGTATATTCAAAACTCCTTCATCCATTTCTACGTTATACGAAATGACATCGCTTACGCTTATCACGTTTTCAAGACCATTGCTCATCCTAATGTGGTTTCATGGACTTCCATCATTTCTGGTTTTTCAAAATGCGGGCTTGAAGATAACGCCATTTTTATGTTTTCTTGGATGGATGTAGACCCTAATGCTAACACTCTCGTCAGTGTTTTATCTGCTTGTTCTAACATAAGAGAATTGAAACTTGGGAAAGCTGTTCATTGCTATGCTTTAAAGAACTCCATTCAAGGTAACGCAATTCTCGACAACGCATTATTGCATTTTTACATGCAAGTCGGGTCTTTGGAGAATGCCCAGTACCTGTTCGCTAAAATGCCTAAAAGAGATGTGGTTTCTTGGAGCACAATGGTGGGTGGTTTTGTACAAAGAGGTTTTTGCGAAAAAGCCATTAATGTTTTCAATGAGATGGTTAAAGGTGGTGAAGTCAAACCTAACGAGGCCACCATAGTCAATGTAATGGCTGCTTGTGCTTCACTCGGGTCCTTGAGTTTATGTGAATGGGTTCACTCTTACATTCAAGAAAGACAAGATATACAACTCGAAGGAAACATTGGAAACGCATTAGTCAACATGTATGTCAAATGTGGCAACATGAGAAAGGCAATTCACGTGTTCAAAACACTTAGAATCAAAGATATCATAACATGGAGCACAATGATAAATGGGGTTGCCATAAATAGTCTTGGACACCATGCTTTGCCACTCTTAAGTCTCATGTTAGTTCATGGGGTCGAACCCGATGATGTTACATTTATCAGTTTATTAACCGCATGTAGCCATGGTGGGCTTGTTAATGAAGGGTTGATGTTGTTCAAAGCCATGGTTGATTCTTACAAAATTGTGGCTACTGAGAGGCATTATGCTTGTGTTGTGGACTTGTATGCAAGAGGTGGTAGGGTTAAAGAAGCTGAGGATTTTGTTAGGGGGATGAGTATAGAGCCAGATGGGCATGTTTTGGGTGCATTGGTTAATGGGTTAAGGGTTCATGGGAATGAAGTGATGATTGAGCGAATTGGTCGTGTTCTTGTTGAAAAAGGTGTGAGTGGTGGAACTTTGGCTATGGTGTCGAATAGTTATGTGGGTTTGAGTAGATGGGATGAATCGATTGAGATTCGGAATAGGATGAATAGTTTAGGTTTGAAAAAAATGGTTGGGCGTAGTTGGATTGAGCTTCATGTATTATAGAACATATGATGTAGAATATAGCAATGATATGTGTTCAATAGTTATATCATAAAAATATTTTTTTAAGCAAAAATAAATACAAACCAAATAATCTTTTATGAAATTTAACCTGACTTTTAATATATATTGAACATGTTGTAAATTTATTCTAAAAAAATATGTTGTTACGCTACAGTTTTATTATTTTGAACAAAAATAACTTATAGAAAACCCAAAAATGTAAAAATGAATTTTAGATTTATTGCTACGTGCCGTTTCAAAAGCTGTCCTGCTCTAACGTTTACATTTTCGACCGTTAGAACCCACCACTATAAGTACACAATCTCTCTCACCATCTCCCTCATCGCAAATACTCACATCTCTTCTTCTTCATATCACTCATACTCTCTCTCGACGTGTCTTTACTCTCACTCCGACAGAGTTTCAGTTGCCGGAAATGGCGTCAGGTGGTGCACTCAGAACCGCAATCGTCGCTCTCTTTATTCTGGTCATCTCCGCCACCGCCGCCGCTGCGCGAGACTACGCCGAGTTTTCGTTAGCACCAGCGCCTGCTCCAATGGAGGCCGGATCTGCTGTTCCGATGACTCTTTCAATGGTTGTCGTCTCTGCTTCGCTGCTGATCTCTCTTGCTGGTGTCATCTTCCATTAAAGATAGAGAGGTGCGAAGAGTTGAGAGTAATGAATTGTGTTCCTGTAGTCCTAATTTTGTTTCCCTCTTTTTGCCCTAATATCTAATCAGGGTTTTGTTGTAATTTCGTTTTTGGCATTAAATTAAATTATTTATTATTATTTATCGGTGGTGTTAGCATTCTCTTTAGCAAATTACTCTGATCTTTTATTGGCTTTATCTGGTGCATCTGGTTTTTGTTATCTGGAAACAGTAAAATACTTTGCTACTAGTAACATATGCAAGTTAATGATTGATAAAATGTATTACAGATTAAGCACTTAATCAAAATGTAAATAACACCTAAGAAGTGATAAATAGGAACCAGGCCACACTCGATAATTTCATATATCCTCACGCTTCAATACCCTTTCTAACATACTTTGTATCTAATCAAACCACAAATGAGATCCACCATTAAAGAGGCATCAAGCTTATAAAACTCTCTTCAAATTCCATAGCAATCCACCACAAATGAGATCCTCCAGAGAGCATGTCTTTGTGAGAAAGTCAAATCACTTCTTTTGTCTCCGACTAGAATGTCGGGACCATCAACCATAAGAAGGAAAGAAGAATGTGAGTTTGCAACATAAGGAATATGACATGCAGAGCTTATTTATATGTTGGGTATGATAGTATGGTGATACTAAGGGAGGGGGGAGGCTCTTCATTTTTATATTGTTTAAATTTTTATTTGAGAAATATATATATACACACACACACACTAGCCATTTGCCCTTGCAAAGCGGCGACGACGAATAATTTCTTTCAAGCAATTAGTTCCATTCGGAGACATGTTATATTTCTAAGAACACTTGCACCATTATCGATCGGTTTCACAAAAATAAAAAGTGCAATGCCAAAACCAAAAAATATTATGGTGGTGGATTTCATGGAGGAAAAGAAGATGAAGATTTGAATTAGTCTCCAGTCAACTATATTTTATGCAAAAAATTAGGGAACTCCAATTTGAATGAGCTTTTAAATTTCAAACGATTTTGTCGAAAAGAAGTGTTTCAGATTTTGAATGCACCAGATACCAGAGAAGAGATATTTTAGAAGTACAAGTTGGGTCAAAATTGATGAAAATACTAATTCAATCCCTAAAAATAAGGAAATACTAATTTAAATGTGTTTTTAATACTTGTATCCCTAGCATTATCATTAGTAAGATATATATTATAATAGACAAAATTGCAAAAAAGATCCCCGTGGTATGCATTTTTTTGGGGTTTTAGTCCAAACCTTGACTTTTTTGGACCGGTGGTCCTTATGAGCAGGTTTGCTTGTAGTTTTGGTCCCTCGGAAAACTAAAAAGACTAAAATACCCTTGAGGTATTTCTTTTTCATTTTTCTTTCATTTTTTATCTATTTTTATAATTAAAAAATTAAGAAAACTCTCTCTCTCTCTCTCTCTCTCTCGCTCTCTCTCTCCAGAAACACGACGTAGGTACTCTGGTGACCATTTTATCACTGACCATTGATTTTACCATTCCAAATACACCACACATGTTTCCTCCTTTTGTTCTATAAATGTCACACAGAACTACCTTTCCCTTTTTCTGTCATCTCCAACCAGTGCAACCCTTTAACACTGACGATCTTAAACCCAATGAGGCTCCATCATCTCCAACTTTTTAATTTGACAAAGTTTCGGCAGTTTGAGACGAGATGAGAGGAGACGAGAGTTCTTTGCAATCCTTCACCAAATACACGATTACAGAATCAAACAAGCTAAGAATCGGTTGATTTCAATCACAGTTAAACAAATCCGATAGTCAATAAACCCAAGAATCCAACAGAGTCAAACAAAGCTAAGAACTAAAGAAGCGAGCCGTTAATGAAACACAATTAAACAAAGATTAGAATCAAATTTATAGGAGATATCGATTTTAATGCCTAGAAACAGGCAAACACAATTAAGCAAACCAAGAATCAAACACAGTCAAGCAAAACCAAGAGTCAAACAAGCCACTAGTTTCAAAAAATTCCATATCAAAATCAATCATTCCAGAATTCGATTGCTTAAAAAAAACAAATCGAACCCAGACCACCAAAACAGTGGTCGATTTTAGAAATCAATTTAGATTTTACAATGGTTTGATTTTTTAAGTCGTAGATCAAAAATTGAACCACCTTTCCGATTTTCCCTTATCTTTGATAATCTCCATTAATTCCTTCATAATAGTTGTTGCAACTTTCTTCGAACTATAAAATCGTGTTCCTGGGAAGTATATTGGTAGCTCGATGATGCCTTTTCAGAACACGTTGAACATATAACCGAGTTTTGCAATATGATTTGGGTCCTCAAGGCGTAGAAATAAGGCGAGCTCAGAGCTGACCTGATGTCTGTATTCAGAACAAAGAAGATGAAAGCGGAGAAGGACCTATAATTAATTCAGATGGAGACACCGGGTGGGTGTCGGTTGATTGTGAAAAAAATATGGAGATTGTCGATCGATTTTGAGATGAATAGAGGATGCGATTCATAGTGTATGTGGTATAACGTGATGCATAATGGATTTGGGGATTTAGGGGTTTAGGGATCGTTTGTTGTGTGTGTGTGTGTGTGTGTGTGTGTGTGTGAGAGAGAGAGAGAGAGAGAGAGAGAGTTTTCTTAATTTTTTAATTATAAAAATAGATAAAAAAAAATAAAAGAAAAATGAAAAAGAAATACCTCAAGGGTATTTTAGTCTTTTTAGTTTTCCGAGGGACCAAAACTACAAGCAAACCTGCTCATAAGGACCACAGGTCCAAAAAAGTCAAGGTTTGGACTAAAACCCCAAAAAAATGCATACCACGGGGACCTTTTTTGCAATTTTGTCATTATAATATTATTATATTAACAGTTGGTTGTACTTTAAGCTTAAAGACTTGAACGTTTTAAAAAATATTATTATTATATTGATTCTATTTATAGAAATAGTAAGATTTCTTTTATAAGGTACAACAATACAATGCTATAACAAAAGTTATAACAAAAATACAATGCTAATCAAATCACATGGACCAAAAATGTAGTTTACCCTAAAAAATAAGCAAAATGCAAGACCATATTTGACAAAACTACAAAAAATGGTCCCTACGGTATGCATTTTTTCTGAGGTTTAGTTCAAACCTCGATTTTTTTTAGATTGGTGGTCCTTTTGAGCTACTTTGGTTGTGATTTTGGTCCCTCACTAAACTAAAAATGCCCTCCTGATATATATATATATATATATATATATATATATATATATATATATATATATATATATATATATATATATATATATATATATATATTATCTTTTTTATATTTAATTTAATGTTTTATTAAATTAAAATATAAGGCCCACCTCTCTTTCTATCTCTCTCTCTCTCAAAAAAAAAAAAAAAAAAAAAAACAAAACAAAACAAAAAAAACAAAAACCACTTGCAAACCTATTTTTGCAACCGAAGAACAATTTATATAGATTTTGTCTTTATAACTTTGGTTGTTAAATCGAACATAGAACACACACATGCAAATTTTGTGACTCTACCTCTAAAAATCATCCCTTGTGACTCTACCGCCGACCCCCCTCCCCCTATGAATTTCTTCTTCATCATAACACTCATAAGAACCCCAATGTATCAAGAGCAAAAGGACCCACAAAATACAAGTAGAATTACAAAGAAAAGGTATCACATTCTGAATCGAAATGCGTAGATTTATGATATGTTCATTGTTGTTGCCCGTAGATCACCCATCTCTCACCGCACATCGCGCACAATTAGGGTTTATACTCAAAATAAATGTGTGTATGTATGTGTGTGTTCATCCACTAATGTCATCCTCTACTTCTTTGTGGTTCTCTAGTCAACCACATGAACTCATATCATCTGTCATAATCATTCATAACATCAGAAATCTGATTTCTCCCTTCTCAAACAATTGATTTCTGCAACTTAGATTAACCCACACACTTTAAAATCATGTCATTAGGATGAACTCATCGGGCGAATAGATTCTACGTCAAAAATTTAAATCAAAATTCTCAAACTTAAAGGGTACACTAAAAATATGCGACTCATGTTGCACCTACAATCGCCATAGATCTAACACTTTCACCGGCTATAAAAATCATATAATTTGGAAGGATTTAGTGGTAAATTGGAGGAGATGAGATCTGGTGGGGAACTCACCGACTCTGCAACAAGAATGAAAATGGTTGGTGGAGTTGTCGTAGGGCTTGTCGTTGGAGTTGTCGAGGCGGTGACGTTTAACAAAGGTGAGTGTCATTCCAAATATGTGAGAGAGGGGCGGTGAGCACCTGATGGTGAGCTTTTGATATATATTTAATTTGAGCATCGGTAAGGATGATTGCACAAACCTTGATTTCTGATCGTGGTGTTGCTGGTTAGAAGGAGAGACAGTGGTGAGGAGTTGGGTTTTGAAAAAGACAAGGGTGTTAAAGAAGATGATGGTTGATTATGTCTTTGGGTATTGAAACCAGAGAGAGAGAGAGAGAGAGAAAGAGAGAGAGAGAGAGAGAGAGAAAGAAAGAGATTTTTAGTATTTATTCCATTTTCTGTATTTATTTATTAATTATAAAATAATTTTTTAAATAGAATTAATTATAAAATAGTTAAAAAAAATAAAATAATGAAAAATAAATGTATTAAGGGTATTTTGGTCGTTTTAATTTGGGGAGGAACCTTTTTCACATACAAACTAACTCAAAATGAGGGAAAATGACTATTGAAGGTAGCTAACTGTTGAGTTTGTTCTCATTTGGTCTATTTCCTTTTTTTGTATCTAATATATCATCGAATTTGTTGTTTGCGTTCATTATAACCCTTTTGACCAACTATCACCTGTGATAGCCGGTCAAAGGGTTATGGTGAAAACAAACAACAAGTTCGATGATGTAACACCCGTAGATCCGGGCTAGTCAATTTAGAGACGATAGGCGTCAAAAATGAATTTTTGATGAAAGATTATTTAGAATGAATAATCTTAACTAAGTTGTAGTATATGTTACAAGGTTTCCGTGCATATAAAGAACGCCGAAATCCGAGTTATAACGAAGAAGTTATTACCTGTCGAAGTTTCGCGACAGAACCGGCACGACATTGAATGACGTAAAAAGTGAATTTATGTTAGAGTGATATTTAGCCTTAGCAATATAAACGAAAGTCGTAGAGTTCGTTAAACCATGAGTGTGCATAAAAAGAACGTCCAAATCTGACTTCGTATGAGGAAATTATGATTTTTCTAAGTTTCGACTTAGCGGTATGCAACCCGAATGCTCGATTTGAGACCGATCGGTTTTTAGCCGAAACAATCTAAATGAGAATCGAAGGTCTCGTTAATAGGAGTAAAACGATAAAAATATAGGCGAAAACGGACATCGGATGAAGAAGTTATGAATTTATAACGAAATTTTCTTGTCTCGGCCTACTAAAAATAAATTCAAAATCAGCCGACGGAGTCCAAACAAAAGTTGTAGATCGTAGTCTCACCTATGTGTGGATATAAAGAACGTCGAAAATGGAGTTCGTATGAGGAAGATATGAATTTTTGAAGTTTATTAAATAATTAAAGTATTTAAATTAAATAAAAATCCGGATATTATCCAAAGGGGGGGAGTCACCGGGCTTATCCACATTACGCCCAACGTAATGTAGATTTACGCCCAGCGTAAATCAGCTTCCAGCCCCTATAAAAGGGTGTCGAGGGCAATCGACTTCCTTGCTCATTTCTTCCCGTTTTTTCACGTTTTTGCATCGTTTTTCGTGCAAGAAACATCCCGAAGCCCCGATATCATTCCCGAGCCCCGAAGCAAGTCCCGAGGCCCCGAAGATCCCAATAAGTGTGATTCCCGAGCCGAAGCTTTGCCCGTGAGGAGCCCGGTTTTTGTGAAGATCTTTCAGATCTACCGAAGAATACTACTTCTACAAGTCGTAGTGCTGTCCGATCATCTTCTAATCAAGTGAGTGTGTGGTTACTTTCTTCTAACGCATAATTATGAAGTATTTTATACGAAATATGTGTTATGTGTATAATTTTGTTGTTATGTGTGTGAATGTATATTCACTTTCTTCTATCTCATAGATCTGATTTATTCTCTATGAAATACGTGTTATGTAGGTATGCCTCATCTGTTATGTGGAATAGGTATTGAATGAGAATGTTATACAGGTTTTAAACTATGTATAAAAATATATATTTTTATCTACTAATATGTTGGGTAGAACATGGGTAGATAGTTGATGTGTGATAAACAGATGAGAGGCCCCGATGTTGTTGTTGTTGATCTAGTTATTCAGCGAGTATGGATTAGACCAAGAGGTTAGTTTTAGATCCGGGAGTATGGATCAGGTAAAGAGATAAAACTTGTTATTAGTCTGGGAGTATGGATTAAGACTAAGTTAATTGTCCCTAGTCCAGAAGTATGGATTGGGCACAGTTATTCATCCGGGAGTATGGATCAGATCAGGATTAGGGTATAGTTAATTGTCCTTATTCCGGGAGTATGGATTGGGTACAATTATTGATCCGGGAGTATGGATCAGATCAGGAGGTTAGTTTTAGATCCGTGAGTATGGATCAGGTAGTTTTAGATCCGTGAGTATGGATCAGGTGAAAAAGGTTAGTTTTAGATCCGTGAGTAGGGATCAGGTAAAGAGGAAAATTTTAGATACGAGAGTTTAGATCGTGTCGTTGTGAGGATCGATGGGGTGGGATAAGAGTTGCCTTTATATGGTGAAATTGTAATAGTTTGAATGTTCTATATTTATAAATATATGATATAACATTGTGGGATGAAAACCCTATATGCTCACCAGGCTCCCAAGTCTGACCCACTCAGTTTTCTTTGCATTACAGGTAATGGCACAAGAGTATAAGTTGGTGGACTTGGCGAGAGATTTTGGATTATAGGCCAGTAGTTATGAATAACTGTTGTAATGTCTATTTTGTTCTGTTTATGCTTTTGGTCTGTATTGAACATGACATCCCGAGATTTTGTTATATAATGAAAATAAATTTCTTTAAGGAAATGCTTTGATAATTTTTATCATATTTTGTTTTGGGAACAAATTCTGCAACTGTTTTCTTTAAAAGATTACTTTGATTTTATAAAACAAAGCATAAACAAATCGGTCTTTTCTGGCCGTGAAAATGGGGATGTCACAGTTGGTATTAGAGCATTAGTTTAAGCGAACTAGGAATTTGTAGGAAATTTCTAGACTTAAACTTAGAATGCTAAGTAATGATTGTGAGCAGTGTGTCTAAAATATGTTAGGTAGTACACCTAAATTGACACAAGCACTAGTTTATTTTAGGAATGATGCCTAAAATGCTTTTATGTGCTAAATGTTTTGTGTGATAGCTATATTGGTGCTATTATTTGTTCGGATCTATGGTCTGTTGCCGACCGGATCTGGAAACCTTATGTGTTTAGGATTCTAAGCGTATGTCTACGATATTAGAACTAGCATGTAAACGTTTCAGAGTGATAAGGATGATTTGAATATCTATCGTGAATAAGGATCTAATTTCACCTTATTCGGTGTATAGATAAAAAATGGTGAGAACAAGAAGTGGAGTTGGAAATGCTGATGAAAACAGGAATCAACCATCAGTGATTGAGCAAATACCTATCATAGCAGCAGCACTGTGACATCCCCATTTTCACGGCCAGAAAAGAACGATTTTGTTTATGCTTTATTAAAATCAGAGTACTTCTTTTAATAAAAATGTTGCGGAATTTGTTCCCAGAAATACATGATAAATACGTTATTAAAACATTTTCGAAGAAACGTATTTCATTCATTTCAAAATGTTTGGGATGTCATCGTTAATACAGAAACATAAGCATAAACAGAACTTACATTTATTTACACTAGTGATCTACATCTCTTTAAATCTCTCAGTGTAAAGTGACTTTGTATCAACACCTGTGATATAAATGAACTGAATGGGTCAGGTTGGGAAACCTGGTGAGTACATAGGGTTTTCAACCCACAATAATATAATTATTATGTTTAATCAATCAAGCAATTAAACCCAATTACCCATTTCCATTATCTTCTTTACTCTTAAGGATCTACCCTAAGAATCAACTATTTCTCGTTCATTCATTCCTAAGGATTATCCTAAGGAATCGGCACAAAGTACATCATAGCCACGGTTTACACAATGGGCACTAAGTCTGCATAGTCGTCAGGGTTTAGGCATCAAGTCTGCATGATCACCAGGGTTTAGGCATCAAGTCTGCATGATCACCAGGGTTTAGGCATCAAGTCTGCATGATCACCATGGTTTAGAGTACACCGAGTGAACACATCGTTCACAACACCTACAGGTTGCGAGCTTGCTAGTGTTCCACTGACTGTCTAGAATAGTCTGTGGTTGTCATCCATACTCTGCTGAATGACGGGGCCATCATTTGGGAAAAAAGGCTTCTCACATTATCCACCTCTCACCCTCACCTCGTGGTCTATAACACCTCTCAACTCATCATTCAACTCATATTCCATCTATTATATCTACCCATGTTTACCCCAACATTATCGTAGATATAAAATACAGTTTAAATCATTTAAAACATGTATAAAATCGTTCATTTAGCATAGACAACAAGTACTCAGATAATATGCACACATAGCACGTAATTTATATAAAATACTTCGTATCTATGTGTAAGATGAAAGGGAACTATGCACTCACCTGAAAGGTGGTGACTCAGCACTCGGACAACGCTTCGATACTCTCAAAACAATTTCCTTCGATAACACCTAGTACCAATACCACTAGGGTTTAGTCTAACGATAACCGCGACAAACTAATTAGTCTGACTATTATTATTATTATTATTATATAAGCGTTAATAACACTCAATATAACTCATAATAATAGCCCAAATAATTATTTTAAGGACCTAATAACATTCCTATAATTATTCGAAAGCTATATTAAAAATTGCGTAAGCGTAGCACACTTACAGCGAATTTTATCGAAAACCGGAACTTTATTTGGAGCAGCGTTTCGAAACCGAAAGAACCTTTTTCTCGGGACTCCGGAAGCCTCGGGGCTTCCCTAAGGTGCTAGGGGGTTCTTCCTAGGGTTTATGGAGTTAAAATGGGCTAGAGAGAGAAAGTAATTTAGAGAGAGAGTGAGTTTTGGTGTGAAAATGAGGGCTGCCTTCGGACCCCTTTTATAGGCGCGCAGCTTGGTCCTTACGCTGGGCGTACCGAGGGTACGCTGGGCGTACTCCTCGGGTATGGATGCCAGCCGAAGCCAGCTGTCTCGCACTCTATTGGACGGATAAGAACCGAAGTACGCGGGGCGTTCTCCGGATGCTAGGCGTCTCTTCGCTATGCTGGGTGTAACCCTCGCACCAGGTGTCACCATCCGAAGCGATTTCATCCGATGGCTGGGAGTTTGGCCACGTCATCCTTCCTTGCATCAGCTTCACAAGTTTACTTTCCAACTTTAAAAATTCGTAACTTTCGCGTACGACCTCCGTTTTCGACGTTCTTTATATCCGCGAAGGTGGGAACGTACTCTACAACTTTCGTTTAGACTTCGTCGGCTAATTTTGGCTCGATTTTAAATTTTATATTATGAACGGGCCGGGACACGATTGGTCCGTTAAATCCTTATAACTTCTTCATCCGACTTCCGTTTTTGCCCATCTTTTTCTCGTTACGCTATTTTTAACGAGATTTTCGATTCTCATTTAGGTAGTGTCAGCTGAAAACCGCTCAATCTAATTATTCGAATTTCGAGTTGTACACTGCTAATCTGAAACTTCGAAAAATTATAACTTCTTCATACGAAGTCAGATTTGGGTGTTCTTTTTATCGATGTTCTTAGTTTAACATATTCTACGACTTTTGTTTAGATCACTAATTAAGGCTAAATCTCGCTCTATCGTAAAATCACTATTTACGCTTCCCGGTATCGTACCGGTTCCGTCGCGAAACTTCAACGGGTCATAACTTCTTCGTTATAACTCGGATTTCGGCGTTCTTTATATGTACGGAAACCTTGAGAAATATTGTACAACTTGTTTAACATTATTTATTCTAAATAGTCATTCGTTGAAAAGTCGTTTTCGACACTTATTGCCTCTAAATTGACTAGCCCGGATCTGCGGGCGTTACAAGCACCTGAGCCGATAACAATGGCCGGTGTACAATTGATGATTCAGACGATGTTGGATCGTCAGATGGATGAAACGAGATATCTGCTTCAACAGAATCGTGAAGAACTTATAATTCAAGTGGAAGAGCCCGAAGTGAATGAAGGGCGCTCGGAAGGTGGAAACTTTAGTGGATCTGTTGGTCAAGCCAACCCACCGATAGTTAGGCAAAACAACCAGAATGGAAGGAATGATGGAATGGGATGCAAGTATAAGGATTTTCTGACTTGCAAGCCATCGACCTTCACTGGGAAGGAAGATCCGATCGGAGTTATGGATTGGATATCGGAAATGGAGCTAGCCTTCATGACTTGTGGTTGCAGAGGCAGGTTGCAGACTATCTATGCAGTGCGTCAGTTCCGAGGTGGAGCCGTTCGATGGTGGAACACTCTAGGGAAGATCCTAAGCCCTAACGAGCCACTGCAACTGTCTTGGGCAGAGTTATTGGTGCAATTCAAGCGCAAGTTCTGCTCGGCCCAAAACTTGCTAGAGTTGGAGAACAAATTTCTGATATTGAAGAAAGGCAGCATGTCAGTGGATGAATACACTAATGCCTTCACATACAAGATGGAGTTTTCTTTGCGCATCGTCTCAGACAAACTGACAAAAGTCGACCGGTACGCAAAGGGACTCACTTGGGAGTATGTAGTGCCAGTGTGTTAGGCACCTACTCTAGAGGCAGCTATTTGGGCTGCCAAGTCTGTTGAGAATATCATCAAGGGGAGGTCTGACAATAAGGTTGAAGTTTGCGAGAAGAGAAAGTTAGAAGGAACTTCAGGTTCTAATGAGAAAAGAAAATTTTCGAAGTCTCATTCGAAGAAGCTCGAAGAAGGAGCACAATGGTGTGACAAGTGCAAAAGGAAGCACATTGGGGAATGCTCTAAAGAAATGACCTGCTTCAAATACGGGAAGACTGGTCATTAAGCCAAAAAATGCCCAAACAAAAGAGAAGCTTGCTTTAAGTGTGGTGAAGAAGGACACTTCAAGCAAAACTGCCCAAGAAGAGAAGAGGCTATAAAGCCAACTGCACAACCAAAGCCAAGAGCATTCCACATGATCCTCGACGAAGCAGAAAACAGTGCGAGGATTTAAGGATGAAGACTTCATGTCAATATATAAAGTCTGTATTAGGAAGTGTAGCCTACTAGAGGCGTAGTATAGGGTGAACTTGAACTTTTGTGTAATAATTTCAAGGAATTAATATAAACCCTAGTTTTGCTAGCTGATGTGTTGAATGGTTGTCTGATTTTCTTGTATGGTGACTTGGTCGACTGCAGGACAATACTTGGGACGAGTATGAGTAGGTGTGAAAGGTAGTAGATGCATATACTACCGGAAGCATAGGAATCGCACTTGGATCAGGGAAAGTCACAAGGTTACCAAGAAGCTAGTGATTGATTCCATTTTATTCTGGTATGTCATTACCATTGTTTCGGTAATGACTAGTAAGATGGTTCTTGTTCCGACCCTAGTGGTCATGTTTAAATTTGAGTTCGACTACGAGGAGTATGTTACGTGGTCTAGAGGACCAAGTTAGTGTTGGATAAGGTGTCTAAGTCCATAACTTATTTGGTATATACTTGACCCAACCCGGCATGGTCCATTTGGGTTGCATTTCATCCAAACTATTTATGGATAATTTTATGAGAGTTGTACACATATTATTATTAATATATTATAAGTTATAATATATTAATATGAAGTCATGTTATTTAATTAGTCTTAGTCTTAAGTTAATTATGAATTAATTTAGAGATTAAAAGGAAGACTAATTAGATTGTGGGCTATTGGTTTTATATGGTGTGGGCTAACACCCATTTGTTAATGGGCTAGGCTTGTATGGAAGTCCATGGATGATCCATGGATCTTTTAACCCATGGATCCTTGGAAAAGGAAAGGTCATGGGTTATTAAGGTTTCACCCTAATCATGTACACTATATAAGCATGCTTATGTTGCATGGAATAGCCACTAGTGTGTGTGCTTGTGTGTGGCCGAAAATTGTAGTGTGTATACACTCTCTCAAAGTTTTCCAAGAGTTTGTGGTGATTTGTGATTCCATTTGAGGCATTCACACTATTGGTGCGCTGCCCTCAAACTCCTTAAGAATCAAACTCATCAAAAAGGTATGTAATCTCTTCTAACTCTTTTATGTTTAAAAGTACCCCATGCCATGTTAGATAGGTTATGAACCTTGGAAAATTATTATTTTGCATGTATTTAGACAAACATAGATCCAAGGTTTATTAGGGTTGCATGCACACTTAGGAAATGTTAGATTGCTCAAAACCCAACAGTGGTATCAGAGCCTAGGCTTGCTTTTTTGATACTTGATGCAAAATAGTGAAAAAAGTCGGAATCTTTGTTGTCTGCATGATGGACTTGCCGAGTCCATGCGGGGACTCGACGAGTCCAAGGCAAAGTTCAACCTACTCGGCGAGTAGATTCGTGCTTTGTATGTGTTCATATAAATTTTGAAACTTTGATAATCATGTTCATGTTCTTATAAATTTAGAAGATGATAGGAATTATTTGCGGAATTGTTTAGGATAAATTCTTGATCATTTATGTGTTTTAATGGAGTCCATAATTTGTCCTCAAGTTATGGATATCCAAAGGTCACATTTCTTTAACACCCATTAAAAACACATAAGTTACATAAAATGAAGAGTCTTCATTTTATGAACCTTTAATTCATAAGTTATGAAATGAAAAGTTTTGAAGAGTTACAAAACTTGTCCTCAAGTTTTGGAATTTGGAAAAGTTTCACACACTTTAATAAACTTTAATTCCAACACTTAGAATTTTAAAAGTTAAAATTCAACAGTTATACTATTTATAACATTAATGGTTAATTATATATATATATATATATATATATATATATATATATTATATATATATACATATATAAGAACAAGTCGTTTTACCGTTAGTAGGCCTCATTCACGAAACCGGTCTATAAGGTGGGTATAAGGTTGTTGCCTATAAAATGGCGACTTAATGGGTGTATACTCTCACCCACCGCTTGCTTGACTGGTGGAGGGTCATTAGCCGAACGGGTAAGATAAAGACTTATAAATTCTTATTAAGTATGATGAATATTATAAAGTAACTAAACCTTTTATTTAATTCCCAATCTTAGTTACTTTAGGAAAAATGTGAACATGGTGCTAATCCATGGAATTCACACTTTGTACCTTACCAAGTCGTTGGTGGAGCGTGTGTGGTTAACCGGCACACTAACTTGGACTAGTAAGGATCACGAAGGGTGACTTAATGTTTGTCATAGATCAATGGAGCGTGTGTGGTTAACCGGCACATTGATTAGGTGATAATATTAAGGGTACCAAGTGAATTGGCATGGTTATTCACACCTTGTTTTGTGATCCTCGGCATCCCAGTCACAAAACTTGAAGGGCACAATCGAGATTGAAACATGTCATTGAAAAGTTCAATGAAACTCAAAAGAATCTAGTAAATTCAAATCCAATTAAAACCTAATAAATCATTTCGTTTTCGTGGTGGAAATTGGTAAATCGTCATTCACCTACCTTTCAAATATATTATTACTTAGATTACGACATCCCTCTTCTAAGTATAATATATTGTGATTGGATCCTAGCCTTAATATTACATTTGGGTGTCTTATTAAGGACTCTATATATCTAATCTAAACTTACTTTCTTTTTTCAGATGTCTTCCAACACTAATGCTTCGGGCTCTAACCCAACTGGTTCTTTCTCTCTCATGAATCTTTGTGGGAGAGTCATCTTTGATGGTTCCAACTTCATGGACTGGATAAGGAACATCAGGATGGTAACTCGTTATGAGGACAAGGAATATGTCCTCGATAAGGAGTTAAAAGAGCTTGATGAGTCTACTGCTACTCCTGATGAGATCGCTGAATTCAGGACACGTGAGAGAGATGCTACTAAGGTGGCATGTATCATGATGGCCACGATGACAGTCGAGCTCCAAAAGTCCTATGAGGACTTCTATCCTTTTGAGATGCACCAAGACCTGATGGAAAGGTACCATTAGAGTGCTCATCAAGAGCGATATGAAATAATCTCCTCCATGATAACAACCCGCATGAAGGACGATGAATCCGTCACGGCCCACATGCAAAAGATGCAAAGGTATGTGGACCGTTTGCTGAAGCTGAATGTAAACTTCCCAGAGGAGTTGGCAATTGACATATCATATGAACAAGGAGGAAGTTACCCTTAGCAAGCTTCAAGGACTCTTAAATACCGCTGAAACCGGTCTTAAGGGAAAGTCGGTTGTTACCTCTACTACTCCTACTCCAACATCTACCCCTGTTTTGGATATCGGGCAAGGCAAAGGGAAAAAGAGGAAGCACCCTTCAAAGGGTACCAAGGGAAAGTCTCTTGAAGGCTCCTCATCAAGGACCAAGAGTGGTTCTGCCACTCCTTCTGCCATTCCTAAGGATGCTGATTGCTACTATTGCCAGGACAAGGGGCACTGGAAGCGAAACTGCTCAAAATACTTGCAGGATCTGAAGGATGGGAAAGTGAAACCCACCCACGCAGGTATTTACACAATATTGTCTAATAACTCACCATATTCTAACTCTTGGGTGCTTGATACAGGATGTGGTATTCACATATGTTCTGATTTGCAGGGCCTAAGAAGAAGTGAGGATGTGGAGCACGGGAAGATAAACTTGATCATGGGGAATAGGAAGGCTTCACCTGTTTCCAAGATTGAAGTTTATACTTTGTTGCTAAATAATGGGTTAAAATTAGATTTGAATAAATGTGTGTACTCGTCTGAAATGGCGAGGAATATTATTTCCTTTCATGCTTTGTACAAACAAGGTTTTACCTTTTCGTTTGATAATGAATGTGGTGGTATTAATGCTTTCTTTAAAAATGTGTTAAAGTATTACCTTGTGATGGTGTGTATGAAACTGTGTCGATTGTAGACAACTTAGGAAATAATGTGTTGTATATTGATTCTTCTACTAGCCTAGATAAGGCATCATTGTGGCATTGTCGTCTTGGACATGTAAACAAGAAACGCATAGGCCAACTCCAAAAGAGTGGAGTCTTCGAATCATTCGACCTTAAATCGGATGATAGTTGTGAATCTTGTCTACTTGGAAATATGACAAAATCACCTTTCTCTGGAACTTGTGAAAGGGGTGAGGGTTTGTTGGACCTAATACATACTGATGTATGTGGACCATTCAAAACCGCCACAAGGGATGCTAATTGGTATTATGTGACTTTTATTGATGATTTTAGTAGATATGGATATGTCTACTTAATCAAACATAAATCAGAAACCTTTGAAAGGTTTAAGGAATTCAAATAGGAAGTAGAAAATCAATTGAGCAGGAACATTAAGATGCTTCGATCCGATCGAGGTGGTGAGTATCTTAGTACCAAGTTCCTTGACTATCTTAAGGAGTGTGGGATTGTCTCACAATTGACTCCTCCCAGGACACCACAGCTAAATGGTGTAGCTGAGAGGCGTAATCGAACCTTGTTAGACATGGTTCACTCCATGATGAGTCGAGTTTCGCTACCAATCTCTTTTTGGGGGTATGTCTTAGAGACTGCCGCCCATATCCTTAATCTAGTCCCTACAAAGAAGGTTACCAAAACACCTCATGAGATGTGGACTGGGAAGGTTCCCAATTTGGATCACATCAAAATTTGGGGTTGCGAAGCTTTCGTGAGGCGTGAAACTCATGATAAGCTTGAATCCCGAAGTGAAAGGTGTATTTTCGTCGGCTACCCACAAAAATCCTTCGGTTACCTCTTCTACAGACCCAGTGAGATTGTGGTCTTTGTAGCACGAAGAGGGGTCTTTCGTGAGAGAGAATTTATAAGCCAAGGAGACAGTGGGAGGCAAATTGATCTTGAAGAAATTCAAGAATCAATTGGTGAAGGAACCTCAGACACTAGCAATCAACCTGAGGAGGAAACTCCTGTTGAGCCAGTTGACGAGTCTGTACCTCCGAGGCGTTCCACACGGGTCAGGAACACACCTGCGTTTTATTATGGCTTTCATATTACTACGGAAGGTGATACGTTTATCAGTGATAATACACTGGTAAATTTGGATGAACCTAGCAGTGTTAAGGAAGCCATGGCAGGCCCGGAGTCTGCTAAATAGAAGGAGGCTATGGACAGCGAGATACAATCCATGTATGACAATCAAGTTTGGAACTTGGTTGACAATGTACCAGGCCGTAAAACAGTCGGATGCAAATGGATCTTCAAGAAGAAGACCGACATGGAAGGAAAAGTGCATACTTATAAAGCTCGACTGGTTGCGAAGGGTTTTACTCAGACTCAGGGTATTGATTATGATGAAACCTTCTCGCCGGTAGCAAAGATTAAGTCTATTAGGGTTATGCTAGCCATTGCTGCATTTCATGATAATGAAATATGGAAAATGGATGTCAAAACCGCTTTTCTTAATGGAAAGTTGGCTGAGGATGTGTACATGAATCAGCCAGAGGGTTTTGTCAGTGCAGAGTACCCTAATAGAGTATGCAAGCTTGAGAAATCCATTTATGGATTAAAACAAGCATCTCGTTGCTGGAATCTTTGTTTCGATGAGAAGGTCAAAGAGTTTGGCTTCTCGAGAAGTGAAGATGAGTCTTGCGTGTATGTCAGAGCTAGTGGGAGTATAGTTAGCTTCTTGGTACTGTATGTGGATGACATACTACTTATAGGAAATGATATCCCAACCTTGCAGGAGGTTAAGTTCTGGCTTGGGAAGTGCTTTGCTATGAAGGACGTAGGGGAAGCTGCCTATATCCTAGGGATAAGGATATTAAGAGAAAGGAGTAAAAGACTAATTGGACTTAGTCAGAGTACCTACTTGGATAAGGTGTTGAAAAGGTTCAACATGCAGAATTCCAAGAAAGGAGATTTGCCGATCCAAAGCAACACCAATCTGAGTAAGACTCAGAGTCCGAGTACAGAGGCCGAGATAGCTGAGATGAGCCAATTACCATATGCTTCCGCTGTTGGCTCGATCATGTATGCTATGACTTGTACCCGCCCTGATGTGGCCTTTGCTTTGAGCATGGTCAACAGGTATCAGGGGAATCCTGGCAAGGCTCATTGGACTGCGGTAAAGAACATTCTCAAGTACATGCGGAGGACTAAGGATTGGATCCTTACCCTTGGTGGGAATGATGACTTGAGAGTATTAGGGTATAGTGATGCTAGTTTTTAGACTGATAGGGATAATTTTCGCTCTCAGTCGGGCTAGGTCTTTACCTTAAATGGAGGGGCAATCTCTTGGAAGAGTTCCAAGCAGGAGACGGTGGCTGATTCGACTTGTGAATCAGAGTATATAGCAGCGAGTGAAGCAGCGAAGGAGGCGATATGGCTGAAGAACTTCATCGGAGACCTTGGAGTTGTGCCAGCTGTTAAGGAGCCTATGGAAATTTTCTGTGACAACAATAGTGCGGTTGCTTTAGCTAAAGAACCGAGAGATCATGGGAGATCCCGACATATTGACAAAAAATAGCTCTTCATAAGACACAAGATAGAAGAAGGACTCCTCGTGGCAAAGAGGATATTGTCAGATGAGAACCCTACGGATCCCCTTACAAAGGGACTGACGAGGGCTAAGCATTTTCAGCATGCGAGGCGCATCGGGCTGAGGGACGATATTAGTTTTACAGATTAGATAGATTCTCTGAAACTTGTAAAATGTAATCGACATTTGATGATGAATAAAATTGTGATTTATTTATGAGTAAGGAGTTGCTATAATTGTTAATTATTTACAATTGTTTCAGCTTTGCATGTTTTGACTTCCAGAATAATTAATTTATTCAAACCTCCACAATCAGTCATACGTCGGAAGTAGGTATGAATCAAGATTGTCATGAATTGGGTTTGTAGATGGCTAAAGGTGTTTAGACATGGCAATGGTTGCTACAACGTTCATGAGTACTCATAAGTTATGAGTATTGGAATAAACCCACGCTCACTTGTATCACTTCATGGAATTTATCTCGAGTGATCGTGAGACGGTAATATCATATAAATCTTCAAACCTAGAGATATGAGTTGTTACCTATGAGTTGGTTGTGCATTGATTGCACGTAAACGCATCAGTAACTTGATGTTATAAAACGTGCCTTTGTGTACAATTCAACAAGTAGTAGAACAAGTATATGAGTCGAAGTTTATTTGTTCCTTCTAGAAATAGAAGTGATATTTGGGCCCCTCGATGATTTTGTGTTGACCCATGTACCGGGCCCGGTCAGAACTAAATTGATGTGTTCAGTTGAGTTCTTTGACAAACAAATCGGAAATCGAGAAACAACTGCCAGACAATAAGCAAGACATAGTTCCATGTGTTTGTCCTGCTGATATCATGAGAACAGAGGATTGTATGATCACTTATCTTAAAATGGCGCTTCATAGTTCAACAGAGTTTTCGAGAGCTACGATTGCCGGTTGGTTCCTGAAGTAATAGGCAAATACAGTTATTAGACTTATCCAAGTGGGAGTCTGTTGGATAAGGTGTCTAAGTCCATAACTTATTTGGTATATACTTGACCCGACCCGGCATGGTTCATTTGGGTTGCATTTCATCCAAACTATTTATGGATAATTTTATGAGAGTTGTACACATATTATTATTAATATATTATAAGTTATAATATATTAATATGAAGTCATGTTATTTAATTAGTCTTAGTCTTAAATTAATTATGAATTAATTAAGAGATTAAAAGGAAGACTAATTAGATTGTGGGCTATTGGTTTTATATGGTGTGGGCTAACACCCATTTGTTAATGGGCTAGGCTTGTATGGAAGTCCATGGATGATCCATGGAGCTTTTAACCCATGGATCCTTGGAAAAGGAAAGGTCATGGGTTATTAAGGTTTCACCCTAATCATGTACACTATATAAGCATGCTTATGTTGCATGAAATAGCCACTAGTGTGTGTGCTTGTGTGTGGCCGAAAATTGTAGTGTGTATACACTCTCTCAAAGTTTTCCAAGAGTTTGTGGTGATTTGTGATTCCATTTGAGGCATTCACACTATTGGTGCTTGGCCCTCAAACTCCTTAAGAATCAAACTCATCAAAAAGGTATGTAATCTCTTCTAACTCTTTTATGTTTAAAAGTACCCCATGCCATGTTAGATAGGTTATGAACCTTGGAAAATTATTATTTTGCATGTATTTAGACAAACATAGATCCAAGGTTTATTAGGGTTGCATGCACACTTAGGAAATGTTAGATTTCTCAAAACCCAACAGTTAGATGTAACATCTGACTTAAGTCAGAAGGTTGAAGTTAATGCGATTGATAGTATCGCGCTCGTTGTTAAAAGAAGTTTGCAGGTAGAAATGCTACATGCGGAAATATGATTATATCACATTATAATATGAAGGAAGGTATATTCCATTTTGGAATTTGACTCTAAGAGACTTGAGTCAAACCGTTGCATCATGCGATGAGAGGTCATTAGAACATAACCTATCAATCTGTTACAATAGATAAAGGACAGTATTTATCCTAAGAAGAAGAAGGAGTCCACAATAAGGACTTATTTGGTAACTTGAAGGTTAAGATTGAAAGTACAACATAGTACGATAAGCAGATGCAAGATTGGGCATCTTCTGCAGTCAAGAAAGCCATAGAGTTAAATACTCTTTCGAGGAAACATAGAAATTACGGTTATTACCTAGGATGAAGAGATAGCGTATGGAATCATTATACAAGTTCTATTTTCGTTGATGATTTCGGGACGTAATCATCCTAAGGGGGAGATAATTGTAACGCCCGTAGATCCGGGCTAGTCAATTTAGAGACGATAGGCGTTAAAAATGAATTTTTGATGAAAGATTATTTAGAATGAATAATCTTAACTAAGTTTTAGTATATGTTACAAGGTTTCCGTGCATATAAAGAACGCCGAAATCCGAGTTATAACTTGTCGAAGTTTCGCGACAGAACCGGCACGACGCTGAATGACATAAAAAGTGAATTTACGTTAGAGTGATATTTAGCCTTAGCGATATAAATGAAAGTCGTAGAGTTCGTTAAACCATGAACGTGCATAAAAAGAACGTCCAAATCTGACTTCGTATGAGGAAGTTATGATTTTTCTAAGTTTTGACTTAGCGGTATGCAGCCCGAATGCTCGATTTGAGACCGATCGGTTTTTAGCCGAAACAATCTAAATGAGAATCGAAGGTCTCGTTAATAGGAGTAAAACGATAAAAATATAGGCGAAAACGGACATCGGATGAAGAAGTTATGAATTTATAACGGAATTTTCCTATCCCGGCCTACTAAAAATAAATAATAAAAATAAATTCAAAATTAGCCGACATAGTATAAAAGAAAGTTGTAGATCGTAGTCTCACCTACGCGTGGGTATAAAGAACTTCGAAAATGGAGTTCGTATGAGGAAGATATGAATTTTTTAAGTTTATTAAATAATTAAAGTATTTAAATTAAATAAAAATTCGGATATTATCCAAAGGGGGGGAGTCATCGGGCTTATCCACATTACGCCCAGCGTAATGTAGATTTACGCCCAGCGTAAATGAGCTTCCAGCCCCCTATAAAAGGGTGTCGAGGGCAACCGACTTCCTTGCCCATTTCTTCCCGTTTTCTCGCGTTTTTGCATCGTTTTTCGTGCAAGAAACATCCCGAAGCCCCGGTATCATTCCCGAGCCCCGAAGCAAGTTCTGAGCCCCGAAGCAAGTCCCGAGGCCCCGAAGATCCCAAGGAGTGCGATTCCCGAGCCGAAGCTCTGCCCGCGAGGAGCCCGATTTTTGTGAAGATCTTTCAGATCTACCAAAGAATACTACTTCTACAAGACGTAGTGCTGTCCGATCATCTTCTAATCAAGTGAGTGTGTGGTTACTTTCTTCTAATGCATAATTATGAAGTATTTTATACGAAATACGTGTTATGTGTATAATTTTGTTGTTATGTGTGTGAATGTATATTCACTTTCTTCTATCTCATAGATCTGATTTATTCTCTATGAAATACGTGTTATGTAGGTATGCCTCATCTGTTATGTGGAATAGGTATTGAATGAGAATGTTATACATGTTTTAAACTATGTATAAAAATATATATTTTTATCTACTAATATGTTGGGTAGAACATGGGTAGATATTTGATGTGTGATAAACAGATGAGAGGCCCCGATGTTGTTGTTGTTGATCTAGTTATTCAGCGAGTATGGATTAGACCAAGAGGTTAGTTTTAGATCCGGGAGTATGGATCAGGTAAAGAGATAAAACTTGTTATTAGTCCGGGAGTATGAATTAAGACTAAGTTAATTGTCCCTAGTCCGGGAGTATGGATTGGGCACAGTTATTCATCCGGGAGTATGGATCAGATCAGGATTAGGGTATAGTTAATTGTCCTTATTCCGGGAGTATGGATTTGGTACAATTATTGATCCGGGAGTATGGATCAGATCAGGAGGTTAGTTTTAGATCCGTGAGTATGGATCAGGTGAAAAAGGTTAGTTTTAGATCCGTGAGTAGGGATCAGGTAAAGAGGAAAATTTTAGATACGAGAGTTTAGATCGTGTCGTTGTGAGGATCGATGGGGTGGAATAAGAGTTGCCTTTATATGGTGAAATTGTAATAGTTTGAATGTTCTATATTTATAAATATATGATATAACATTGTGGGATGAAAACCCTATATGCTCACCAGGCTCCCAAGTCTGACCCACTCAGTTTTCTTTGCATTACAGGTAATGGCACAAGAGTATAAGTTGGTGGACTTGACGAGAGATTTTGGATTATAGGCCAGTAGTTATGAATAACTATTGTAATGTCTATTTTGTTCTGTTTATGCTTTTGGTCTGTATTGAACATGACATCCCGAGATTTTGTTATATAATGAAAATAAATTTCTTTAAGGAAATGTTTTGATAATTTTTATCATATTTTGTTTTGGGAACAAATTCTGCAACTGTTTTCTTTAAAAGATTACTTTGATTTTATAAAACAAAGCATAAACAAATCGGTCTTTTCTGGCCGTGAAAATGGGGATGTCATAGATGATATATTGGGTACAAAAAAAGGAAAGTGACCAAATGAGAACAAACTCAATAGTTAGTTACCATCCTTAGTCATTTTCCCCAAAAAGTTAAATGAAATTAAAGTTGCAAAAGTATCAAAACTGCAACCTTCTTAGGCCATAACATACATGAAGAGCGTTTGAGAGGGGTAACCTAGTCAAAACATGGTCTATGCTATGCTTACGGTGGTTAACTGTTAACAACTCTCTGCAAAAGGATATGATTGTGTATGAGAGTTATATTTATCAGCATAAACGTTTACCTCAAGGTATATTATGGTGATGTGTCTGCGAAACCTGCATGATCTTGTACACATTGATGTTGTATATTATACCATGAATTTGATCTTAAAGCCAAGTAATTTGTAGACTTGTCTATGATCCATGGTACGATAAATCATTTCATTGGAATTGTAAATGTAGTCATGAAATATACCTGCTCAATCAAGATTGGTATAATAAATATAAAAGTGCATTACAAAGTTGTACATGTATGAATAATGCTCTTTCGTAGGTTATGTTTTAAAGAGAAGCAAAAATGAATCTCATAAAGTCATTAATATAAGCAGAAAATGACATGAGATTTTCTGTAAATGAATAAAGGGAAAATAAATTAGGAGGGTAACCAACTGTTGAGTTTGCTCTCATTTGATCACTTTTTTTATACCCAATATACCATCGAACTTGTTTGTGTTCACCATAACCTTTTTGACCGGTTATCACAAGTGATAGTCGGTCAAAAGGGTTATGATGAACACAAACAACAAATTTGATGGTATAATGGGTACAAAAAAAAATCAAATGAAAACAAACTGAATAGTTAGTTACCATTCAGAGTCATTTCCTCCTCAAAATGACCATCAATCCAAAATAATCCAAAAAAAAATAAAGGTTTTGAACAAACCTCGAAAAAAATACATAGAACATTAAACATTTTTATAGTTTTGTCTGTTTTATAATTTTTGTTCACCTTCGAATAAAGTCAAACCGAACGATGATTTTTATGAGTAAACGATGGTGGGCCTGCAATGGACGTTATCCTTGGTGGGAAGTGGGAAGGGTTCTTATATTCGAATATTTGAAAAAGGAAAACAAAAAGGAGACGCCTCCATTACCACCAATTTCCCTAATACGTCTGAAACCCCTGCTGCACGCCTGTTCTTACCTCTCCTCTAGTCTTCTCTTCACCGCCGCTGTTCAATAACCCTAATTAGTACTATCTAGCTTTGGAGTAGGTAAACTCTCGCTTATATGCATGATATATGGATGTTAGCTTTAGTAATTCTGTTAATTAATTAGTTTTAGAAGCTGCGATCATGGTTTGATTAAACAATTTAGAGATTTATGTTACTTTGGTTCGCTTGATGTTACTTTATTTGTAGACGTGGATTGTACATGTTAATTTTTAGGTCTGGTTGACTCTAGGTTTTATGCTGAAGTTGTGTATCGTCATCGAATCAAAGTTAGGTGTCTCATGATCCATACATCTGTTGTTAATTGATACTTAAGATTGAAGATATAGATACAATAAAAGAACAGGGACACCGATTTCTAGAACAGTTTTATGTTTGACTTGGGTTTGAAGAATCTGAATAGAGAATTGACAAACTTAGTAAGCACTACAGAATACAAATAGTGTGTTTTTGATAAAATAACAACATATTTCACATCAAATTTGCATCTAAAACTGAAAGATTTTAGATCTGACTTAAATCTCTGAATGATACCACTTCTAGGAAGTAAGCATATGTTTGACAAATGATGTTAATTAATGATTTCTAGGGTTTACAGTTTATTTTTTTGAAATATGAGAGATGATAGTGATTTTGGGTTAATATTTTAAGTCTACTTGATCAAATATTTATACTCTAGTAATGGTTTGTGGATTTGGTTGCAGGAATGGAAGTCAATGGGAAGGATGATGATTTGAAGACACCACTTCTGCAACCCTCAGATGCTGTTGTAATTGATATTAAATCAGTCCATAGTGTCAATCAAGGGATTAGAACCATTACATTCAAAATAGGTGGCATAGAATGTGCATCATGTTCATCATCCATTGAATCTTTACTTCTGGATCTCAATGGTGTTCAAAGTGCCATTGTGTCACCACTTCAAGGCCAAGCTGTAGTTAAATATGCTCCAGAACTTGTTGATGTAAGCTCCCATTGTTGCCTCATGTATTAATTCTCAAAGACATTTTTTAGCAAAAGTATAATACTATAATATCATGTTTTCAGGTAAAAGCAATCAAAGAAACAGTTGAAGATGCAGGATTTGAAGTCAAAGAATTTACAGATCAAGACATTGCAGTATGTCGACTCAGAATCAAAGGGATGATGTGTACAAGCTGCTCTGAATCAGTTGAACGTGCTCTTTTAATGATTGAAGGTGTAAGAAAAGCTGTTGTGGGCTTAGCTCTCGAAGAAGCAAAGGTAAACTATGATCCCAATGTTATAAACCCTAATCAGATAATTGAAGCAGTGGAAGATTCCGGATTTGGAGCGGATCTCATAGGGTCTGGAAACAACGGGAACAAAGTTCATATAAAACTCGAAGGTATTGTTTCTGTAGAAGACATGAATGGAATCAAGAATTCCCTGGAATCACTAAGTGGTGTCAATGATGTTGAGATTGATGTGGAAGGATGTAAGGTGAGTGTTGGGTATGATCCAGATGTGACAGGTGGCAGGTCAGTTATACAGTTTGTTCAAGAATCGAGTACTCATTATCAAGCAAGTTTATTCATTCCCGAAAGAGGAAATGAAACCGAAAAATCCCATGAGATTAAAATTTACAGAAATCAGTTTTTATGGAGCTGCTTGTTTTCCATTCCACTTTTGATGTTTTCTATGGTGCTTCCGATGATTCCTCCTTATGGGAATTGGTTAAGTTATAAACTTCATAACATGCTTACTGTTGGAATGGTTTTGAGATGGATCCTCTGCACACCTGTCCAATTTATTATTGGTAAAAGGTAAGGTTAATTTTTTTTTTCTTCTTTAATTTTTTAATGTAAGTAATATATACTTAATCTATTTCAACACAGGTTTTATGTGGGATCATATCACGCACTAAGGCGAAAATCTGCAAACATGGATGTGCTAGTCGCACTTGGCACTAATGCAGCTTACTTCTATTCCGTATACACATTAATAAAAGCCCTAATTTCCGATGCATTTGAGGGACAAGATTTCTTTGAAACAAGCACAATGTTGATATCATTTATTCTCTTAGGAAAATACTTAGAGTCAATCGCTAAAGGAAAAACATCCGATGCTTTAGCAAAGTTGACCGATCTTGCTCCAGACACAGCTTGCCTTTTGACCATGGATGATTCCGGAAACACCATTTCAGAAACCGAAATTAATTCCCAATTAATTCAAAAAAACGACATTTTAAAAATATTCCCCGGAGCAAAATTTCCTGTTGATGGGGTTGTGATCGATGGTCATGGTTACGTGAATGAAAGTATGATCACAGGCGAAGCTATTCCAGTTGCTAAAAGTCCCGGCGATAGGGTATGCATCTTTACATATTTACATATTTACCCCTCCCCCAATTTTTATCTTTTTTTTATTTTAATGGATATAGGTTATTGGTGGAACTGTGAATGAGAATGGATGCTTGTTGATTAAGGCAACTCATATTGGATCAGAAACTGCACTTTCTCAAATTGTTCAAATAGTTGAAGCTGCTCAGCTTGCTAGAGCTCCTGTTCAGAAGCTAGCTGATCAGATCTCAAGGTTTTTTGTACCTGCGGTCAGTTTTCTTTGCACAAAATAGCAACGTACTTTTACTCTTTTTATACCAAGTTTGACCTGAAAAGTCAACGTTGACTTATTTTCAGGTTGTTGCAGCTGCTGTTGTGACATGGCTAGCGTGGTATATTCCTGGAGCACTTGGAATTTATCCCAAAAGTTGGATACCAAAAGCGATGGATGAATTTGAACTTGCATTACAATTTGGAATTTCAGTTTTAGTTGTTGCATGTCCTTGTGCCTTAGGTTTAGCCACACCTACTGCAGTTATGGTTGCCACTGGTAAAGGTGCTACACAAGGTGTGCTTATCAAAGGTGGAAACGCACTCGAAAAAGCACACAAGGTAGGTGTGATAAAAAGAAAAAGACTAAATTGCCCTTTTTCTTTCCCCCCCTAAGCCACATTCTATTAACATAATTTGGATCATGTAGGTTAATACAATCGTATTCGATAAAACGGGGACGTTAACATTTGGAAAACCTAAAGTCGTGAATGACGTCATCTTCTCCGGAATTGAGATCGAGGAGTTTTGTAATATTGCGATTGCTGTAGAGGCGAATAGCGAACACCCGATAGCAAAAGCGGTTGTGGAACACGCGAAAAGCAAACTGTCGAACCGGGAGTTTCGAAATACCGGTTCAGTGGTGAAGGATTTCACGGTCCACCCGGGGGCTGGGGTGGGGTGTAAAGTCGGAGAAAAAACGGTGTTTGTTGGGAATAAGAAGCTTATGAGGTTGTCTAATGTGGTGGTTGACGTGGAGGTGGAGGATTATTTTACGGAAAATGAAAAACTGGCTCGCACGTGTGTTCTTGTGGCGGTTGATGGGAAGGTTGCCGGTGGTTTCGCCGTCACTGATCCGGTGAAACCGGAGGCGGCGCCGGTGGTTTCGTTTCTCCGGTCAATGAATATTGATAGTATTATGGTGACTGGTGATAACTGGTCGACTGCAACCGCCATTGCAAAAGAGGTTGGGATTCAACACGTGTTTGCTGAGATTGATCCTTTGGGAAAAGCCGACAGAATAAAAGACTTGCAGGTAATTACAAAATTGGTCCCTGTGGTATCTCATTTTCAACAGTTTAGGGCCAATAGATAAAATTTTTTAATGTTGGTGTTTTGATATGTTAGGCAAGAGGAAAAATAGTTGCGATGGTGGGAGATGGAATAAATGATTCGCCGGCGTTGGTTGCGGCGAATGTGGGGATGGCGATTGGGGCGGGGACTGACGTGGCTATTGAGGCGGCTGATATAGTGCTGATTAAAAGCAATTTGGAAGATGTTATCACTGCCGTTGATTTATCTAGAAAGACTATTTCTCGGATTCATCTTAACTATGTGTGGGCCCTTGGTTATAATGTGCTTGGGATGCCAATTGCTGCCGGAGTTTTGTTTCCGTTCACTGGAATCAGGTTGCCTCCTTGGTTGGCCGGAGCTCTCATGGCGGCTTCTTCTATCAGTGTGGTGTGTTCGTCGTTGCTTTTGCAGACTTACAAGAAGCCATTTAAGTATTCGAAATGAGAAAAGGTTTTGTTAGTTTTGGTGTGTTTGCATAAATGCTCCTAATAAGGATGGAAATGTATTTAATTGTTTAGAAATATAAATTTTATAAGTAATAGACAAAATTATAAAAGTGGTCCTTGTAGCTTGTTATTTTTTTTGGTTAAGATAATTTTGGAAAATTTATGGATATCTTTTTTTTTTTTTTTTTTTTTTTTTTTTTTTTTTTTTTTTTAGAATTTTGTCTTTGAAAATTCTAAAATATCTTTTTTATTCTTTTAATTTTTTTTCACATAATTTAACAGTTTTATCATTTTTATTGAAAGAAACTAAAAATAAAGTCTCACCCCATCACAACTTTTCTCTCTTTCATTCTTTCATACACAAAATATCATATTGTTAATTTTGATGACACAAGAGAAGAAAACCGACTTGGATAACACTAGATTAGACTTGTAGATTTGGGTCGAAATCTAATTTTGTGTGTCGGTACTCAATATTCTAAATCACGAAATTTGGGATTCGATACCCTGGGTACCGATGCTACTATCGAAAGTTGGTATTGTATTCGGTACAAATACCATAGGTTTGGTACTCAATATCGTTTTTTCACCAATTTTGATACTTGATATTCCCGAGTAACTAATTGGTATCATGTTCATCCTTACCGTGAATGCACAAACCCACAGTTTCAAATCGAAAACCCACAAACCTAAGCCGAAAAACCGACATATACAGAAACTAAACCTATATGGGTTTTGAAACCATAAAATTCGAATTTTATGGGTTGGGTTCAGTTTTAGCCAAATAACTGACTCATGTTCATCCATATTTGACGATCTTCTTCCCCGACCTAGTCCTCTTCTTTTTCGTTTGAATTTTTATGGAGTAAATTGTGGTATTGGCAAATAAGAGATAACTAATGCTCTTGGTCTTCTTTATTAGCCCAAAAACTCATATAGGGGTAAAATATGAGAGAGAGAGAGAGAGAGAGAGAGAGAGAGAGAGAGAGAGAGAGAGAGAGAGAGAGAGAGAGAGAGAGAGAGAGAGAGAGAGAGAGAGAGAGAGAGAGAGATTCATTTTATTAATAAAAGTGGTAAAATAATTAATAATAGGAAAAAATAACTGATAAAATAGACATTTCAAATTTTTAAGACATTTCAAGTTTTTAAAAACCAAATCCATAATAAAAAGTAGAATAAAGATAACAAAAATTATAATAAAGTAGGCCCAAAAGACCAAATTCATTTCAAGGTTTGGATCTTAGCTAAACAAAATGAAAAACAATATGGACTATTTTTGTAGTTTTGTGAATATTAAGTTACTAATAACAAATATATTAGCAAAAGACATTATTTATTTGAGACAAAACTTCATAAATGGTTTTTTAGATTTTAGGTTTTTGTTCTTAATATTTTTGGTTTCATAAAATGTCTGTTTGATTGTAATTTCTATTGTGGTTAGTGTTGACCAATTTAGAATGAGATTTTTTTTACCTTTTTAATTTCTTTTTAATTTTTCTTTAATTAAATCTATTTAAAATACATAAAAAATAAATAGCAACCCTGCCGTGTGATTGTATGTTAACAGGAGAAAAAGACAGCTTGGAAAACTCCACAATAACAATATAATCGTGAAGTAGGAGAGATGAAAAGATAAGAATTTGCAAGTTGAAAAGATAAAATCTGATATGCTTAATTTACATATTCAACTTCATAGTACAAATCGATCTCGGACACCGAAACCGGTGGCAGTGGTGATGGGTCGCCGTTCCGAGAAGAGTTAAGGAGGCGGATAAGTATTAAACACGAATTTTTGGGTGACCCGTTGTTTCCTTTCGGGAGTTTATCAACAATGCAATCGTCGAAAGAACATCACTTTCTGAATCACTTTCAGGAAAACAAAAAGAAAAATAAGGGGAAAAAGGAAAGGTCTTTGATTTATGCTGTACAGTTGATTGGAGATAGTGTTTTACAAATCTAACAAACTACTTCAACATTCCTCCTCGAGATTCCGGTTAGGATTCCTATGTTTCGGTTGTACATGACGTCGAACACCCTACTTCACCTCTCATATTTGTTCAATAAATTATTTTGGATATGAATTAGATTTGAATTGTTAAATATTTTTTAGATTTGATTCATCTCCTATTGGTGAGTGGTAAGAAAATTTTATGGTTGTTGATTATTTATAGAGATTTTTGTTGATTTTGTGGTTTTCAACATTTATAGAGGGTGTTGTTGATTTACAGAGGAAAGTTTATTTATTTTTTTGTTTATTAAACGAATATTAGTTTAAGAAAAATACAAAATAAATTTTTAAAAAAGGTATAAAAATGTTTTTATGTGGGTAAGGAACCAACCACATTACAGATTAAAACTATAGGACTTTCCATGCGACGAGATGGGTTAGAACTAAAACCTAAAATTTGGAAAACCATAAGGACCATTTATGAAGTTGTCTTTTTTTATTATAAAATTATAATATAGACTAGGGGTGAGCATGACAAGGTTTTCGACTAAAACCGAACGCATCAGTTTTTATAACTTTAAAATCGTAATGTGTGGTTTTCAAGTGGTGCAGTTTTGCGGTTTTTCCAACAATGTGGTTTCAAGTGGCGCAATTTCGATTTTAAACCGAACAATGTAATGGTGAAGTTTTAATATCGCAAGAGACCATAAGTGAAATATTTTTTGATTAAAATTTTAGCATTTAGCTCTTTAACCAACACGCTTAGCCTAGAATTATGAAACATTTTTTTTACCTTTTTAGCCCACACTCAAAAGGTTGGTGAAATCATAGTCTTGGTCGACAAACACAATCATAACTCAAACTTCTAAATTATTATCAGTTATAATGATGTATTTTATATTTTTATTTACCAACTAAAACAATTACTATCTTAAACATCCATTATAACATAAAAGAAATAATGGATATATATATATATATATATATATATATAGTGGTGTGGTTCAATTTCTAAGGTAAAACCGCACCGCACCGACTTTAGCAGGTCTTTATCAAATTAAAAACCTCTCCATCGGTTTTTGTATTGGTTTTTAGTTTTTCAGTTTTGATTTGTTACGGATTTTTTTAGATCGGTTCGTTTTTACCCATCCTTAATATAGACCTCTAAATTATGATTTTGATTTTTACATATATGTTTTTTTAGTAGAAATTAACAGATAATATATTAATTTTAGATGCAATTTGACCTTAAGTTATGACGAGCTACATTGACATTTCTTTCATTGCATGGTAAATATTTTGGTTGGACAGAGAAATAAAAAATTTGTACTTAGAAGAAGAAAATGTGATGGGAATGAACCAAGAAAAAAGTTATGATCGAAATAAATCAAAACAAAACTTGTTTAAAAGGTTAAACTCAATTATGTTACGATGAGGATATGAATTAATATAAATTACTATAATTAACCATTTTGAAAGAATTCTGTTTTATTATTATTTTAGATATCCACAGATAGCAAAAATATTGAATGTAAACCCGCTAGAAGGAGGGCTTGAACCTCCGACCTTGTGGTTAACAGCCACACGCTCTAACCAACTGAGCTATTCCAGCTTTTGTTTTTGTCTCTTAAAAGAGATTACTTGTAGATGTAGAAAACAAAAAGTGTGAAAAAATTTATTCAAATATTTGAACATTGTTCATCGTCCTTATTCTATAAAAAAAGTTAAAGACTACTTATTTAATAGTGCTGGTTTTTAAATCTGTACTTAATCAATTGATTTATTAATTTTTCTTTGCTCGTTATCATTCCTATTTAACTTCCTCAAAATGGTATATCAATGAGTCTTTAGTGACGTTTACGAGGAGATTACAAGAATATGGTTGAAGTATCCATACCCCTAACATTTTACATACTCCTAAAGATAAAATTCCTAACATTTTAAAAGAAATTCAATGTTAATTACCAAAGTGTTACATTCAATTGTTCAAATAAGTAAATATCTCATGCTCAATAAGATCTCTTCTAACGTCCTTCGACTTCTTAATCTTCAATATTCCTAATAAACCCTTACTAACATGAAAATATATCAAGCGTAGTAAGTTAGACTTAAAAATCCAATGAGTATAAGTCGGTGTTAGACATTATCTACTCTAATAAATGAATATTTTTTTAAACCATATGTCACATTCTCATTCGATTTGTCAAATGTTATTTTGAATTAATTTTTTTCCACATATCATTTTATGGGTTTTCATATTTTATTAAATTTCACATAATATTTAATGTAATAATTATAATAAATGTGGTAATAAATTGATATTAATTTCATTAATGGACTTACCTTCTAATTTCAAAATTCTCAATTTAAAGCTCCTTAGTTTATTTATTTATTTATTTAAATTTAAAAGATAAAAAACACATTTCAATTTTAATAATTCATTATTTTTCTTATTTTCTTATAAATTCGAAGTTCTTAAATATTTAGACCTTCATATAATTTTTTTTTTAATTAACATATGTAATACATAGGTCTCACAACTAGTATGAATAATATTTAACGTGTAGCATCTCACTTCCCTTTTTATGTGTGGGTACCTCATGATGCTTACACGATCGTGTAAAACCCTTACACAATCGTGTAAAGCGTCTGGCACATTAAGAGAACATGTTTTACACCATATACTTTACAACATATAACTTCTTCATACAGATTCAGATCTTGATGAATTTTATATCTACATAAATGTCTCAAAGCCAACTACAAATTTCTTGTAGAAAACATCCACCAAAATGATCTACATTTTTAATTAGGATACAACAAACTTAATGGCATATAATACTTTTAACATAACAACAAAAAAGTACATGTATTTCTATCACTCTGTTATACGATTTAACAAAATACCCTTTGTAATGACTAGTAGATTTGGTTGAAGAGGAAAGAACTTATGGATATTTAGAAGACACATTGACCAAATAGTAAGATATTGTTATTTTGATCATTATATTTTGATTATGTTACTAAACCCTCATATGTTTCAAACTCTAAAAATCTTAAACTATTTAAAAGATTTGAATGTTTGAAACCTTATCTTCAAATAATTTTTTCTTAAATGATTTGAAATTTCATTTAAATGATTATTTTAAATTATATGAAGGAGGCTTCATGCAAAGATCTTTGCTTTTGGCTCCCTTTCCGTGACAACCCGAAATTTCCTTTCTGTACAACATACCAAGTCAATAGAAGTCAGAACAGTTACGGTTAATTTTCAGACTTTTTGGAATAAGTTTGAGTATTCTATGATTAACACTTTAGGAGATACCAGGAGAGAGGATGCCCTAGGGTTTATTGTGCAACAATAACATTCCATAACTCCACGAAATTGGAGTTTACGACCCAAACATGGAGTTTACGGTCGTAAACCACATGGGGTATATATATGGCCCTTAGCCATTTTTAGTCATTTGTTCCATTTTCGACTAGAGAAAAACCCGATTCTCTCCCAAGGATCTTCAGTATTTCGTCCCAAATTGTAAGTGCTTCTATCTTAGAGTATCATAGAGCTTATTATACGTCTATACATCAAGAAATCACGAGGAAACACCAAGATCAAAGAGTTTACGGCCCAAGAACACCTTGGACCGTAAACCCTTCTTTAAGGGCCAAAAGTATGCCATAGTCCCTTCCTTTCCTTGTGAAAATAGTCTAGACTCATACCTTAATGTGTATAGGACTTGAAAACACAAAAATACCATGGTCCATAAGGGTTTACGGCCGTAAACCCAAAGGGAAATGGTCTTAGGGCCGTAAACCCCTCAAATGAGGGAAATGGTGCCCTTACTTCTTCCTTAGGCTCATACATCAAGTGGAAACACTTCTAAGGACTTATAAGGCTTCAAACCAACAATTGATCAAAAGATTAAGAGCTTACGGCCGTAAACTCCAGGTTTTACGACCGTAAACTCAATGGGTTATGGTCTTTAGGGAGTAAACTCATAAAAGGGGTTCTGTGGAACCCTAAACCCAATAGCTTTGTCCTACAACAACTTAGATGCAATTTTTGGGACTTATAACACTTATATAAGGTGTTTAGCATGTCCTAGGATGTCTTAACATTGTCAATTGGTAGTTTAAAGACTAATTGGATGCATATATGTGTGATGATATGTTAACTAGGATCATTGAGTGTGTACAAGTCCTCACTTGACACCTAGCATCCTACCTTATCTGTTCATCCAAACCATCAACTACAGGTGAGTTCATACCCCTTAAACAATAATACAAGTAGAAAACAACATGTTATAGATTCAATCGCATATGATTTATAACTATGTTTTCAACCAACTGATTTCATATACTTCAAAATGTGATACATGAAAAGGTTTTCTGTCTTAAAATATTTTGGTATCAAATGAATTACTTTGGAAATGTTTTATAAAATGACATCAATTCATTGTTATTTATTGTTCAAAACTCTTAAATGTTTTACAAAACCTCTTTCTTGATCAAAACTATATCTATACACTTATGTTTATATATATATATATATATATATATATATATATATATATGTGTGTGTGTGTGTGTGTGTGTGTGTGTGTGTGTATTGATATGATAGTTTTCATCCTACATTCAGTTCCCACACTCTTGAGTAGCAAGGGGATATAAACCTTCTTGGATATCAAATACATTCCAGTAAACTATTATAGGGATAGTTTAGAGGATACAAAACATTATTCCTATTACACGGAATTACACCAGAGTCAGTTCATTCATGAGTCTATACTAAATGCTATATGAAGAGATACACTTACATGGATACTTGTACCTAGATACTATATGATGAGATACTATTACATATTATACATGTAGATTAGTTATGTCTATCCTAGTACAAAAGGATACTAGATGGGACTAACCATTCCAGCACACAACTGTTAGCAATAGGGGTAGTGAACATCTACGGATGCCTACGGTTAATACTTATACTATGGTACCTTTACGGGACTAACCATTCCTATGCCCTGTTGTTAGCTACATAGGATAATGAACATCTACATACGTTCAAGGTTAATACTATTCGACAGTCACGATGTCGAGTTTATCCTAATACAAAAGGATAATACTTACATGGCTATAATTTCCCTATTACTTTTATTTTGTGATACATTCACATAAACGATGAGGTAGACTATATTTATTGTTAATAGTAGTCATACAAGGGAAAAACAATCTTTGTTACTTTCAAAACATTCAAGTCTTGGTAGAAGACTACTTTCATACTAGTAGGAAATATGAGATTTTCTAGGGTTTTCATACTTATATCAAATGTTTCAAAGATTTACATGGCATTCATAACAGCTTTCCAAAATAGAGTAATGACACTTAAATACTTATGAATTCACCAGCTTTATGATGATCTACTCTCTTTCAAAATAACTTGTATTCTCAGGTCACCAGTAGACAGGTACGATGATCAGGTTTTGAGAAGACGGAGCACAGACAAGACTCGTCTTTTATTTTGATTACATATTTTGGTGTCTTATTACTATCAAAGAACACACATGTATTAAAACTTTACTTTTAATGCAATGAATGATGTTGTTGCTTGTTTACTACTTTACATTGTTATGATACTTCACATGACGTCCTCCACCCCTGAACGTTTCCACCGTTATTGGTTTTGGGGTGTGACACTTTCACCATAAATCACATTAATTCTCCCACACCATATTTGGGGACTGGTTATGGTTGAAAAGAGTCTAATTTCGATTTTTACCCGTTGGTCATGAAAGTCACTGTGTTAAACCTACATGGTCATTAGGTAGGGTTAGATGTCATTTTGATGCATCGTTTGTATTAGTTTTTATTAGTGTTTTGCATTGTATTTTATGAATTTGTATTTGCATTAGTATAAATAATGTTCAACTCATTATCGCTAGAATTCTCGTATTACTCATGTTTTCATGTCGTTTTCAAATATTTCGAGTAGAGCGGTGATTTGGAAGCATCTTGGATGCATAATTGAAGCTTAGTGGAGGTAAAACACCAGAAAAAGATGGAACATGGGTTGAATTTGCTGGAACTGAAGAGTTCGCATCTGAAACACGCCTTTTATGAAAAACATGATCGTGTTTTTCACCATGTGATCGTGTTTCTCCTTCGCAACTTTTCCAAGACAAAAATCAAATTTCGGGACTTCGTGGAGTTTAAAGGATCGCGTTTCTCCATAAAATATGATCATGTTCTTGTCAAATATGCCTGAAATAGCATCGTACTTCATAAACGCGAAAAACGAAAATTTTTAGACTTCGAAGGAAAACCATGATCTTGTTTTTCCCAAAGGAACGATCACATTTTTTAAAAAAATCGTGTTTTTATGTTGTGGGTGTTTATTCTAGTTTAAAAATAAAAAATTTATTTTGAAAAATGGGACGTTATATTATGTTCGTTAATGTCTATCATTTGTGATGGTTTTGTCATATTTAGCTTTTATGAGGTCAAGCAGGTAATTATGTCATGTGGCTACCACTTTGGCATCCGACTAGGTAAATTGTCACGTCAACTTTTTTGGCTTTTAATAAAAAATATAAAGAAGGGAGAACACAAGGTGTAGGGTACTGAAATTGCCACTTTCCCCAAAGAAGGACATAGACTTAACCACTAGCTTGTAGTTAGTGGTTTTGTGTAATATGTTTCACGCCTGTTTATTAACTCTATGTATACTAAACCTAGAAAAAACTAATATGTTGCATGTCTGTTTATTAACTCTGTGTATATTAAACCTATAACAAACTTGCAACAAACCCAACATCTCAATCTATAACAAACCTATAACAAACCTATAACAAACCCAACTTCTCAGCCTATAACAAACTTGCAACAAACCAAATCCATCAGTGCAATATCTTTAATCGATCAATCATTTAAACCAAAAAATCTTAGAACAAAACCTAGATATGCATTGAGACCTAATCGCAAAAAACCTACACATAATCAGAGGCGTCAAACACAAGCATCATCGAATTTATGATTCGAGAAAAGAGGGAAAATTTATGAATTCGATTGTGTTAGTGTTATTTGGTTTCATAATTGAGAAAAGAGGGAAGAAATACATGTTTTTTTCCGCTGAAGTTTTCAATTTCTAAGTGTGATTTGATTTATAATTCGAGAAAAGATGGAAGAAATAAAGAGGAGAGTCATGCCTTTTCCCCAGAGGTTTTCCGAGCAAGGGTCTCTCTTTTGCTTCTTGATTTGCAGGAATGGCATGTAACACCCGTGAATTCAGGCTAGAAATTTAAGGGATTTTAGTTATGATTATTCATTTTATTGAATAATTAAAATCCTCAAATAGGATAATTAAAAATAAATAAGATTTTATAACATATAATATGTGTTTATATAAACGTTATTTGTATATATTTATTGTGTACATGTTATACGGATAAGTATTATGGTGAATATTTGTATAAAATGTTGTTATAAACTTATGGAATAGTGATAATAACATTTATAATTAAAATATAATTTGGGATAAAATAATCTATATAGAAGTTGTAGTAATCGTGATTATAAACCCGTCGAGTATAAATAACGCCAAAATCTAAAGTCGTGTGAAAGAGTTATGATTTTTTTGAAGTTGCACATATTTGCTGTAAAATATGAAATGAAAATATATTACTTGTTAGCCAAAGTAATGTAAACAAGATTTGATGTCTACATAATTAAGAAACCGTAGATACATAGAACGTCGAGAACGAAACTCGTATTAAGAAGATATGATTTTCGCAAGAGATTTCAAAATGTACTATTTATAAAATATAAAGTGAAACTAGAATGTGAATTAGCTGTTGAGATTTAAAGGAAAGTTGTAGTACTCGGAAATACGAATTTGTGGATATAAAGAACATCGAAAACATAAATCATATGCGAGAGATACGATTTTTTGAAAAAACGAGAAAATACTCGACAATTAAAGAGCTCTCAAACCCCCCACCTACCCGGGATGACATGGCAACACCGGAGAGCGCCAAATGGAAAATGAAGAACCCATTCCCCTTACGAACTCAATGATGATGTGGCCCAACAGAAAAAAGGCATGTGGACAGGCGCAACGCAATTTTCGAGGATTTCTATATATAGGCCAATTTTCATCCTCTTTCTCACATCATTCACTCTCAAACTTCTCCCTCTCCCTCCGGGTCTGACTTTATGAGTTTTCAAGTATCTTAGTGGGGTGTTGCAACATCAGAAGTCCCGATATAAAAAAGTATTCATTGTTGAAGTTATGCTCGTGAAGTTTCCGAGTTTTCGCCAGAAAAACATATAAGGTGAGTTGCACTTACTACACTTGTTAAGTGTAACTTATATTTAAGCTTATTATCGTTGTTATGAATCTATAAATAAAATTTATCAGTAACTCCATTTATAATACTGATTGATCTACTTACGTGAATGATGTCTAGGGAAGATCTTAGTGAGGTGTTTAAAGGAGATTTTCCAATCAATATATTTATATACCAAACGGATCCTACCTCTACTATGGTCTTATTTGGTCATTACATCTAATATTCCTTAGAATTAATGATGAATATGAGATATTGTTAATATAGTCTCAAACAATACAAACAAATGCTAAGACTTAGTAATGTTTGTATTTAGGTCGTTTAAAAAGGAAAGCGAAAGTGTTATGTAATGAGCTAACCTAACCGCAATTCTTCCACCTTTAATTAGGTGAGTACGTAGTCAATTTCATGAACACGATACTAATAAAAGATCTATTATTTAAAAAGTATTAAATACTAGTTTATTACTTATAAGTGTACTGATACTGAATGTGTATTATCTGGAATAAACTATCAAGTGTATATCTGATAATGTTACATGACTTGTATAGTAAGTGCATTATTACTTTTATTAGAATGATTTTTAATAAAAATATTTAAGATCAATTGAATGCTTATATATTAACATAATGCTTATTGTCCGGAATATGTGTTAAGTGTATATTTGGTAATTTTACATAAAATCTTAATAAAAGTATTATTACTTAAAAAATTAAATGTATACCAAATGTTTGAATTTTGTGCTAAATGTATACCTATATAATGATAGTATCGCATAAACAGAAAATTGTATTGGGAGTTGATTACAAATATTGTAGTCTTTTCTAGTTATAATCTAAGACTTATAAATGATGCTTAGTTCAAAATAAAATAAGCAGGTAGTATCATTCTAGGGATGTGTGTGAGATTGGAACGTAGAGTATAACTATGTTATGTGGCGCTATCACATGTCGGGTTACATACTTGAGTTACTTGTAAACTTATGTAGTTATGTTGGGTAGTGAAGGGGAGTGAAAGATAAAATAATGGTGTGAGGCCACGATTAAATTTTTACTATTGTACCACCGGGACTTGTCATCTGGCAAAGTATAGATAACGACCATTGACTATTCTAGAAAGTCTTGTGGAATGCTAAGAAATTTGCTATTTGTAGATTTAATGAATCATACACACACACACACACACATATATATATATATATATATGTATGTATGAGGAAAACAGATTGTATGTTCATTCGGGTACTCTATCCCCTCAAGGTTGCCTTTATTGACTCAATTGCTAAGGAATCACCAAAGCAACATAGTTTACTCGTTGCTTATGGATATCCATTAGGTTAGATCTCAAGGGATCATTGTTATATGATCAATGTGAGAGAATCGACGGGTTTGGTAACTAAGGGTTAAGGGTATAGTGTCTTATAAATATTTATGTTGTGTGATATATCTATATTCTTTGGTAACAATTAGTTTTGTAGGATTATTATTTATGAGTAATTTTCATAGTAATATTATGGGATTGAAAACCTTATGTGGCTCACCAGGTTCCCAAAGACGACCTACTCAAATTATATACATCATAGGTAGCAATGCTAAGGTTGTTGGAACTTGATTAGGATGTTGAGTGAATAAGAGACGATTTGCAATAGTATTCAAGACTAATATGTCTTTACGTTGTAACTCATATTGTGTATTAATTATGGCATCCTTAGAGTTTTTGGTATTTTGAAACATCATTTGTTATCTCAAAATGTATTATTTAAATTGGGATTTTCCGCAACAAAGACAACATGATATTTAAAGCATAAAGGATTTTTTTATTTGGTTATGAAAATTAGGGTATTTCACATGGTAAGAAAAATTAGAATAGATGATCCAGTGTTCTTCTTGTTATGTCCGGTTTATCAAGAAGTTAAGGAACATGGATTCAGAGAAGTTATGTGTAACATTCGAACCTTGTAAATTACTTTTTAACCATTGCTTAATAGAATAATTGCATTCTTTGGTCCTCTAGCCAGTACGTGGGTTGTACTCTATAAGTATAATTAGTGTACTAACTGGATCAGGATCACGGGCATCGACCACGTATGTTAGGCCTAAATGGTGTTACGATGGGCGTGTGCCCTATTTAAACTTCTTAAACCCATCTCTGACCTTTTTAAACTAGCCTCCATATCTTGAAAACCCTAATATTACCCTTACCCATTGTTTTGGTGTTCTTGAGCTCTTGTGAAGCATTTTGGTGTGTTTTTGTGTATATTAAAGTGATAGAAGAAGATTGAAGACTCATTATTTGGAGAAGATCTTAGAGATCCAGATTTAGCTTCTTCATTTCGTAACTTTTGAGGTATAAAGTCCATGGCTTGTCAAATCTTTGTATAGATATTCTTGTGGGCTTGTTTATGGCGATTTTGGTCCTTTTTGGTTGGTCCTTGTGAGCTAAGGTCGTTTTAGGAGCTTAACCTCTTAGATCTGGACATTTTAGGGGCTCGTTAAGCATAAAAATGCAAACTTTATGGTGTATATAGACTCATGCATGTGTTAAGACCCTTTGTTAAGCTCTTTTGAGCTTTAGAGCCCCATTAAGCCATGTATGCACATAAAGTTGCCAACTTTACGTGATAAATCATCTTTTGGGATAAGATATGAGAGTTTGGAGTAGGGGCTGAATGGATTAAGTGCTTATTGATGTGGGGGTGGCCAACTGGGGAGTACGCTAGGCGTACAAGTTGGTAGTTTGTGCATACTAGCCCCAGAGCATGTATGCTAAGCGTATAAGCTGAGTACGCCCAGTGTACTCAGCAGGTGGGCTTCGGTTTTGGGCATTTCGGTTTTGGGCCATATGTGGACCTTAGAGTTTAGGGATTTGTTGAGCCATCATATTTCTAGTTTGGACACTTTTAGATGAACGCCCATGAAGGGGTTTGGGCCCAATTTGGAAGATTTGGCCATAATTGGGCAGGGATTTTCGGACTCTTAGTATGAGTCGGGATCCAATTATTAAATGGATGCTATTTTATCATGATAGCGAAGGGATTTTCGGACCAGCAACTAGAGATTTATTTTTGAGATTCAGCAGTCTGAGGTGAGTCTTCATTACCATGTTTAGTGGGTCGAAGGCACCAATGCCGACCCATGATTATTATGTTAGGGTTCTAGATGTCTGCGTGACTCTTGGATGTGTATGTGTTTGTACGATTAGTGGGCAATGCCCAATGGGTAATCTGCAAGCCATTACTTGTTATACTTATATGTTTGTATATTGGACGGGGCCCATTGTAAGAGTTAGGGCGAGGCTCGTTATACACAGTGGGCGGGGCCCGTTATGCAAGTTAGGATGGGTCCCGTTACACTCATCGAGGCGGGGCCTATTATATGGTTGATATGTGTGGTATGTGGTGTTTAGGGAAAATCACTAAGCTTCGTGCTTACGGTTTTCAGTTTATGTTTCAGGTACTTCTAGTGCAAAAAGGAGGAGCTCGGGGTGATTGCAATGCACACACGATATTGTTCTGTATTTCATGATAACTTTGATATTTAATGATGTTTGATACATTTGTTCCAATTGGGTTTTATGATGTTGTTTTGGGATATTGTTTTTATTAATTGAAAAATGAAATTTTTGGGCATTATTTATACGACATTACATTTTGTTAGTGTGTATTCCTTCCTTTAAATCCATAAAGAATGGCACAAGGACATGTTTAAGAATCGATCCACAAGTCTATTATCCGTTTTTTATTCATGAAGAAGGAACTAAGAAAATAAGAAAGAGTTAAGGAAGAAAGAAGATACAATAAAAGGGTAAAGTGAGATTACAACGTTATGTTGTTAAAAGATGGCATACTTCCGACAAGGCATAGGCAACCGAAAAATATAGTCATGCCATGATAAAAGCCATAAATCAAGTTTGTTAAAATCCCGATTTGATCTCAAGGTCTTACGATTTTAAGATCCTACAAGTCAAAAACGACAACTATCACACTACGATCACGATCTTCCATTTGTAGTTTTGTTATATAGCTAAGTATCAAAAATCCGTCTATTCAAATTAAAATTGACCATCACAAGCTGCAAAAAGTCTTGTAAAGCATCACCATTTCAGCAATACATCTCCAATCAGGCAGAGTACACTCGTAATAACCCCTTTTTGATATATATATATATATATATATATATATATATATATATATATATATATATATATATATATATATATATATATAGAGAGAGAGAGAGAGAGAGAGAGAGATAGAGAGGGGGGGTGGAAAGAAAGAGAGAGAGGTAGGTTCAAGTATTCTAACTAAATATTGTGTGGATGTAGGAATGATTGTAGACCAATCATTTAAAAAATCTGATTAGGGGTATAATTGTAATCTTGATGACACTTAATTATGGAAAATGTTTAAAACATTTAATCTCCTTTTAAAAAGGGGGGATTAGTTTTTCAGCCCTACAAAATTACTGAACCCTCATCACCATCCAAGCATACATCTTCATTCCTACCCCACATTTGGCACCAAGATTCCTCCATCGCCACCATAGTATCACGATTGATCTACCACTCCATGTAACGAACCAAAGAGGTCGTTGGAACCATTGCTATCATTGCCACCAACAACATAACTAGACTAATCGTGAGTGGGAAAGGGTTCAAAAAACCCTTTCGATCAAATATCTCTACTGGTATGATTAAGGTTCCAACTTAATTTTACCCCTCTGTTGATCTACTAATCTCCCCAGCACTTCAGTGTCCACCAATGCTTCCGCCTCCATGGATCGATCCTAGAATACGGTGATTTGTAGTCACCAGAAAAAGAAAAGTTTCATGACTTTTATCAAGAATTGGAAAATCTAGGTTCGTATTTTTAATTTCACGTCTGCAAATATTACTCTCCTCTTTATCTCACATGTTGAGACTTCTTTCTTTTGTTTTATGTTTTTCCATTAGTTTAAAGCATCTGTTTTCTTGTATGTATGTAACATGTTTGATGATTTGTCTAGCTGAAAAGTAGTATATAATTGTTTAATTTGTAATAAAACCGATCTCACATCTGGATTTTAAGTGGCTTTTTTTATAAATCTTGCATTTGGATTTCAATCTTTAAGCCTTTTGAACCTAGACCCATTTGCAATTTCATGCATATTTAGCCCAAACAGTGTGAAAAATAGGATATTGATTATCACCACATGTTCTTACACCTGGTCTTACACTTACGTGAAGGATAAAAAGGCATCGTGTTCCAGTTTTTATGCCCATGTTTTCTGTTCATCTCATTTTCATACATTCAAATCAATTCATGAAGGATCAGATCGATTATTGACTTTTCCAGGTTTCTTGTTCCTCTTCAGATTCTTCTTATCCCATTAATATCAGGTTTGTTTTTCTTACTTGCTACACGTGAAGTTTCGATATAAAATGTTATAAATGTTAAGTTTTTTATACAAAATGTTACCATTTGTTTAATAACAATTGTTATTTTTTCATGTCATAATGCTAGGAAAAGGTTTGTTGCAGAAATCTTAATGCCTCAAGTACTATTAACAAGAAAAAATGACTTTTTGGTTCTTTCTTATGTCAATTTTTGCATAGAAGGTCCAATATTTTTATGTCTTATTTGTTGAGAGTTGTATGTATTTACAATTATTTGTAAGTGTTTTGTTTCAGGACCACTCAAAATGTAGCAAGGTTTCTTGGAACAACAATGATGGTTGAAAATTAAGAAACAATTTCAAGACAATTGAGATTCACCACACCAATATTAAGAATGAAGATACTTTCAAGAATGACTTACTATAAAATATTCTATTCTTATGGAATGAAGATTCTTTCAAAATGACTTACTACAAAACATTGTATACTTGTAGAATGTGACAAATATTCCAAGAATGACATCATTTTTATAGAATGTGACTATAATTTTGTTTTACTTGTTTATTTTTGGACACTATTTTCTTGAATATTGTTAATAATAAATGATTATTCTTTAAGAATGTTCTTATTCTTCAACTAATGGCTCAAAATTTTGATATTCTTCAATATATTCATTCAATTAAAATATGTATTCTCTCAGAATATGCAATCTATCAGAATTTGTATTATACCAGAATATGCATTCTAACAGAATTAAATTTAAATTTATTAAAAAAATCAGAATCCAAAATTAAAATAATAGAAAATACCTTAAAATTCGAAAATTCATTTTTTAAATTTGTGTTTCCTAATTTAAAAGTAATGAAAATGTACAATTTTACCCATCTTTTAATTAAATGGTATTATTATTATTATTATTATTATTATTATTATTATTATTATTAGTTTAATAATATAGATAAATGACTTTCTTAAAATGATTAAAATGATTGGTCCATAATAACCTAATTATATATATATATATATATATATATATATATATATATATATATATATATATATATATATATATATATATATATATATATATATATATATATATATATAAAGAGTCTTATGTCCTTAGTTGTACATGATCAAAATGATTTTATTTTAATTAAGATGTTTTCTTCTTAATTTTTATTGATTGTAGCAAAAAAAAAATTATGGTTCATACTTAAGAAGTTAAAATTGATTCCATTATTGATTTCTCAATCAACATCAATACCCAATATCTTGCGAACAAATTTGAATATAGGTTCATTTTTGTTGGATATTTCGATCATGATCTGATTTTACGATTACGATTTTACAAAACATAAACTAAAAATTAGATCTAGTACTTGATGAGCTTGCGTAAATAACAAAACCCTTATAAAGAGTAGTCATAAATGATAAGGTTTGAGATTAAATGTGAATGGTAAATATAGTGTGAATGTAAGTCTGAATTTGGACCATCGGATAAGAAAAATCATGTGATTAAGAATGAACGTTGATTTTATTAAATTTTGATTTAATTTTTCAATTCAATGGCTGATAATATTATTAGAAGGGCAATTGAGGATTTTTGTCGGATTTTATAAAAGGAAGTCGACATGTTACCCGATTCTTTCGTTCAACCGTTTAATATCATCTCATATTATTAGGTAAGAATGTTTATGATATTAACAAATGAATATACGATTTCCTGAAAACAAATCAATCATCCACTCTAAAAGATATCATATCCACAATTTTAAAAATACAATAGACCTATAAGAAGAGTGATAGATGGTTTACATACAAAGCAAAGATGCAACCACCAACTTAAGAACTGAATAATGAGAAGTTGTTCAAGCTCAAGATTACGAGAGAACTTCAAAACGAAGTTCACAAACACAACATTTGCGCCACTTCTGATTGATGAAGATGATGATTTTGTCAATGCACCACTGTCTGGTAATGTTTTATTATGTTTTTCGATATATTCTTCAAGAATTGAAGTGTTATTTTGCAAAATACTGTTCATTCTATAAGAATGAAAACGTAATGTAGGAGAATTTTTTTATGAAGTGTAGTTCAAAGCAAGTTTGGGTTTGCATAGGTTAGGTTAGTTAAAAACAAGTTTGCAATTTATTCTTCAAGAATTCTAATGCAAGTTTTCTAATATGGTTCATTTTGTAAGAATGAAGCGTTATTCTTGTAGAATTTGGTATGAATTTAAGTTTAAAAGAATTTAGGGTTTGAACAGGTAACGTATTGAAAAAGTTTGGTTTTTTTTTTGGGTTTGCTGGTGTTGTAGCTTATTAGTAATTGTTCTGTTAATATTTTCTTGTTCTTATATAAGTAATGGTGTAAGAATTAATGGTTGATTGCAATTCCATTGACGTTCAGATGAACCAGTGCTACTACAATTTGTGTCAGTACATGGTTGACAGCTTGATCAGGAAACAATTGTGGAATTGGGATGACCGATTATGCTATTACTGGGGGCCAATTATCATATTGTTGGTATGAATGTCATAAATATATTTTAAATACAAATGATTATTAGTCTTTGATGTCTACAATATTATATTTTCTAACAAATTAGTAATATGTATGAAGCTTGTTTATGTGTTTAATGTTCACATAAGTAAGAGCATTAAATTGAAAAAAAGGACTCCTTTCATAACTCATGTTACTGGAGATAAGTTGGAAAAGATTGAGGAGTTTGAGGTGAATGCAGATTTTCTTGGGATGTGGTAGTTCATCAGAAGGGAAGATGATTAACACGAAGATGTTAGTAGTGATACATATATGGAGTTGGAACCAGTTGAGAGAGAATCTGCAGATGAGAAGGTAAACATTGTTATTTTCTATCTGACATATAACACTCTTAAATTTGCTTTTGGCATTGATGTAAACGAACTTTATTTAAGAATGGGGATATGGCAATGAATTTTTTAATTTTGAATTACACATTCTGTCAAATTGACTTGTTTATGTTATATGATTTCTTTAGAATGATGACATGGTATGAGGTATATGAGCATGTAATGATTTATAAACTTATGTAATCTAAATGGATTAATATAACATTTTCCTGGTATAAATTATCTGGAATGAATGAATATGTAATATTATTTTTTTATGACAACTTAATTATTTGCTACGTATAGGCGTATTATGTGGTATTTGACATCAGGTACAATAAAATAGTGACTGAAAAAGGAAGCATGGGAAAAGAATTAATTGGAGGTCTGAAAAAGTTTCCTAATAATGAATTAGTGAACTATTGAGAGAAAGGATGACATTGATAAGAATGTTAATAAGGATGTGGCGAGTAATGAAGATGCAATTGAAAATGAAAGTGATGGCATTGATTAGGACACAAACACAGATGAACACATGTTAAAGAAAAATGCACAACATGATAATTTTGGACAAGCTTCAGGGTCAAATAAAATCCCTGTTACACCATTTGGGACAAAAGAGAATGTAGAAGACATTGGGCAACATAAGGAAGGGAAAGATATTGCATATGCCTACATGTCACCTATAGGTGAAAATAATGAAAAATGGGTCAATTTAAAAGAATTGAGAAGTTCACAATTCTTTAAACTGCTTGGAGTTGTAAATGAAGTATTGGATATGATGGATAAAGAATCAAGTAAGAAGAGGGTTACAAATGTTGGAGATTACAACGAGGGGTTGATAAGAGTTTAAAAGACACAAACAAGGAGGAAATAGAAGAATGTTAGTCTTTTGAATGTTTGGTTTTCAAAAAAATAGTTTTTATTGTATTTGGTTTGAATTAAGTTTATGTATGTCGTGTAACGATGTGAATTTTCAAAAAAAAATCATTTTTAATCATATAATATTCATAACACATTTAAGAAAACATCATTCATCTAGTTACAAAACATAACTCTAAGTTTAATTAGTTAATAATCCAGGATCCTGGAAATGTAATTCTTTCTCTGGTGTGTACAATCAATTCAGTACCGTCCCGCGATCCGAGAATACCTAGAACACATAACACATAACACGGTAAGCACGAAGCTTAGTGAGTTTCCCCAAATACGACATACATATAACTAGCCACTCGAGGCTATGGATCTACGAGACCTTCCGATCGATGTGTCTCAGTGGACCTTCCGCGCTCCACAACTCTGGTAGACCTTCCGGTCCTACCCATGATGACCTTCCGGTCCGACAGCTTTTTGGACCCTTAGGTCTGGTCTAGCTCGTTGGACCCTCTGGTTTGGTCTGGTTGAGCCTTCCAGCCTCATATATCGTTGGACCTTCCGGTCCGGTCTAAAATAACTCATAGAATAATATCACATAGACAAAATGCATAACTCAAGTAAGCACATAAGACCTTCCGGTCACACATAAATACTACTCTAGGTAACGTATAGTGAGAAGACTCACCTCGGCTAGCAGGTGAGCAAATCACCTCGCGCTCGGATCTCGAACTAGCCTCCTCCTAACACAAAGGATGAATATCTCTAATTAATACTCTTTTCACGACTCAAATAACCAAAGGTGATTCTGTCTATTTCTAACTCTTTGAAATGGGTAAAACACCATTTTACCCCTCCAAGGTCTCTATTACTTATGTTGACCAAAACCCAAAAATCAATAGAAGTCAAACTCGAGTCAACAATCCATATTTTACCCAACTCGCCGAGTCCCCTCGCATCTTCTGAATTCTTCCAAAAACTCACTCAACTCGCCGAGTTGACTCCTAACTCGGTGAGTCAACACTGGGATAAGGCTACTCAGACAAACCCGCTACGACTCGTCGAGTCATCCCATTGACTCGATATGTCGGCTCCATCGGATTTCCCATTCAGCCTCCTGAGATCAGATCTGTAACTCTAACTCATAGATCTAACCTCCTAATACTCAAAAGTCATGTAAACGTCCAACCTTTATGCTCATGCATCACATATTTAGCTCTATTTGACAAAATGACCCTCTTAATGATGTTTAAGGCTCAATACTCTTATGTGACTGCATAAAGTTGGGATCATAGGACTCTCTGGACCTCTCAAGGTCCAGATCCGATGTCTAAGCCTCAAAGGGACTTCACATACTTCATAACTCAACTTATAAGAGGGTGAAGAAACCCTAAATTCCTACTAACCATACTAAAGCGTGTGTATATTTATACCTTAACCAACAGCTTTGAATGGAATAACATGAAATCTGATCCCCTCAAATCGATTTTGCTTGAACAACCTCCTTCTTCCTTGCAAGAATGCACCAAGATGATGAAATTAGCCCCCTCATTCTCTCTATGCTCTCTGTATCAGATAGGGTCTCTTAAGCGAAAGTGTGGCCGCAAATGAAGGCCATACGAGCCTTTAAATAGGTCACAAACCCGGACAATTAGGGGTTTCCTCCGCAGAGATGACTCGACGAGTCAGATACCCGACTCGTCGAGTCCATCCATTTAACACGTCACCAACTCGCAACCCTACTTGATGAGTTGAGGCACCAACTCATCGAGTCACCCAAGAAAACTCATACATGCATATAGAAATGTTATACCTCGGAAATCAGGATGTTACAATTCTCCCCTACTAGAATTAGGTTTCGCCCTCGAAATCACTCCTTAACTACACAAAGATCGAATCCCACAAACCAAAGGCACTAACGAAAGGATCTCATACCACACCGATATCTTTTTCCATGGACACCTAAATCCACACAGAATTTCCCAAGTCCGGAACAGAATTAACCCTACTGCCGCTAAGATACTCCTTTCCGACCTTCCCAAAATCTGGAACTCTAGTGGCCTGGCCCGCCGCCAGACCGCCCACTCAAGCTATCACCATGTTATTCACTCCTCAAATCATCAAACCCTGATAACTCACTGCTCCTCTGATTCTCATAAGAAAAAATCAGACAATCGGCTACTGATTACTCATACCAAACGTACAAAACGATCTGAATAATGCCCCAAGGAACGAAAGGGTTCACCTCCCACCAGGGCTCATCCACTGAACTACTATCAGAACCCATCCGAACAATACACTTTCAACACCCTGTTCTCCAACACAAGAATAAAAATAATCATGCTCGCTCAGAAGTCCTTAAATATCTAAAAATCGTAATCCTTCACTTTCCCCCATATATCTCTTTTTAACATATAACACCTAGCTACTCTCGACCCCACAATTGGACCTCCAAAGGTCGCCCACTACATGCCCCAACACGTCTTGCTGCCTTCCTTCTCACAACAACTATCTCGGTCCATTGTGACACACAAGTCATGAAGTTATCTTTACCCCAAACGAATACTAAAATCCCAACTAAAAATTGACTCAACCCCGACCTCTGTCGTCTACTGCTCATAATTCTATGCATCTCGTGGTACCTCCCGTACCCGAGTATTGACTTACATAGGTCTAAGACATCAGATGACAATCAATACCCCTCAACATGGAACCCACCTCAGAATCCATAATCTCATCTCGTCTACCCAAAGCATCACCAGAGCCAAACTCAAACTCGAGAGTTTGGTCTGACCCAGAGTTGGAACCACTCGCCCCAATGAAGCACTCAACTCATGACTCATGACCCGCAACCCGTGCGTATACCACTTCTCCACTTCCATTTGGTTGCGACAACCACAACTCAATTCAGAATATAATAATTCCCAACAAATATGGAGACCCCATTCTCGCCCTGGTTCGACCACCAGGCTCCCAACAACTCAAATATTAGGGCTACCCAAGCCTAAAACTCTTCTGCTTGATGCTCTGATCAGAGAGTACTTCATCTCAACAATCTCTCGTTGACTAGTGAGTACTATGACTCCCCGCAATATCACAATACCCTCTCGCTGACTAGTAAGTACTACGACTCCCCGTAGCATCATAACAACCTCTCATTGACTAGTGAGTACTACAGCTCCCCGTAGCATCACAACAACTTCTCGCTGACTAGTGAGTATTGCGACTCCCTGTAGCATCACAACAACCTCTCACTGACTAGTGAGTACTACAGCTCCCCATAGCATCATAACAACCTCTCGCTGACTAGTGAGTACTGTGGCTCCCCGCAGCATCCCAACAACCTCTCGCTGACTAGTGAGTACTACGGCTCCCCGTAGCATCACAACAACCTCTCGCTGACTAGTGAGTACTACGGCTCCCTGTAGCATCATAACAACCTCTCGCTGAATAGTGAGTACTGTGGCTCCCCGCAACATCACAACAACCTCTCGCTGACTAGTGAGTATTGTGGCTCCCTGCAACGTTACAACAACCTATCGCTGACTAGTGAGTACTACAGCTCTCCGTAGCATCACAACAACCTCTCGTTGAAACCCATTAGCCGAAGGGCTCCTACTGGAACCATAGATACTTGATGCACCACTTTCCATCTCAAACTCAAGACCCAACATAATCCGAAATTCGAGGCATTAAACTCAGATACCTTGGTACACCATCACAGAACCTCACGATGTCTTGCCTCGGCTACTGATATCCTATTTATGACATCATACTCTGATGCACAATGCATCCTGACAGAATTTCTTTCACCACCGATCTTCCTGTCACACAACCCGAAATTTCGGAATATTACAATTCTCAATTTGAAGCACGAAGAAATGGTCAATGACTCAGAAAATGTTGATGACAATCCGAAACTCCCTCCAATAATGCTCAGAACTCATGAAAGCATACTCATAACGACCCGGAAGTTGGTTGCCTAATCAACTTCTACCCTTCCCAAATGCAAATACCAGCCCGTACATTGCACCAAAAAATTCTCAATCGGCGAACTAACCTTACGGGTCACCCCCCTCGAATTCACCATTATAACCTTGAAGAAATCCTAACCACCACAAGGTCTTCGACCAATAGCCTCCTGTCGTGGAGTCACTTATCCTTTCTCGAACACACGCAACATGTATTACCTTGCTCTGCACCTCACCTCGACCACCAATAATCCTGGTCCCATGAATCCGTTCCGCAAGTCTCTATATCCAGTTCTCCAACCGCTCTTGAACAAATCTCTAATCCCTTCAATAAAATACCCAGTTCTCCCCTACTTAGGGTTCGAACCAACACTGATTGGCGCTTTAACAATCTATCTAACAGACTGTTTCTTCCAGTAACATCGCACCTACCCTTGGAAAGTGTTGCGCAATGCTCGATGATCTCCCCGCTAGAGATCAAGCAACTCCAAATACCCCGAATCGCAGATAAAATCCTTGGAAACTTCTCATCATGATTGCCTCTAGTCATTCATAATCTCATACCATCCCATTACCAGACATCTCAAATGTCCAGTTGTAACCCTGACTCTCAGTCTAGAAATAATGAACTATCATACTTATCATCCTTAACTCATAAACCAACATTCCATCACGCAAATTATCATAAGAGCGGAAACCTCATTACCACACTCGATACCCATCATAGACAATAAGAGCCAATTCCCCGATATACTCCTCTTGATCGCCCGACGATGTAGCTAATACATACCATACTATACTCAATAGAGTGCATCCTTGTCCTTGACTATCTCAGTCCCCACTGACAACTTGCTTATGCTATATCGTTACCTCGCAGTAGACATATTGCCCAAATACTCTGGTGGAAGATTGCCATAAATGATAACCCTCAGGGTTTACCCCCAAGCTCAGATACTGAAATCTCAACACCTCTTATGTCTTCCCACGGGAAACGAAAATAGCACCACTCAGGTCATAAAAGGTGACATCTCCATTATCGACCGATTGCTCAACTCAACCCATAATCCTCCATAAACACCATCTTTACTCATCCTTGAGTCTTGCGACTTCATCTGACATCTCACCAAAAATACCTTGGAATCATCTCGACTTCCCTCACAAGGATGTTGTTGGGTCTATAAATTTGGTTTATACTTTACTTTTCTAGAAAATTAATTTTTTTGTAATTTTATATGTGTGTACGGCCGTACACGGGGTGTGCGGTTGGTGGCCCTTGTTTCATATATATAGGGTGAGGAGTGCATGTGAGTGTATGGAAAAAGGAGCTTAAGTGTGTGAAACTCAAGGTGGTTTAGGAGAGAAAAACTAGAGAGAAGAAGAGTATGTGTGAGAGAGAATCTATTGTAAGGAACTTAATTTATATCATCAATAAAATCAAGATCCTTATTATTCTTCTTATCCTTCTCTTCTATATTGATCTGACATCATCCAATTGATTGGGATTCCGCACCATCAATTGGATCTGATTGATACACAAGCAATTTGGGGACTTACAATCGATAACTTAGGTCTGTAGAAAGTTATTTTCTTTCTTTCTTTCTGTTATTCATATGTTGCCTCCTCTACGTGATTGAAATACATCTGACCTGGACTGCAACATATGCAACTCTGTCTCTCTGCATCTTCTATCTATGCAATTCTTTCTGTCTGTTAGCCATATGTTGTCTCCTTTGTGTGATTAACAATTTGACCTGGTACACAACATATGCACCATTCTACTTCTTAATCCCTCTAAACTCTAGTCAATCATATGTTTCACCCTCTGCGTGATTGGAAGAGATCCGACCTGGTTGTATAGCATATGCATTCTAAATATGTCTTCTCCCATAATAATTGTCTGCTCACCTAAAGTAAAGAGTTCTTTGGATGTTCTTGATAACCATGGTATATCGGGAAGTGGGGAACACGTTCTAGTGCAACTAAAATTGAACCATTTAGAGGTTGTCTGTAGATCTCGCTGCTTAATTTAAGTGGACAACAATACTCGTGGTCGTTGTAATCTAAATGGTTTATTTAAAAAAGTTCGTTGATATCCTTCGTGTTTAAGTGGACCACAATACTGGCAATTGACCAGATCTATTCATGAAGCTGAAGGTACTAATAAACAAGTTTAAGCTGTCTCACAACTTTGATCCCAAATATTTTTCTTTTTGTTAAATTTGTTCATAGTTTTCCTCTATGCACAAATTTAGGGGGATAATTAAAAAAAATCAAAAAATCAAACAAAAATTTAAAAATCAAACAAAAATAAAAAAATTCAAAAAATCAAACAAAAATAAAAAAATTCAAAAAATATTATGTGCTAACTTTGTTTTTAGTTTTGTTTTTATCTTTTAGGTTCGTTTTGTCTTCATATAGTGAATTCAGATTTAGATGAGACTAGTGGAGACCGTATCGAGATTTCCTGAGCCAAGGCTTCATCCGTGATCATCGAAGAATTCTCATTCGAAGGAACAAGAAATGAAGATTATTCTTTCAACATTCAATCTAGTAACCCCATAAGCATGGTGAAGTTGTACTTGAAGATTATGTGACAGATTACATTGAAGCCTCCTCAATAAATTTGCTGCTATCTATATACCTGCTGATGTGATCCAGAAGATTCGTTCTCTCTCTTGATTCTCTCTGAAGATTCTCAAGCTGAAAGCGCTATCTTTCAAGAATCAGTACATCAAGCCTCCTCACCCAATGTGCGTTCAGAGTCAAATTTTGAAGAATTGCCCAACCGCTCAAGATGAAGTCATATATTGAAAATTCATCAAGTTCATCATGAAGTTGTGAAGAAATCAAAGATTAAAGTTGAAATCAAAGCTCCCATTGAAGATTGACAAGAAAAGGCAACTACTTTTTAGGGGGAGCTTATTGGGTCATTTAGAAAAGAAAGCTATAAACCAAGGGGGAGATTGTTGGGTCTATAAATTTGGTTTATACTTTACTTTTCTAGAAAATGTATTTTTTCTATAATTTTATAGGTGTGTACGGCCGTACACAGGGTGTGCGGCTGGTGGCCCTTGTCTCATATATATAGGGTGAGGAATGCATGTGAGTGTATGGAAAAAGGATCTTAAGTGTGTGAAACTCAAGGTCTTTTAGGAGAGAGAAACTAGAGAGAAGAATAGTGTGTGTGTGAGAGAATCTATTGTAAGGAACTTCATTCATATCATCAATACAATCAAGATTCTTATTATTCTTCTTCTCATTCTCTTCTATATTGATCTGACATCATCCAATTGATTGGGATTCCGCGCCTTCAATTGGATCTGATTGATAGACAAGCAATTTGGGGACTTACAGATGCTTCATGGAAACTTGTTCAACATGACCCTCTGGCCTCATACTCTATCGCATCTGATCTCCACCTAATCGATCGCAACGGAATTACTGGAAAAACACAAACATTATCTGCTACGAATCATGGTACTCGAACCATTACATCACTTCTCAATCTTCTACTTAGCATGGTACTCGAACCATGACATCACTTCTCAATCTGTTACTTAGCATGGTACTCGAACCATGACATCACTTCTCAATCTGCTACTTAGCATGGTACTCAACCCATGACATTACTTCTCAATTTGCTACTTAGCATGGTACTCGAACCATGACATCACTTCTCAATCTGATACTTAGCATGGTACTCAAACCATGACATCACTTCTCAATCTGCTACTTAGCATGGTACTCAAACCATGACATCACTTCTCAATCTGCTACTTAGCATGGTACTCGAACCATGACATCACTTCTCAATCTGCTAATTAGAACCTCCGGAATACCCCCTGTTTCGAGTATGGGTCCTCTGCTTTCGGTAGTACAGGCCCATACTACTTGCTACATCTACCCATAATTTCTACACGGACCATCCTAGAGTTTCAAAGTAGCTGCTCATCCTTCTCGGACACCAATCTCATCATGGATGCTCACTCCTCAGCGAAATGCTCTACTATGTCAGCACACTCATCTGACTAAGGTCATTCCCTAGGCTCTTCCTAGGTTGTCACACTTCTCCGCCATCAGCTTCTGAGAAACTCCTATGATGCCAGCTATCTACCTCCTGAATATCGTCACATTCACTTGGTAGCTGACTCCCATCATCGGGAATTCCACAAAGCAAGAAGCAAGTAGCATTCGGGCATCGAAAAAACACATAAAACCTACTATACGTTACAACTTTATTGCTCTACTCATACTCAATAGGTGTCACCAAACTCAGGAAACTCTACCCTACGCGGGCATCTAGCTACTCTCTCAGTAGGCTCCTCCAATGCTCATCTAGGTGTCTCTCCTAGATTACTCCTCTACTCGAAACTCTGTCTCTGTAATATTCCTACTGGATACTCTTACTCAACACATACTCGATAGTACATCACAGATAACGGCAACTCCTAGGTTAAGGCATCACAAATCAGGCCACTCTAGTCCTAAAATATGAAATACCTAGCCTATCCTATAGCATGCAGGATATCACAAAATATATAACACAAAAATAGGGTATTTTGGGAAATCACCGTTCGGGCTCTGGCTGATTGTACACACTGCTCCTTCTCATTATCTCTCAGAATCTCTGGCTCGTTTTACAAAATCATTTATTTGAAATTGTTTTCTCAAATCCTCAGTTTGAGTCCAAATTTACCTGACGGTGCATCCGAATCCCTCAAACTAAGGCTCTGATACCACCTTGTGATGATGTGAATTTTCAAAACAATTTTTCATTTCTAATCATATAATCTTCATAACACATTAGAGAAAACATCATTCATTTAGTTACAAAACGTAACTCTGGGTTTAATCAGTTAATAATCCAGGATCCTGGAAACGTAATTCTTTCTCTGGTGTGTACAATCAAGTCGGTGTCGTCCCGCGATCTGAGAAAAACCTAGAACACATAACACATAACACGGTAAGCACGAAGCTTAGTGAGTTCCCCAAAATACCACATACATATAACTAGCCACTCGAGGCTATGGATCTACGAGACCTTCCGATCTATGTGTCTCAGTGGACCTTCCGGCTCTACAACTCTGGTAGACCTTCCGGTCCTACCCATGATGACCTTCCGGTCCTGCAGCTCGTTGGACCCTTAGGTCCAGTCTAGCTCGTTGGACCCTCTGGTCCGGTATGGTTGAGCCTTCCGGCCTCATATATCGTTGTACCTTCCGGTCTGGTCTAAAATAACTCATAGCATAATATCACATGGACAAGTTGCATAACTCAAGTAAACACATAAGACCTTTCGGTCACACATAAATACCTCTAGGTAATGTATAGTGAGAAGACTCACCTCGGATAGCAAGTGAGCAAATAACCTCCCGCTCGGATCTCGAACTAGCCTCCTCCTAACACAAAGGATGAATATCTCTAATTAATACTCTTTTTCATGACTCAGATAACTGAAGGCGATTCTTTCTCTTTCTAACTCTTTGAAGTGGGGAAAAGACCATTTTACCCCTCCAAGGTCTCTATTACTTATGTTGACCAAAACCCCAAAGTCAACAGAAGTCAAACTCGAGTCAATAGTCCATATTTTACCCATCTCATCGAGTGCACCGTTGCAACTCGTTGAGTCCCCTCGCATCTTCTAAATTCTTCCTAGAACTCATTCAGCTCGCCGAGTTGACTCCCAACTCGGTGAGTCAACACTGGGACAAGGCTACTTAGACAAACCCGCTACGACTCGTCGATTCATCCCATGGACTCGGCAAGTAGGCTCCATCGATTTTCCCATCCAGCCTCCCAAGGTTTGATTTGTAACTCTAACTCATAGATCTTATCACAACCAGCCTTTTTGGCTAGGAAATTTCACCCTCAAGTAAGCAAGGACTATTGTGAGACTTATGCTAACACACCTAAGTGTTCAATCTGAGTTCCTAAGGAGCCATATAGTGTTAGAATGGAAATCGCTCAGAGTATATCGAACCTCTCCCAAATCTCTCCAAGTATAGTGAATCTCTCCCAAATCTCTCCAAGTATGTGAAATCTCTCCCAAATCTCTCTAAGTATACGAAATCGCTCCAAGTATATTGAACCTTTCCTAAATCTCTCCAAGTATAGTAAATCACTCCCGAATCTCTCTAATTATGTGAAATGTCTCCCAAATCTCTCTAAGTATACGAAATCTCTCAAAGTATAGTGAATCTCTCCCAAATCTCTCCAAGTATGTGAAACCTCTCCCAAATCTCTCCAAGTAAGTGAAATCTCTCCTAAATCTCTCCACGTATCTCAAATCTCTCTAAATACCTTCCTCAGTAAAAAAAAAAGCTCAAAACCGGAAAAGGAAACCCTAAAAGGACCCCTTGATCCGGAACCCTCTTGGTCTTGAACCCTCTTGGTCAGGAACCTTCTTAGTCCGGAATGCCTTCTAAGGAGCCAAGAGAAGCTACATCTCCAGACCCCCCCCCCCCCCAATGCTTCGGAAGGTGTAAGCTCCCGAAGGCCTCGCCTGGGTCTACTTTGGAAGTCTGACCAACCCTCGCATCCTCGGTCCGGACTCCGGAATGGCGCAAAGGACTTCGGAACCTCGCCTATTGACTCCGGATCTTGCTAAATGGCTCCGGAACTTCTCCTAAACCCTTCGAACCCTCGTAGGAACAACCCTCCACTCCTGATTTTGGTCATTTTCAGACTTTTTCACCATTTTAAGGCATTTTGACACTGGAAATCACACCAAACTCGTATTTTTCCTATCCTAAACCCCTTAAACCCCTATTTTATGCTAAAATTAATCGTTTTAAGCATATTTACATAAAATAAATGCTTGGGATTTAGGAAAATCTTATCCTAAATCAAGATAAGGACAAAGAGATTGACTTTGTGATTTGATGGAATTCCTCATTTCCCATGCAAATCCCAAATAAACACACATTAACCTTGGGAAGTAAGCTTTACCCACCAGTCCTCCAAGCAAATGTCAAGTCACTCCTTATTCCTCCATCTAGAATACGTGAACTCTTCCCCCCCCCCCCCCTCCTCCCCTCTTATTCCACATCTCACTCCTCACTTTTCACTTCCAGCTCTCAAGAAATACTCTAACTCCTTCAAGCACCACGTTCATCTCTTCAAGGGAAATTCTCAGAATTCTTGGGTGAGTATTTTATCCTCTTTAAAACAATTAATCTTCACATTATTCTAAGATTTCATTATATTTACACATAAAAATTAATCTTAGAACACTCTAGAGATTTAAGAATCTTTCAAGTTTGGAGCTTGGAAACTTCCTCATCACTCTTCAAATCACCCAACAAACAAACCAAGGTGAGCTTCATACCCCACCTTTTTCAATGTTTTAACATTTTTAGGGGAGAGTACAAGTCAAATCTTGCCTAAATTCTTAAATGATTGCACATATACGTATGTTTGTATGTGTGTGAAATATTATTAAATTATTATTTTAGTAATATACTCATAAACGTAAGACTTCACAATTTCATAATGAAAAAGAGGATACTTTGTGTACAAAAGAGCCTCCCAACTATTGGGTGTGTCCAACTTAACCCTTTTATCTATGCTTTCTTGTTTAGATATAAAAGTTATAAAAATGGATCTTGATAAATGGACACCATTTCTAGTAATTTTCGAAAATGGAAACTTTGTGACTATTTGCAAACTATCAAAGGGAATTATATAAATATTCGATATAAAAGTTTGCGTCAAGAAAATGTACAAATAGAGCCTTTATGACAGAAATATTTGCATGTCATAAGTTGTTGTCGTAAAACCTCCAAGAACATAAGAAATGTTCTATATGTCATAAAACAAAAAATGCGTGTCATAACCGGTAGTTATAAATCTATACAAATTATAACTTGACACTTTTTTTCTCTTGACTAAAATGACTTATTTTTCAATAAAGAAAAGGAACGAACACAAGCACCCAGTTAACGAGCAAAATCAACGATATGGAACAAGAACGATCTTTCTATTCAATGAGTACGAATTTCATTATTTATCTAACAAATAATGGATCTTTAACGATTGCTCAAAAGGTTGTTAATATTCTAGTCTGACAAATCTCAAAAGTACCTAAATATAAAAATATTACTGTACGTCTAAAGTCCTGTAAGGAGTTATAGCCAGAGTCTCCTGGAGGGAGAGTGGGAATTTATGTATAGATCTATATGGGGTTGACACCCCGCACCTTCGCTGTTCGCTAACGCTAAATAGGCCAGTCTAGGGTGACAAATGTCTTTTCCAAACCGAGGGCGCCTGAGAAACGTCAAAACAGGCACTCCGTCAGATTAGTATGGTTATAACGACTCACTAGAATATATTATATTAACTAGAAATTTATGTAAGGAAACCTCATAAATAAATTTTGGCACATTGTGTTGACTTTCCTACACGTGATAGGTGATGGTCCGCATTTGTTGTGTTGATTGTCCTTTTTCATCGCGTAGAATTTCCACAATTGTCATGTTGGCTCATTCTCCTAACAAGTATAGAGTCGTAAAACTGCTATTTTACAAATTAAAAAGCCTTGGACTCTATGGAAAATGTTTGTAAATGGTTTTGATAACGATAAACTAACCCACACATATATAGTTGGAACTAGAACTTACGAATATTTTATAGTAGAAAATATAGGATTTTCTGGAGAAAACGATTTTTCTACTATTTCGATAACGATAAAATAGAACACACACTCAATTTTACTCGATAAGAGGAACAAGATTTTCAACCATATTTCTTTTTTTGAAAATAATGGAATTTTCATGAAACGGTTGACTATTACTATTGAAAAGAACTATTTTCGTACACAACTCGCTTTTACAAATCACACTATTTTTCAAAATCACTCCTTATAAAGATGAACAAAAGTAATGACATGCACACATATATCCATGATTTTCAAGGCAAGACTTCAAACAATTTCATAGAAAATATCGGATTTTCTGAAAGTACAATGAGAACGATTTTAAACAGGTGTAAACGATTTTATACAAAAACGCTTTTGAACTCACCAACTTTTTAGTTGATGTTTTTCAAAATGACTTGTATTCTCAGGGATCTGGTAAGCAGGTAACAAGGGACGCAGATGCAAGACTATTTAACTGTAGTTTGGATTTTTCTACTTATGTCTCTTTTTTGTAATTCGAAGAACAAATACAATATGTAAACAATGTGAGTTTGTTATCTCAATGTATGACGTTTGGATTGCTCGGTTTCATGTATATTCAATTGTTATGATACTGCACAATGAAGTCACCCGCCTCCGGATGTTTCCGCCGTCTGGTCCGGGGGTGTGACAGATCTAACCTCCTAATACTCAAAAGTCACGTAAAGGTCCAACCTTTATGCTCATGCATCACATATTTAGCTCTATTTGACAAAATGACCCTCTTAATGATGTTTAAGGCTCAATACTCTTATGTGACTGCATAAAGTTGGGATTCATGGGACTCTCTGGACCTCTTAAGGTCCAGATCTGATGTATAAGCCTTAAAGGGACTTCACATACTTCATAACTCAACTTAAAAGAGGGTGAAGAAACCCTAAATTCCTACTAACCATACACAAGTAGGTGTAGATTTATACCTTAAACAATAGGTTTGAACAGAATAGCAGCAGATCTGAGCCCCTCAAGTCGATTTTGCTTGAACAATGTCCTTCTTTAATGCAAGAATGCACCAAGATTATGAAGTTAGCCCCCTCCTTCTCTCTATGCTCTCTGGATCAGATAGGGTCTCTCAAGGTAAAATGTGGCCGCAAATGAAGTCCATAAGAGCCTTTAAATAGGTCACAAACCCGAACAATTAGGTTTTTCCTCCGCAGCGCTGACTCGGCGAGTCAAATACCCGAATCGTCGATTCCATACATTTAACACGTCACCAACTCGTGACCCTACTCGGCGAGTTGAGGCACCAACTCGTCGAGTCACCCAAGCAAACTCATACTTACATATAGAAATGTTATACCTCGGAAATCAAGATGTTACATGTCGTTTGTTTTAGCTTATGTCAGTCTTTAGTTGATGGAACCTTTTACTATTTTGAAGTTACGATATTAACAAAAAATTATGGTTTATGGAAGTTATGGCTGAAATGAAAATTAAAGTTTTTGGGTTGTGACTTTTCTTTTTAACTCTTATAGCACTAAGAAATGATTTTTTTTTGGTAATTCTAACAGATAACTGTGGAATGTGATTTTTTTATATTACAAATTTGTTAGGAATATGAGTGAGCAATAATTGAAATTAATGGTTCCCAGGATTTACCATTTGCATGGATAGTCTCTAATAATAGTTTGTAATATGTAAGAATATTACGTATTATCATGATATTAAGTATTTTAGAATTGTTTGTAATATTATGCTATTAAGAAATACATGAATGTAAAAATGTTGTTAGCCGTAATAGATTCTTAAAGACATTTAGTTTGGTATTACTTGTAACTGATGGTTCCCAAGTGTGTTACTTGTACATGTAATAATCGTATATATACTGAAAGAATTAGTTATAACACATTGTTTTAAAAATGATTATGTATTGAATAATAAACGAGAACATGTGAAGGCTAATTAGGAAAATAAACGTACTTAGATATTTATAACAAGGTAAATAACACATAATCTTTTTTGAAAAATGAATTAATTGAAAACATAAAGTTATTTAAATGATTTGTTGCATGAATAGGAAAAAAATAAGACTATACTATTTTAGCCTTCATGGGATAATTTGTCTTATCATGATTAACCTTATGTTTGCTTGAGTTACACATTTTCTTTGACTTCTTAAATTGATTTTTCAATATATATTTTTTACTTTTAAGTCTTTTTCAGCAACTATAATAACCTTTGTTGATGATGAGAGAAGGATTCTCAATTTCACGTTGCTTTGGAAAAGTAACACCTTCAATCTGTTCAAAATGATTCCTGTAAACCAAATAATTAGAAAAAAAATGAAAGACATATATAACTTCATTTTCAACTTATTCAACTCCTATAAGTACTCATGCAACTTCACTAGATCATGAATGTAATAGAATGATATGTTCAGACTTACTACAAAACATATTCAATTTTATCCAATTGAACACAACTATTTAAGTTAATTATGAAAAATATTGTAGAATGTATAAACATTCAAAATTGTTTTCAAAATTCTCTAAGAATATATGATTCTGTAAGAATATATTTTCCTATTCACAAATCATAAAAAAGTCTTTTATGAATATGCTTTTAACGTAGCTCTACGTTTCATATCTTTAATAAAGTTATAACCCACGATGATTTATGAATGATAAAATAGACCATTCTTTAAGAATTTCATATGACGATGACACAATCCAATAACCAGGAAAAAAGACTCATTAAAATTCACATAATTTAAAAAATATATAAATAAAAAAAGAAGAAGAAAATCATACGTTTGTTCCAAACAGAAATCAAACATATCCCTAACTTATTCAGATGTTGATTTCATCATCTACGAGACTCATTCTCATAGAAAATTCGAAATTGATGAGTATGATAGCTTCAAACAAACTACAAGAAAACCTAATTAATATAGGAGACATGATATAAAGATGTGGGTCTGAAACCTAATTAAACAAAACAGATACCTAATTAAACAATGGAAAGTATATTATCATTTGAAACGTTCGGATTGATTCCATATATATAGCTACTTTTATTTAGGTAATAAAAAAGAAATTATCGATCATAATTTTTTGAGATCAATAGTTAAAGTTTGACACAATCACATAATAATTAGGCATATATCAACCTAACTCTAAATGATAAAACTATTAATCGCCAAACTTAGCGTTTTGTGAAAATATCCCTTTCACAAGTCACCAACCCATTGACTCATTGGATGCCTACAGTGTTTCCTTCTAACTTGGCAACAAAGCGAAGCCCCTTTTCATTACAAAATCTCTCTGCAGAAATCCTCATGAACACATGTCAGGTAACATTTTCAAAATGCTTATCTGAGTAAGTTTATCTACTTTGATCTTGATCTTATGGGGGTGGGAGGTTTAAGGCTAACCATTACCGATCTATCTTTTAGGGTTTTCTTGAATTCTTTTAGTTAATTCAGTTGAAAGTGATTGTATTTCCGATTCGAGATTGTTGATTTCAATACAATTGATGAGTGAACTGTGATCTGGGTTTCTTAAATTCTTCGTTCTGAATCTTACGAATCGAATCGATGGCAAACAATCTTTTCATGGAAACCAAGATTCTAAACCCTAATACGTCCTATCTAAGTTTTGGGAAACCAAAATCTGATGGTAGCTTGAACGATCACAACATGAGCGATGAGGACGAACCAAGTTTCATGGAAGACGGAAGTGGGGCGAAAGGTAGAAAGGGCAGTTCATCACAATGGCAGCGAATGAAATGGTCAGATAGCAGAGTCAGACTTTTGATCCAGATCGTGGCTTCTGTAGGAGACGACGATGGCGCCATTGACGGTGGTTCAACTCGGAAATCCTCCGGATGCTTACAGAAAAAAGGAAAATGGAAATCTGTTTCAAAAATCATGGTTTCAAAAGGATGCCAAGTTTCACCACAACAATGCGAGGACAAATTCAACGATTTAAACAAAAGGTACAAACGATTAAACGATATTCTTGGGAGAGGAACTTCATGTAGAGTTGTTGAAAACCCATCTTTAATGGATTCAATCCCTCGTTTATCTCCAAAAATGAAAGAAGATGTGAAAAAGATCTTGAGTTCAAAGCATCTTTTTTACCCAGAAATGTGTGCTTACCATAATGGTCAAAAGATCCCGAATTGTGCAGAACTTGAGTCATCACCCATTGTGGGGCAATCTTCAAAGGATGATGATTCAGATCATGAGGATGATGATGAGAGTGAAGATGATGATGAAAGTGAAGATGATGGGGAAAGAGAAAAAGGTAACACTCATAATGTAAATGTATTTTTTGATGAGATGAATGAGTTTTTTGAAGATGTTAACAATTCCAAAGTGCAAAAGAAAGAATGGGTTATGAAGCGAATGGTGATGTTGCATGAACAAAGAATTGGGATTGAAAGTGAAGCATTTGAGATGGAGAAAAGGCGGTTTAAATGGCAGAGATTTTGTGATAGGAAAGATCGAGAGTTGGAAGTTTCAAGATTGGAGAATGAGAGATTGATGTTGGAGAATGAGCGAATGACGTTGCAATTAAAGCGTAAGGATCATGTTATGGATTCAGTTAGCAGCTAGCTTTTCAGTTACTCTGTTAAACCTTAGTGTATTTTGAAAATAACTTTGAATAGATTCTAAGATATGAAATGGTGAAAAGTTGTATTTGTTTTTGTAATCTTGTTTGAAAGAGGTTTTGAGTTATGAAAGTATTTGTGAAATTGTGATATTGGTTAGGGACATTGTTCCATAGTTTGTTTCAGGGTCATGTGCTTTTAAAATAATGATGACAGGTTTGTGTTTTTTACACTACTAAAGCTATTTTTCGATGACGAATATGGGAAGGGCGTTAATGTCTTTTACACAAACGAGAAGAGCGAGTCTTGCATGGTCTTTATAAACTTTTTGTCCGATTAACATTAATAACAATTTTATCCGCGCCGCCTCATTTAATTACATATATAAATTCTCGGATTCTCGTGGAAAAGTTTGATTTCTCCTTGTTGGTTCTAGACCTCGGACCATTGATTTGTATATCGGGCAGAATTATAAAGAAAAAATTGATCATTGAAAATAAATATAAAATTTTGTAAACATCTTCTACTTTGATCAAATGACTACTTTGTTTCGACTCTTAGAACCGTACTAATTAGTAATTACTTTAAATAAATATAAGGTCAAATTTGAAGCCCTTGTTATTTTTTACAAGGTTTGAATGTGACATGAATTTTGTTGGAAATGTCTGTTGGAGACTTTTCACCTAATATCATGGATATAACTTGCTTGAATAATCTATAATCTTGTTATGATTTGCTCAACCTTTCTAGATTACCATACCCATTCAACAAGTGCTAGACTATGGATTTGACTCAAACTCTTTATTTTGGTCTAAGTCTACATAAGGCTAGAGGGAGTGACCTCGCCATCTCTCTCGCTATGTTTACATGGCTTACTCGCTACCACTTATTCACAATTGTTAAACTAACGTACTAAGATTGTCTCGCCGAATGCTTGGCGAGATGAAAGAGAAATGGAAAGGATAGTAGGTGGTCCCCCTCTATTTCAGTTTTAAATAATTGTAAATTCATTTTAACAACTTGTATATTGTTAAAGTTTATTAATTTAATATTAAAATAAACATTTATTTGATTTAAGAAAAAAAGTTTTTACCTTTTAAAAACATTTCACTCCGTATCATACTCCCACTCCTTCTAGCCTAATATACCCTCCCAGGTTGTATATGTTCTATAGGTTTTTTCATCAATCATGGAATATTAATATAACATGGTAAATTTAAATTGAGAATCAACTAATATAGGGACAACTATAAAAAGGGTTTAGGTTATTTTTATTTATTATTTTTTGAGTTTTATTTTAATTATTATATTTTGTTTAAGTTATTATTTGTTACTGAGCTTATTATTTTTTTTTTTTTATCATTTTAGTCACTATAAACAGTGATATATATATATATATATATATATATATATATATATATATATATATATATATATATATATATATATATATATATATATTTAAAAAAAATTCATTCTAATCACTTGCTTTATCATTATCATTATAAAAAAAGACAAATTTTCACAAATGGTCCTTAATCTTTTCAGTTGTCCTTAAAATACTTCTTATGAAACCTTTTTTTGCATGGATCGTTCCTACAGATCAAACCTTGCACACAAATAATCATTATAACTAATATGTGTTTGTGAAATGATCCTGGCTGGATCCGGGCTGGGAGAGGGGCGCCCATTCCTAACCACTTTCGAAAAGGTTCGCTCATGCTGGAGGGAGAGAAAGGTTTGGAACCCTAGTTTTGGAGTTTTCGCCCGGTTAGCCACCGGAGGCAAGCGTTAGACCGTAGCTTGCTACTGAAAAACGTAATAGGCATTCCCATTGTCACAAGGGGGAACCTAAGCCAAGTCCTTTTCTTCCTTTGCCGTTATCCTACGATCTCTTGACTAAGTCATTTCACACTAAGCACTGAGAACAAGGGTGTGATTGCTTTGATGGAAAGAGTAGCACTCCCGAGAAATCGATATCCGGGGGAAAGAAATCCATATCCCTCTAATAGTAGCAGACTGCGAAGTTGAAAATCGAAGGGGTGTTTAGTTTCATTCAGGATCGACATGCCCCAGGTTTGAAGAATTCGATGACAGGCCTTCGCTGCAAAAGATCCCGGAATTGGTCGATTCGGAATCGGCTGGATTGGAGGAATCCGGAGCCACAAGGATCTTCAACGGGTTCGAAAGTCTTTTGATTCCAGGCGGCCCAAGAAGGTAAGAACTCCAACCTGTCCGATGCTTCTTCGGCCAAATACGATATACAAGTGGGACCTGCACTATGCGCAAGCTGTGCGAAAAACCGCTTCTTTTTTCCGGTTCTGAAACAACTTGGGCGAAATAGGGTTCTACCGGGAAACCATGGATTTTTTAGTTAGGAATTGTCTGAAAAGGTTCGATTGAATCCCATGCTTTCATGGTCCCTATCTCTGCCCCGGCACTGGCCGACACGTAGGTCTATTCCGCGCTTTCCTAGGTGCGCATCTCCATCTACTAAAAGTAGGGGTGGTTGCCATAGATAGATTGGGTCATTCGTAACCAGAGCAATAACCGATGCTACAGCATAAACCCAATTATGATCCTAAGCAGCAACAAGGTGCTCCCAAGCGACCCTGGGGACCCAATAGAGCTCAGTCTTAGAACAATCCGGGATAATAGCCCCGAGGTAGCAGCTTGCCGATGGCATTGAGATAGATCGGTGGTTGGCTTACTGCTTGTTTATGCTTACTCCCACAGCAGCTGCCCCTTCTATCCCGTACTAAGAGACTTCTCCCACAAAAGATCGATCGAAGGCCGTCGTCATGTTCATCCTTACTAGCATCCCATACAAAAAAGAAAATCTTTTTTTCGTCGGCGGGGGCGGTCCGGCGATACGTAGATGACTTTTGGCTGGTATAACCACTCGATTGTCCACTTCTAATAAACGTAATTGTGCCAATTCCAGTTTTGAACTACCGCAGACTTGTTTCATAGTTTTCAACTAAGCGGCAGACCCAACACGACTGACAGATAAGCCGACGTTAATTAAACTCCCTATTGAGTAAGGGTCGGGTCGGTGTTTGCAAAAATGTCGAGCCGACGGGGTCAGGTACCAGTAGTGACAATCGCAAAGGGGGGAGCAGGACACTCGTTGTGCTAGTGGAATCACCCAACTGGACCTAGTCAGCCCGAACCGTTTTGTTTTGCGGTTCTAGAGGACCCTGAACAAGAAGAGGCAAAGATGCCAGATCTTGGTATGAATAGTTTATCAGTCTGGGCATGGATGTTTTTATTTGGACATCTGGTTTGGGCTACTGGATTTATGTTTTTAATGAAGCAAGCTAGCGACTCTCCTAGTAGCGAAGGAAAGGGGCATTCGGGAAGCGACTAGTCGCTTCTGGCGAAGCTTCTAGAAGGCCGACCAAAGACCAACAGCAAAAGAATAACCTAATTCTCTTAGTCAAGGTAGGGGTTCAGATCTCATCATGCCTTTTTACGTTTTGTTTTTATTTTTTAATTCTTTATATAAAAAACAAAATATACTCAAGAAAATACACACACATTTAAGAGCATACTCATAGTGTCACCACCTATTGCCACCGCCCACTGCCTATTACCGCCAACTGTAATCACTTTTTTCAATCACCACCACTGACTACCACAATCATTTTTCCAATCACCACTATCACCACCCACATGCCACCACACAACTTACCACTAAAACAATCACCATTACCCACAACCATCAACATTAACCACAATCACACCACCTGTTACCCACATTCATTCGATAGTAAAAGAAACCAACGAGTGGTCTGAGCTCTCTTTTTCCTACCCTTATCCCTCAATGTTAACACCTTAATTCAGACTCCAACGATAACCATCAACTAGATAAAAAAAATCCACCATTTCATATAAAAAATTAATATCGAAAGGTTCCTGATCCAAAAACCCCATTAAAGAGCACAAATTGAAGGTTATGAGAACCCCCTAAATGCATCTGCCCATCCAATTGCCACCCGAAAACAAAACCAGATTGTTGGCGTGTTTGGGATTTCATTTTCACAGATCGATGATCTTCATTGAAGAAGAGATCAAGATGATTCCATTCCATTTCATCGCAAACCTTACTAATTATAATCCTGACAACGCCATTTGATGTTATACACCGACAATCATCGGTTAGAAGGACTAAAACGAACACAAATAAACAAGTTCAATAACTAATGATAGCTCAAAATGACCAAAATAAAACACTCATAAACTTCAGTGACCTAAACCCTTATAAAAATGTCCAAATGATTTTCGAAGATTTAGAGAAATAACTACTTTTGACTATTTACAAAAATGACCACCATTTGTGAAATCGTTCTCATTTCAATGATCTATAATATGAATTTTTATTTTTCTCTTTTGCATCAACCATTTTTAGAATCTTTTAGCTTTTAAAATCCAAAATATCTATTATAGAGTTTTTCAACAAAATGATAAATTTTATGTTTGTCTATCCTCTACTGTGCTTTTGATGTGTTTATTTAACTTTGATGTTAGATTTTAGTGAAAAAGAAACCATTTTCTTGACATTCGGGGCTTGTTCTTTGGATTTCAAGATTTTTTCTAAAATTTTAGCGTTTTATAATATTGTTGTTTTAATATATCACATTACAAAAGAACATTTTTTTTTAAAAAATTTAACAAAAATATATGTTTATAGCTTATTGTAATTTTAGTTTATTGTAAATTTTAGTGTCTTATAAATTTTGAATTATTGTTAATTTTATGGTGATCTTTCAATGCATCTTTAATTTGGGACAATATTCTCACCGGTTACAATTGTTAATGAAATCAATCATCCTAATAATTACTACCCATGATTCCTTCTTTAATATTTATATAATTCCTTCTTTATATGGTACTATATAGTATATATTGTTAGTATTATTTCCATGATATTAGCACTTCCCTAGTTTAAAATATTTATTGTAGCTTTAACTCTTGATTTGTAATTAGTATTTATACCACAGTGAATGTAATGAAAACCCAAGTCTAATTTCCCATCGTTTATGTTCACCCCCCTCAAGTTATCACTCCAAGATTGTAAAATGAAGAACACAACTTTTGTTCTTGCTATTGTTGTTGCAATGATGCTTCTTTTGGTTGATGTTTATGCTCAAGTTTGTGCTCCCAATCAAGAGATAAAGGATTGTTATCCAGCTTTAATTTCAAAAGGATCACCATCTTCACTTTGTTGTCAAGAATTAGATCACCACAGAAATTGTTTATGCCAATACATAGACATTAATCACCCAACATTGCCACCAAATCACCGATTTCTTCGCAAAATTACTGAAAAGTGTGGTATTCCTTTCCCTGAAGTTTGCCCTGCATTGTAATCTGGTTGTGTTATTATTACATTAACACACGTATCTTGATGAATAAAAGTATCTTTTATATGATTTTGTTATTTTGTATTTCCTTTTGGTTGTTTTTGTGTTTGTGATCACGTCTATCTTTTATATTCTTGAAATGTGAACTTCAAACATTTATACATTTGCTTAATATATTTATATAATTATTTTTTTAGACTAAATGTCATAAAATAAGTTGTAAGAAAAGTAGAGACGGCGTATCCAAAATACATATTTTTGGAATAGAATTTTGTTTGTAGGCCCCACTTTCTATGGCTGCTGCATCCAATATTGAATCTCCTTTTCTCTCACATCAAATCTCCACCGTCCATTCTTTACGCCCACAGCAGAATCTCACACGTCAAACCGCACTATATAACCGTTCTTCCTCCATTTTGCCGCTTCAAAATTCTTTCGTCGGATTCATATTCAACCGTCAACACCACATCTCCTCCTTCTCCGCCGCCGTCGAACTCCGAGGTACACTCTCCGATATGTAAATGTATCTACATGTTTCAATAATAGTCACGGTGATTAAAACGCCTTCGTTTCATCTCCGGAATGTTTGATGTTTAAATTTCACTAAATTTCGGCTATTTTTTCCTGGTTTTTACCGTGGATTTGTTATCGGAGTTCGTATCCACATTGTAATCATGTCGATTTGCACGATTCGCAGTTGAACATCCTGCTTCATTGTTTGTTTTAACTTCTATTGAATACATTCAATTTTCGCTTACATACTCTGTCTCCGATTTATCATTTGTTGCAATTGTTATTCGTTTATGTGCGATTGGGATCGTTACTCGTTAGAGTTTAATACAGATGTCTCGTTTTTCCCCAATATGTTGTTGTTTAAACGGATTTGATGTTCTTGGTATGCTTAATCTGTAGGAATTCTATATTGTGAGCACAATGACCGATCAGAATCAACATACAGCCGTTATTAGTAAAGTAGCTAGCCGATTACACTTCTCCCAAGATGTTCGAACTCATTATAGTGTTTTTCAAACCCCTGCTGCAACTCAGAGACAAATCACATATGGAAATTGCTCAACTCCAGGGTTGCAGTCATTGGTAGCTGCAAATCCTTCTCCAGTTTTTGTTCAAGCTCCATCTGAAAAAGGTATGGCCGGATTCGCGATCGATTTTCTCATGGGTGGAGTTTCAGCAGCCGTGTCCAAATCAGCAGCTGCTCCAATTGAGCGTGTGAAGCTTTTGGTCCAAAACCAAGATGAAATGATCAAATCCGGTCGTCTCTCCGAACCCTACAAAGGCATCGGAGATTGTTTCTCAAGAACAATCAAGGACGAAGGAGTCATGTCGTTATGGAGAGGAAACACCGTTAATGTCATCCGTTACTTCCCAACTCAAGCTCTTAACTTTGCATTCAAGGACCATTTCAAGAGGATGTTCAACTTCAAGAAAGACCGCGACGGATACTGGAAATGGTTCGCCGGAAACCTCGCCTCCGGTGGCGCCGCCGGCGCGTCGTCTCAGATCTTCGTTTACTCTTTGGATTATGCCAGAACTCGTTTAGCAAATGATGCTAAAGCTGCAAAGAAAGGAGGAGAGAGACAATTCAATGGGTTAATTGATGTGTACAGGAAAACCATTGCAACCGATGGAATTGCAGGGTTATATCGTGGATTCAACATTTCAATTGTTGGAATCATCGTGTATCGTGGTTTGTATTTTGGAATGTACGACTCGTTGAAGCCCGTTCTTCTCACCGGATCTTTGCAGGTTAGTTTTTTTTTTTTTTTTTTTTTTTTTTTTTTTTTTTTTAAGAACTATTATAAGCTTAAAGAAAATAATCATTTTTTTATTACGCCAATTTTTTTACTTTGCATTTAATTTTTAAAATTGAGAGTTCTTTTTATTTTTTCAAAGAAAGCTATCTACTTATGTACAAAATAAGCATTTTGAAGTGTTTAATGTTATTGTTTTCAATTAAATGTCTGATTGAGACTTATAAAAATTTGATTTTAATTTTATAAAATTCAGGATAGTTTTTTTGCAAGCTTTGGGCTTGGTTGGGTGATCACAATCGGTGCTGGTCTTGCATCGTACCCAATTGACACTGTTCGCAGAAGAATGATGATGACATCAGGTGAAGCGGTTAAATACAAGAGCTCTTTGGATGCATTTTCTCAAATTATAAAGAAAGAAGGTTCAAAATCATTGTTCAAGGGAGCGGGAGCAAATATCCTGCGAGCTGTTGCTGGTGCTGGTGTTCTTGCCGGTTATGATAAGCTTCAGGTTATTGTTTTCGGTAAGAAGTATGGCTCAGGAGGGGCTTAATTCAAGATTAGTGTTATGTTATTGTTGGATAGTGATGAAATTTTTTAGTGGGTTTCGAATAAAAAAATTTGGTTTTGGATGGGAATTTGAGTAGTTCCTGAAAAAAAATAATTAAGAGGTTATTTTAGTATGGTTTTGTTGTATACCATTGATCATCATTCAATTTTGTATTTGTTTGTATAAAATGTTTAAATTGTTATGAAATATTAGTTTGTGAATGACCATTGGATTCTCCATTTCTCCCATAACTCCCCATCATTATTTAGCATTAGTAACAACCATTTCAATGTGTTTTATGAATGTAATAATACACCATCATAATGTGCATTCATATTATAGCTCATCTTTCATCTTATTTGGATAGTATAAATAGTGAGCCATATGTATTAGACACTTGATGATTTCATCACAAGTATTGAAATAAAAGTTCTCTCTACTCTCATATCTTTCTTTACTTTATAATTTATCTTGTTATTTGATCATATTTTATAACACGTTATCAGCACGACTCTACCATAGAGCTCTAACTCCTTATTGTTCTTGTCATTTTCAGGTATGTATTTTTTTATAATTTTACATGTACAATGCTTACAACTTATTTTATGGAATTTCTTAACTAACAATTCCTTAACATACAAGTCTTTATTTTGATTTCTATTTTCATTATGGAAAACCATGCTAGAGAAAACTTTCTCTAGTTTTCATACTACTAACATGCTCCTGCAGTAGCAATATCATGAGAAATGTTTAAAATAAATATGAATTAATCTTATGCTTACTTGTGGCTAAACAAAACAATGATTTATTGATGAAAAATCACCAATTAATCCTGACCGGTTCTAGCGCATTCCCTGAAGTGAATGCAACATTACATAATCATAATAGTCGTGGGTCTAACCGAGGTCATGGAGGTTATCATGATTATCATAAAAATAACAAGATTACAAGTAACCACCAGAAGTTGGAAAATAACAAAAATCCACATCCTAATGATAAACATGGTCAAGGAAAAACAAAGGTTGAAAATGTTTATCACTAATGTGGAATGACAGATCATTAGTCTTGTACATGCTTCTTACCAAAGCATTTTGTTGATCTTTATCAAGATTCTCTAAAATATAAAGAAAAATATCGAAACAAATTTTATTCAAAGTGATATCCATGAAGATCAACCAGAAATGACACATTTGGATGTTGTCGATTTTCTTGTCTACCCCGAAGGGACAAGTGGTGATATGGATGGTGATTGATCAGAATAAATGTGTAGTTTTGTTTCATGACATTTATTATGTTTTTATGTCGTATTCGTTTCATGAGAAATGATGACGTCACAATCTTCCCAAATTAATAAACTATGACTTTATTTCTCTAAGTCGAATATTTCTTGTATTTTATTTATTTATTGAAAAGAAATATGGATATTCGCAAAAGAAATAAGGAATATATGTTTCTTGCAGACAATGCGATACCACATAGCATTTTTAATAATGAGAAGTATTTTGCTTACTTATCAATTAGATAAGCAAATGTAAATATAATAACAAGTAATGCAAAAATGATTGAAGGCTCCGGAAGAGCGAATATAATATTACAACAAGGGACACTAATTACAAATTAGTGATGCATTATTTTCATCTAAATCACCAAGAATGAAGGCTCTGGAAGAGCGAATATAGTATTACCACAAGTGACAATAATTACAATTGGTGATGCATTATTTTTATTAAAATCACCAAGAAATTTATTAAGTTTTAAGGATATTCGGTCTAACGGATATCCTATTGAAACAACTAATGATGGTAATAAAAATTATCTCAACATTACAAAAATGATATCGGATAAGAAAAGTTTTTTTGTAAAAATTACTTGTATTGTCTTCCCGATTGTACTATACAAATATTACAATGATTCATGTTATTGAAAATAAAAAAGGTATGATATTACCTTACTAGTTTAGCATGACCGGTTGGGCCATCCCGGATCAATTATGGTATGTAGAATAAATGAAAATTCAAGTGGTCATTCCTTGAAAAACCAGAAGATTTTTCAAGATAATGAATTGTGTAGCATGCTCTCAAGGAAAATTAATTTCTAGTCCATCATTGAACAAAGTTGGGTATGAAAGTCTTTGTTTCTTACAAAGAATTCAAGAGGATATATATGGACTAATTCATCCAACACCATGTGGACCATTTAGATATTTTATGGTTTTGATTGACGTGTTAACTAGATGGTCACATGTGTGCTTGTTGTCTAGTCATAATTTGGTTTTTGCAAGATTACTTGCATAAATAATCCACCTAAGGGCACATTTTCCCGATTACCCAATTATGAAAATTTGACTTGACAATGTTGGAGAATTTACATCATAAGCTTTTAATGATTATTCCATGTCGATTAGGCAACTATTGAACATCATGTTGCATATGTTCATACACAAAATGGTTTAGTTGAGTCGTTAATCAAACACTTTTAATTAATTTCAAGACCATTACTAATGCATTCTAAACTTCCTATATTGACATGGGGCATGCAATTTTACATGCAACATCACTTATATGCATAATGACAACTAGTTATCATGAGTTCTCCCCTATTCAACTGGTTTGCAGTCAGTAACCAATTATTTACCATCCAATGATGTTTTGATGTATAATTTATGTACCCATTTCTCCACCTCACTTCACAAAAATGGGTCCTCAAGAAGAATGAGAATTTATGTTGGATATGAATCTCCATCTATAGTAAAATCTTTAAAATCATCAATTGGAGATTTATTTACAGCTATATTTTATGATTATTATTTTGATGAATCATATTTTCCAACATTAGGGGGAGAAATAAAGAAGCTGGAAAATAAAATCTCTTGAAAGGAATTGTCACTTTCAGTTTTAGTTCCTCGTTCAAGTCAATGTGAACTTGAAATAAAAAAGATAATTCATTTACAAAATGTAGCAAATCAATTGCCAGAAGCATTTACTGACCCTAAGTGGGTAACAAAGTTTCATGTACCAGCTATACTTACTCAAGTTAGAATTGATATCTCAGAAGGAAAAAAATACAACTACAAATGAATCAAAGGCACGCCTGAAGCGTGGAAGACCAACCAGTTCCAAAGATAAAAATCCTCGAAAACGAAAGGGAGCAAATATAATTGTTGGTCCAAAAGAGAAAACATAATCTTTTGAAAATATTAATGAAGCTCCAGAAGAGCCCAATGACATAACAAAAGAAAATAAGGTACCTGAAAAAAATGAAAATGATGAGATCTCAATAAATTATGTCATAACAAGAATAAGATGGAATCGAAATAAGATAGATGTCGACGATAATTTTTCATATTATGTTCCGCGCGCGATTATAAAGAAAATGAGGATCTTGAACCTAAATCTATTGAGTAATGTATGAATAGAAAATATTGGCCAAAATGGAAAGATGAAATAAATAAAGAGCTTAATTCTATTACTCAACGAAAAGTTTTTGGACCTATAGTCCGTACACCAAACAGAGTAAGACTAGTGGGACACAAATGGGTATTTGTGCACAAAAGAAACGAGAAGAATGAAGTTGTGAGATATAAAGTAAGACTTGTTGCACAAGGTTTTACCCAAAGGCCCGAAATTTATTATGAAGAAACATACTCTCCTGTGATTGATGCAATTACATTCCGTTATCTAATAAGTCTGGCAACACATGAAAAATTGGAGATGCGCCTAATGGATGTAGTTACCGCCTATTTATATGGTTCACTTGAGAATGATATTTATATGAAAATCCCAGAAGGGTTTAAGGTGCCAGAAGCACAAACTCCTAATTCTCGTGACGTATATTCGGTAAAATTAAATAAATCTTTGTATGGATTGAAACAATCTGCCCGTATGTGGTTCAATTGTTTAAGTACATTTCTTTTAAAAGAGGGCTATAAAAATGATCCATTAAGCCCATGTGTATTCATAAAAAGATCCGGATCAGAATTTGTGATAATTGTTGTTTACGTAGATGATTTGAACATAATTGGAACTCCTGGAGAATTGGAAAATGACACTTCTTGTTTGAAAGAAAATTTTGAAATGAAAGATCTTGGTAAAACAAAATTTTTTTTGGGTCTTCAAATTGAGCACACCAAAAATGGAGTTTTAGTACATCAATCTAGTTATCTAGAAAAGTGCTTAAAAGGTTTTATATGGATAACTCACATCCATTGAGTACCCCGATGGTAGTAAGGCATTTAGATGCCAAAAAGGACCAGTTTCGGCTTGTGAAAAACATGAAAAACTTCTTGGTCCCGAAGTACCATATCTTAGTGCTATTGGTGCACTGATGTATCTTGCTAATAATACGAGACCTGATATATCTTTTGCTGTAAATTTATTAGCAAGATATAGTTCTTGCCCAACAAGAAGACATTGGAATGGAGTCAAACACATTCTTCGATATCTTCGAGGTACAATGGATATGGGCTTATATTATTCAAATTCATCAAATGCGGAGTTAATTGGTTATGCAGATGCTGGATATTTGTCTGATCCACACAAAGCTCAATCCCAAACAGGTTATTTATTCACTTGTGGAGGTGCCGCAATCTCTTGGCGTTCTGTTAAACAAACTTTAGTTGCTTCTTCTTCTAACCATGCAGAGATTATAGCAATTCATGAGGCAAGCCGTGAATGTATTTGGTTAAGAAATTTAACTCATGACATTCGTGAGAGTGGTGGTCTAACTTCTAACAGGGACGCTCCAACAATACTATATGAAGATAATGCGGCTTGTATAGCCCAATTCAAGGAAGGTTTTGTCAAAGGAGACAGAACAAAACATATATCACCAAAGTTTTTTTTTTTTTTTTACTCATGATCTTCAAAAAGAGCGTGGCATCAACATCCAGAAAATTCAATCAAGTAACAACTTGGCAGATTTGTTCACTAAAGCGCTCCCTACATCCAAATTTGAAAACATGGTACGAAATATTGGAATGTGACGCTTTAAGGAAATCAAGTGATGCGATGATCAGGGGGAGTTGGAAACATATTGTACTCTTTTCCTTAGCTATGTTTTTCCCACTGGGTTTTCTTAGCAAGGTTTTTAACGGGGCAATTGTTCCAAATATCTATTATTAATCATGTACACTTTTTCCTTAATAAATGGTTTTTCCCATGAGGTTTTAACTATTAACGTTTTAACGAGGTATGATACAATCGTCATTTGTCACAACTAGCATTTTTGCTAGGAAATTCTACTCTCATGCAATTATTCACCTAGTGTGAATAACTTTTTCTAATATATTGGTAAAACTTGACCCGACCCGGCATGGTCCATTTGGGTTGCATGGCATCATGCACTTGGATAGACTAAAATGAGAGAAATAACACTTAAGGTTTGTTAATATATTATAAGTTCTAATATATTAATAAGGTTATTTAATTAGTATTGATCAAGAATTAATTTGGAATTAATTAAGTGATCAAAAGGAGACTAATTAAATATATGGGTTGATTGTGTAAATCATTCATTCTTATATATGTGGGCTTGTGATCCAAGATTCCTTATGTTGGACTAAGTCCATGGGGTGACCCATGGATACTCCATGGAGGTTAAAATCCATGGAGCATAAGGAATGGGTAAAGTCATGAGTTACATGGTGTAACCCTAATAGCCACCATATAAAAGAAACCCATGGCTTAAGAAATCGTGACTATGTGTGTGTATGAGGGCTAGACGATTTCATGAAGTGTTCTAATTTCTCTCTAAGTTATTCCAAGTGCTTATGGTGTTGTGTGAACCATTTGAGGTGTCACACTTGGGGCACTAGGCACTCAAGCTTCATGAAGACAAGCACCATCAAGAGGTATGTATTCTATCTTGTTATATTGATAATATTGAATGCTAGATTAGGATAATACCTTGGATGTTCATATTTGCATGTATAATAGAGAAAACATAGATCCAAGGTATTTAGGGTTGCATGTACACTTAGGAGTGTTAGAATGCTCATAACCCAATAGTGGTATCAGAGCCTAGGCTTGTTTTCTTGTTATACTTGCAATAGAAGCTGAAAAATCGAAATTGATGCTGTCAGCCCAGCAGACTCGCCGAGTCCATGAAGGGACTCGACGAGTCCAAGGCAAAATGCATCCAACTCGCCGAGTTGTGTTCATGCACTCGACGAGTTGGACCCCAGACATCATACTTTCGAGGTTTTTGGCTAGAAATGGACTAGGAACATTACCCTAAGTTATTTTTGAACTTATAAACTTGTTTTTTGATGTGGTAATGTTCATGCTAATCCATTTTCAAAGATAATTGTCAATAGATTCATGTTTTGTATTAGTTTAAAGGTTAGACTAATTACATGAAAAAGTTTGATTTGAATTATCTTGTTCTTATAAGTTTCTTAGATTAATAGAAAAGTTGAATGAAATAGTTGTTTTCAATCCATTTTAATCTAAGAGTTGAGTATAAAATGTGTTTGTGTAACTTATCCTCAAGTTACATGAAGAGTCACATTAAAGACTCATAAAACTCATAAAGTTGGCAAAGGTTACAAAAATGAAGAGTCTAGTTCTAATTAATTGGAGTTATGACTCCATAATTTGTCCTCAAGTTATGGAGGACCAAGAGTCTCTTCATTAAATAAATATAAAAAAAAAATAATGTAACCTTAATTAATTTCATAAGTTATAAAATAAAGAAAAAGTTAATTCTTTATTAGTTTAAAGTCTTCCATAATTTGTCCTCAAGTTATGGAACTTGAAGAGTTTTTGGATTAAAACTACTTTAAACATATAAGTTATGGAATTAATTAGTTTTGAATAGTTTCAAAACTTGCCCTCAAGTTTTGGAATTTGTAAAGTTTTCTCTTATGAATACTTTAATTCCAAGTTAGCCCTTAGAATTTTAAAAGTTAAAATTCAACCCTTATACTTTATAATATTATAAGTTAATAATATATATATATATATATATATATATATATATATGTGTATAAGAGTAAAGTCGGTCTTACCGCTAGTACGCCTCATTCACGAAGCCGGTCTATAAGGTGGGTATAAGGTTGTTGCCTATAAAATGGCAACTTAATGGGTGTCCACTCTCACCCACCGCTTGCTTGACTGGTGGAGGGTCGTTAGCCGAACGGGTTTGACATGACTATAATTCTCCCTTCATTAAAAGTATTAATGATAAATACTAAGTAACTAAACTCTTAATAATTCCCAATCTTAGTTACTTAGGAAAATGTGAATAAGGTGCTAATCCATGAAATTACACTTTGCACTTTGTTTAAGTCGGTTAGTGGAGCGTGTGTGGTTAACCGGCACACTAACTCGTATTTAACAAGGTAGGCAAAGGGTAACTTAATGTTTATCATAGTATCGATGGAGCGTGTGTGGTTAACCGGCACATCGGTTGAGGGGTAAACACTTAAGGGTACCAAGTAATTTGCATGGTTACTTCACACCTTGTTTTGTGATCCTCGGCATCCCAGTCACAAAACCTGAAGGGCACACTCGAGATTGAAACATGCCATTGAACAGTTCAATGAATCTCAAAAGATCTAGGAGTTTCAAAACCAATTAAAACCTAATAATACATTTCGTTTATCTTGGTGGAAATTGGTGAATCGTCATTCACCTACCTTCAAATTGTTTTATAGCTTGGATTACGGCATACCTCTTCTAAGTTATAAAATAGTTTGTTGGGTCCTAGCCTTAATATTTTCATATTGGGTGTCATATTAAGGACTCAAAGATCAACTATCTTGAATATCTCCCATAACATGTCTGGTTTAGACATTTATGATCTTCCCAAATCTCTTGAAACAAGCATTCCTAATGAAGATGATGTCCCATGGATATCATACTTCTTCCTCCTCCTCCAATTATTCTCCCTACCCCACAAGTTCTTGAAAAATTTAAGGTCACTCGAACCCTATTGGCAAGACAAGGTCTAGGTGTGATCATATCTTGGAGATGTAGTCACATATTGACAAGCCGGGAGAGTTGGGTGTCAATGTCTTGAGAAAGTTGGTGGTTCAATCACTTTCTAAGTCACATAGTGAGTTCCTTTGGGACACCTATGAAATAGACTATGACAAGACCCTTAATGATCTTATCTATTTGCTAAGATCAACTTCCTTAAAACTTGATGGACATTGACAATAGTGACACAAGAAATCCAGAAAAGCATTCTCTTCCCAATGGAAAGGGATCGGCCATAGTCAACTCGGTTGAACAAATGGTAAAGAGAAAAGCTAAGTCTGTAATAGTCCTGTGTACCATTATCAAAGGGTCCATATGTTTATATTGCCAAAGAAAGGGTCATTATTTGCGAAGCTGCCAAATTTACCTAAGGGTGTTAAAGTCAATAAGGTTGACTCTACTTCAGGTAAAGTCCACTACTCTAACTCTGTTAAGTTTCTATTCTGAGATTCTTGATGCATGATGTGACTGGGTCACATGGTAATGTTTTAAGAATCAAAGAAAAGTAAAGGAACTTAAAGAAAGAATATGTTGAATCTGATCGCATAGATGGATTTCTATCGTGTAGTTTGAAAATCGGATTCTTGAGCTACTTCTTAGGAGTTATGAGATATTGCTAAGGAATAGATAACAACAAGTTTTTATATGGATTGTAAGGATAAGTTTTTCCGCATAGTTTTTAAAATAAAAGAAAATTTTGATTTTATTTATTTTAAAAATATCCTTACAATGGCATTTGAGGAAAAAATTGTTGCTTATATGATTCCATTAATAGCAAGAGTGGAAATATGAAATTGATTCCTTCATTTGTGGTAATATCTAAATTTACCAAATAAGGAAAGATTCTCATCATCCAAAGTCTCAATTGGACCGGGACTTGGAATCATGCAAGTTGTATAGCATGATGAATGAGAACTTTTCAAGTATTGGAAAAATTAAGACTAATTACTTATTCACATGGATGTGTGAGTCAAGTAATGGACTAAGGGATCGAGTACATAGTCATGTGCACTGATTAAGTCCACCACAAAAGATATAAGGCTATTCGTCATATTTTACTAGAGTTCAGTAAATATGATTATACTTACAAGCTTAAGTGTAACTCTGAGACATTGGAAAAGGTTCCAATGCATAGCAGAGCGGATAAGAAGAATCAAATTAGGCAGAAGGATAAAAGTTTCTCAAATCTGAAAAGATGGGAGAGTACTTTAGTATCAGTTTTGTGATCATCTTAATGATTAAGAAACCATATCAAAATTAGTTCTCTAAGGAAGTCTTAGTGCATTCTTATGACTAAGAAGAAGGGATCTTGAATTGTTGAAATGGTTAAATCAAGAAGATGAGTCATACTTCGTTCCAATACAAGTCTTAGAGTCGTACTCCAAGATTGTAATTTGAGTGACATGTCTTAAAGAAGGTTTAAAACACTTATCAAATGTAAGAGTAAAAGTTTTCTACTCTTGTACATTTGAAATTGGTAAGTTGTGATGTTTTGGATAAAACAAAGACCAACTAAGGCCAATTGTGTGAAGTGTTTGTCTTGATTAGAATCCGCACTATCTCTTGGATGTTTGACAAGGGAGTCTTATAGGTCAAGAGGACAGTGGGAGTCTTAAAGGTTTTGAAATTCTCAAGAACTAATCAAGAATGAAACCTGAAGTTCTTCACTAGCACACGACTTGAGGTTTATAACCTATCGTGTTGACATATTCTGTGCCCATTCTAGTTAAAGTTGGCTTTGCATATGAGTTCTTAGAGTTCTCAATGTGTTGCACAACAACTTGGAAGCAATTGTAGGCCCTTGAGCTGCCAGGTGGCAAGAAATTAAGATTGAGTTCAATCCATATGGTTTTGGATTTGTCATTATCCTTTTCTTGTGATTATGGTTTTGACAAATTCATATGGGTAGGAACTCATACACCAATAAATCTAAGTGTCATAAGGTTTCTCTCTGATTCATGAAAATGATGGTGAGGAAACACTTCCACTAAGTAGATTTTAGCTAGATAGCAATTGGGATATTTGCATTCTCAAAGTCGTTAGTGGAGCGTGTGTGGTTTACCGGCACACTAACTTGGACTTGTGAGAAGTGGCAAAAAGGTCTAACCATTATGATTACGGCATCCCTCTTCATAATTGTTTAGACACACAAATGTGCTATCTAAGGGAAGGTGTATGTTTTTTGATAAAGTCTTATCAAAACAATCTAGTATCAGAAATCTGAACTTTGGTAAGAAAGTCAATAAAGTATTGATTTCTAGAAGTCCAGCTGTTTTTTTTAGTACATGTCAAAGCTAATGGGAGCATAAATCATCATGTTAGTGGGAGCATGATAATTATGATAAAGATTGCAAGTTAGCAATGTTAATTGTAGAAAAACAAAAGGTTTCAATTGGGAAAAAGTTTTTTTGCTATAATTAAGGGAGAGGAAATTATACTTCATCTCAAATCTATAAGCTTAGATCGTGAGGTTTTAATCATTTAGTCAAGGATATATATGAATTTCATGTTGGAATGGCTCAACATAAGGAAATTCTGTATATGGGTCCATTATTTGCGTTCTTAAATTCGATTATGATTACGGCATCCCTTTTCATAATCTAAATTATGAGAACTTGGCAAATAGAAATGGAAATGTTATAGCAAAAGACTGGTTTAGTCTTTATGTGAGACATCATGAATCGTGTCCCATATGCTTCGGATATAGGACCGATTACATGTGCTATATTCATCCTTTCTAAAAATTTCCAAATGCCTGGGGCATTAAGAAGGGAAAAGGTTTAGAACTGGATATGACTAAAAAGGATTAAACAATTGTCGAGGAAAATCTAAGGTTTACCAAAGATTGGTTGCTCAAGGACAGTTGGAAGTATAGTGATAATTATGGAAGGACCATATTGACATAATCTGTAAGGAGGCAACTCTTGTGATAGTCAAAATGAATTCGGAAATGTTTCAAAGTTAGAATTTTCAATCTGTGTAAGATTAAGGAAACTTAATGCAAGAAGGATGGTTCCAAGGACTTGATCTCCTTTGGAATGCTCTGTAATGATTGTTGTTAAGTCTTTCTGACTTTGTGCATAATCATTACAAGAGGATCGATGCATATAAGTTTAGAATCTAACAGATTTCAGTAAATGACATGAATTTGGAATTCTTGCATTTGCAGTAAGGATTTAGGAGTGTGAAAAGAGAATCATTGAAGTTATGTTCATTTGATCTAGTTCACAAAATAAAGATCATAGACAAACATATTATGCATACTTGGTGTATGGCATGACTAGTGTTTAGAAAACATAGTGTGCATGCTTGGAGCATGGGACAACTATTGTTTTAAATTCAAGAATAATGTTGATAGTTGAAATAGTATACAATGAATAATGTGTAATCATATGGTGATAAATAAAAGGTGTTTTATTTATATTCATAAGTTCTGAGACCATATTGGATTCAATTATTCTTGTGTTTCATTTTGCATGTTTTGACTTCCAGAATAAACTAGGTTATTCTTCCGGAATGACTACGTTATTCAAACCATCCACAGTCGGTCATATGTTGGAAGTAGATATGAATTAAGACTGTCATGGGTTGGCTTGTAGAGGTCTAAGTTGTTGGACAAAGGGCTACAACACTCATGAGTGCTCATAAGTTCTGAGTATTGGATTCAACCCGCGCTCATTGGAATCACTTCATGGGTTTTATCACGAGTGATCATGAGACGATAATATCTTATATTCTTCAAACCTAGAGATATGAGTTGTTACTATGAGTTAATAGTACATTGATTACACGAAACGCATTGGTAACTCGATGTTATAAAACGTGTCTTTGTGTATGATTCAACAAGTAGTAGAACAAGCCATATAAGTCGAAGTTTATCCATTCCTTTTACCTTCGGGATAAAAGCGATATCTGTGGGCCCCTCGATGATTTGATGATGACAAATGGAAGTGCTCGGCCGGGCCAGGACTGATTTGATTTGTTCAATTAGTCAGTCGTCATAAATCGGAAATCGGGAAACAACAAATGGACAGAGAGAATGATTATAATCCATGTCTCAGTCCATATGATATCTAGAATGGAGGAATATATGATCCCTTATCTAATGGACAAATCACTGACAAGATCAGAGTTCATCTACAAGATCAGAGTTCGAAAGAAGCTTTTGAGAGCTACGATTGCTAGTCGGGTTTTGAAGTCATACTTGCAATAATAGTTTTAGACTTATCCAAGTGGGAGACTGTTGGATTAATGTCTAAGTCCATAACTATAATTGGTAAAACTTGACCCGACCCGGCATGGTCCATTTGGGTTGCATGGCATCATGCACTTGGATAGACTAAAATGAGAGAAATAACACTTAAGGTTTGTTAATATATTATAAGTTCTAATATATTAATAAGGTTATTTAATTAGTATTGATCAAGAATTAATTTGGAATTAATTAAGTGATCAAAAGGAGACTAATTAAATATATGGGTTGATTGTGTAAATCATTCATTCTTATATATGTGGGCTTGTGATCCAAGATTCCTTATGTTGGACTAAGTCCATGGGGTGACCCATGGATACTCCATGGAGGTTAAAATCCATGGAGCATAAGGAATGGGTAAAGTCATGAGTTACATGGTGTAACCCTAATAACCACCATATAAAAGAAACCCATGGCTCAAGAAATCGTGACTATGTGTGTGTATGAGGGCTAGACGATTTCATGAAGCGTTCTAATTTCTCTCTAAGTTATTCCAAGTGCTTATGGTGTTGTGTGAACCATTTGAGGTGTCACACTTGGGGCATTAGGCACTCAAGCTTCATGAAGACAAGCACCATCAAGAGGTATGTATTCTATCTTGTTATATTGATAATATTGAATGCTAGATTAGGATAATACCTTCGATGTTCATATTTGCATGTATAATAGAGAAAACATAGATCCAAGGTATTTAGGGTTGCATGTACACTTAGGAGTGTTAGAATGCTCATAACCCAACAGCAAGGACCCCCATACTTCCAAGCATGTCACCTCACCATCTCGCTCTCTCTCCCTTCTCTCCATATTCTCGGCCAACCCTCTCACCACCTTCATTTTTCATTCAAAAACTCTCTTAAACACTCTCAATTACCTCTTCCATCTTCCATCAAAAATCTCGAGTTGGTGTGTGCTTTCAAGAGGATTCTCCACCAAAAATCATTATCCTAGGTAAGTTTTTACTTATATCCATGGTTTAGCTTCTTGATTTCTGTGACAATCGTCAAACTTGAGTCAAGTCAAGTCATCAAGTCAAGCCGGTCAACTCTATTAAACCTTGTGTATTAGGGTTTGTGTTATGTTCGTACTGTATAACTTGCTATATTAATGGGAAAACATCACAGGAGAAAAGTTTTGTGTTAAAAATTTCCTAAGCCTTAGTACTAATCAGTGAATTAAACTGATGAAAACCATGTTGCATACTCATCGGGAATGTGTAAGATCCTTAAACAAGGCTTAACAGGGTTTACGAACCATGCATTGCGGTGCCGGACACTCACAACTGTCCCACATGGATCCTCTCTCAATCGTTTTCACTCTATCTCTGTCTATGTCAAATCTCTCCTAAATCTCTCCAAGTATGTGAAATCTCTCTCAAATATCTCTCTGTATGAGAAATCTCTCCAAGAATGTCAGATCTCTCCCAAATCTCTCTAAGTAGGTGAAATCTCTCTCAAATATCTCTCTATATGAGAAATCTCTCCAAGAATGTTAAATCTCTTCCAAATCTCTCCACGTATGTGAAATCTCTCGCAAATATCTCTTTGTATGAGAAATCTCTCCAAGAATGTCAAATCTCTCCCAAATCTCTCCAAGTGTGAGAAATCTCTCCCAAAATCTCTCTCAAAAGTTTCCCGTAACTTTTTGGAATCATTCGGGTCATTCCGGCCCTTAACCGGGTCAAAAACGGCTTAAAACGGGGCGAAAACGAGAAAAATAGGCTTTAGGAACCGAAACCGGAATGAGAGGCTTCTTAGGACCAGAGACCGAGCCTCTGGTGGCTAAGAGAACAGAGGTCGAGCCTCTGGTGGCTAAGAGAACAGAGGCCGAGCCTCTGGCGGCTAAGAGAACCGAGACCGAACTCGCCCAGGAGGAACCGAAACCGAGAACAAGAAGCAAGAACCGAAACTACTGTTCACGACCGAGCGCTCGGTGCCTCTCGGTCCGCCCCCACTCTCTGTTCGCTATTTAGCCTCTCTGTTCGCTAACTCCGCCTCTCTGTCTCTCGCGCACTCTCGGTTCCCTTCCCTCCGCCTCTCTGCCTCTCGCGCACTCTCGGTTCCCTTCTCTCCCCTCTGTCTCTCGTGCGCTCTGTTCCTTTCTCTCCTCTCTGTCTCTTCGTGCTCTCGGTTCTTCCCTCCTTCTCCTCTCCTCTCGGTTCCGCCTCCCTCTCTCTCTCGGTTCAGCATAAGAGGGCCGAGCCTCGGCCAGATTTCGCATTTTTGTCATTTTCAGCCCGTTTTTGATATTTTTAACATTTTAAGCCCGTTTTTCGTGATTTTAAAGCCGGATTTTCTCCAGAAATTTTATTTTAACATAATAAACTCTAAATATTCATAATTTAAACATATTTTTTTATAAAAATCATTAATTAAATAATAAAGATCTAATGGGGGATTTATTTAAGGTAGAGTGTTGACTTTGCCTTAACTTATGACACAAGCAACCACCCCACACCCACTCTATGACCAGCCATACCTCCCCACCTTACCTATGTCACTTCAATGTTCCCTTACACTCAAATTTCACTCACTCCCACGTTTTTGAGCTGGAACAAACAACCACACTCCTCATTTTCTCTCATTTCTCTCATTCCACTAAGTAACAAACACCACTTTTTCTCTCAAACTCTTCTACACAAATTTTCGAGATCCAAGGCTGATTTCAAGTGTTCTTCCACACTTAGTAAGTAAAAATTCATCCTCCCTATTACTATTTCACTTCATTCTACTCAAATCTTTGGTTGCTTACACAAACTCCCTAACTATGATGTTAGATTCTCGAAAACCTTCAAGGCATCTCCAAGTGTTCTTGAATTAAACACTTCCATTCTTCAACAAACATCTACTGAAATCACTCAAGGTGAGTTCATACCCCTACATTTTCATGTTTTCTCAAGTTTTTAGGGGGGGAATACAAGTTAAAACACTAAGAACATAACTAAATTTTGCTAACAGCTTACATCAGAAAAGTTCAACTCCATTCACGGACTGTTTTGGGCATCTTAAACATTTTTGTTTTCAAAACTGTACAAGGTGAAAATAGTTCAAGTTGTTAGCTTTAAAATGGCTACTTGCACATCTCCATACGATTTTTCTACAATTTATGGTGATTTTTACAAAACTGCCTATCATTTCAAACAACAATCCGGACCAGTCTGTGATTTTGGACTTTTTCACCCAAGTTAGAGGTCATTATAAATTGAGATAAAATTTATGAGCAAACTAGACACATTTTGTGAACTCTCAGAATTTACGGATCTAGTTTTCGACTTCGTATGATTTTTCTATGATTTTTCCAAATACAGGGCAGAATGGCTAAAGTTAGCCAACAGCATGTAAATATCATAACACTTTGTATTATGTTGAGCAAAGTGTATAATCATAAGTTCTAATATTTGAATGTGTTTCCATGTTAGTTTACCATTATGAACTGAAACTAAGACATTCATATTAAATATTATTCTTTCATTTTAGAACACGGATTATTTAACTATAAAAAGTATAGTTTGATAATTTCATAACACTAATACATTTCCATAAAAGAGTTTATACATATCACATACACTTTAGATAAACTATAATAGGTATAGTTTGTGATACATCACTCACGCACTCGTACAAAAAGGGTACATTCATACAAGAAAGATTTATATTCACACACATTTCAAGTAAACTTGTTAACCTATGTTGTGAGACTCTCTCTCTCTCTCTCTCCCCGTACGTCCGAGTGCGGGATATAATTCCTGGTAGTTATAATCAGAATCTCCTTGAGGGAGAACGTGATACTTGTATATAGATCTATATTGGGTTTGACACCCCACACCTTGCTGCTAGCTACAGTGGGACCTGCAGGTCTACGGGTGACAAATGTCATTTCATTTTCGCGACGCCTGAGAAACGTTGTGGCAGGTTCACATAGTCACAGTATGATTATAGCGACTCACTTAGGGAGACAACAATTCATAAAGTTTACGGGGTTTCATAAAACCGAAGTAGGTTTTAGGTTGATAAAATAAATTTACTTTCCATTTCATTTTAAACTCACAACATCCCTACTAAGAAACGATGATTTCTCATACATTCTAGTCTTTGGTTGTAAGGCTACATTTTGCGGATTTCAAGGACAACGCGACATTTACATGTGAAAGACTCCTACTAAGTTTATTAATAAAAGCTTATGAACTCACCAACCTTTGTGTTGACACTTTTCAAATAACTTGTATTCACAGGAAAACACTAATCAGGTTATCAAGTGCTTTTGAGGATGGGACGTTAAGGCGTCAAACTTTTCATATTTTGACAACATATTGTAATTGATTTTGAAACATGTAATTCATACAAGTGATGTAACTTTTTCAATTATATATATGTTGGTTGTGTTTGCTTGAATTACTATTGAAATTATGGTTATGATGCTATACATGAAGTCCTCCACCCCCGGACGTTTCCGCCATCCTTGGTTTGGGGGTGTGACAATTTCTTCAAAATCTCCTCTTAACCCTTTCCATTTCGTGAATCATACATCTTAGAGCCATCTAAGTTGTAAAGCTCCTCAAGAAGCTTGCTAGGGCCAAAAACCTCTTCACATCTTCATCAAAAACCGAAACCTTCAAACAAGGTGAGCTTCATACCCCCTTATTTTCGGTTTTTATAAGTTTTTGTGGGGGAGAATACAAGCAAAGGTGTAGATCCATCACTATGTGTATGTTTTGGTTGATTTCTATGCTTATATGTATATTTTGTATGATTTTGATGCTAGATCTAGTTATGAATTGCTAAAAACCGAGATATATCTTATACTAGCATAAAATATACTACTACATGCAAAGTATACCAAGAAAAATAGCCAAATGGCTTGACAACACTTATCTTGGGCTAAAAACACTTTTTTTTTGACACAAAATGCTAAAAATACAAAGTTGAAGGGCCAAAAATGAAATATTACGAAATCTGATGGGTGAGATGAGTCAAAACAGTTTCCATAATGTATTTCTGAAAATATACTATTTGGAGGATTAAAAGCATAAATTTCAAGCTTAATGGGCTAAAAATGACAATTTCGGCCCAATAGGGCCCATTATGCGAAATTTTCTGTTTTGGAGGGCCAAAACTGTGTTTTTCTGTAAAACAATGGACCATTAGTGTCACAAGTACTTTTCAAAGGTTTAAAATGCTTTTCAAATTAAAAAAGGACCAAAGTTGCAAAAATTTTCCAATTTGGGCCAAAAATGTAAAAATTGCGAAAAAGAGGGGTTACAACCGAGAAAACTGCAATTTCAGGGACTTAAACTGTTTTCAATGAAAAATATGCTGAAAAATATTAGTTTCAATAATTTTTGGTGTTAAAATGTCAAGAAAAATGGTTTAAGGACTAAACCGGAAATTTTTTTTTCCTAAAGGGGTGAAAAAGTAAATTTACAAAATAAAGAGGGGTTGTAAACAGAAAATTTTCAATGGTAATTCAATACACTCGTTGTGAACAAATATTGACACTACGACTCTCGATGAATTACAATACACAATATCACCAACAATCGTTACCAAACGAATTGGTTCGGTCTCGAATCAATAACAAATCCAAAACTACTAACATTATAACGCTCAATACACATATGAAACTCTTGGAACTCTTTACTCTCGTGGAATTACTCAATACGTCGACGTACACTCCTTAGGCCCAAAAGTTGCAAATCATGCTTGTCGAGCCTAGCTAGCCCGATGACATGATCTTTAGGCCCAAAGGACACTTGCTTACATGTAGTTGGGTCTAATACGACTCGACCGTGTGTAAGAGGACTTTCAATGGCAAACATGCTGCTGGTCCCCAAGGGTCCCTCAGTGCTGCTAGTAAAGTCGGGAACTCACGATTGCGGGTTGGGCTTCGGGCCCTTCGCAATTGCAATGGTCTTGAACGACGTAGGGAAATACCGAGGGTTTCGCACCTTCACTTTTTCTCCTCGGTCGTGGGACTACACAAGTCCGGGAGGATTGAGTTGTGTGAATAAGTGCGAGTGACGCCTAAGGGATCGCTAGTACGGTTGTCGACTGGACGTTTTCATTAACGGACGTTACAACAATTCACCACCCACTGTATACTCAATGCCTCCGGAGCTCAACGAATACCTCTAACGTAACGAAACAACAACACATAAACTAATTAAAGCAAAATGATAGGAAAACGTCGGGTTTTCCTAGGGTTTTCAACTATTACACCTACGAACTACATAACAAGTTTTACAAATCGTACGCCTACATCTATAGAAAACAAACAAGCATACTTATGGATCTTCACACCTTTTTGACTATACTATTTTAAGAAAATATCGGATTTTCTGGTGGTTTTCAAACAATACAAAACATTGGATTTCAAACACTACTTATGAACTCACCAACATTTCATATGTTGACGTTTTTCAAAATACTTGTATTCTCAGGTAACAGATAAAGTGAAGGATGAATTGTACTCTATGACGTTTTGCTGTGGTTTAATTAGTATCGAACAGTTACTTTGAGAATGTAATGTTTTGAGACAATGTAATGAATGTAAACACTATCAGTTGTAATACTCAAATGTTGGTGATGAATGATGTTATGTTTCATGTATATTCATTGTGATGGTATTCAATTGAGTCACAACTGCCCCCGGACGTTTCCGCCGTCTGGTTCGGGGGTGTGACAGGTTGGTATCAGAGCTCTGTTTATAGTGAACTAGCATATCTAACCATACATTGATATACAACTATAAACCAAAAGAGGGACTAACATAACTCTGAACAAAACTAGTAGAACATAACAATAAAACACCCTTGCTTGTATTTGGAAAAAGAACATAATACCGAACCAAACAAGATAATGCTAGTATCTCGGTTAATCCAGGACTGTTCTTAGTTGTATCAAGGAGCGGATGTAGCCTGATCAACTACATTCCCTCCAAGGTACAACCATCACATGTCTTGAAGAAATCGTGATAGCTAGGGAACCTAAAATCATATCCCTTAATCTCCAAGAAGGGAACCTCAACTAAATCTAGGCAATAGTCGTAGAGTTATAGGAGTAATTGGTATGATATTTGTTTCTAGTATTCATAGCCCTTCTTGCAATACGCTATGGACGAGTATCATTAGCTAGGAAACCCTATCTCCCTAGTCAAGGAATAGTAGGATGGCTAGACCCAGAGGAAGAACCACAGGAGGAACACGAAGTAGAACTCGCAGGTGAACCCGCCAAGTCAATAAGTGGACCCCGAAGAGGAAGAGCCAGAGGGCAATGATGGTGATGACTCGGATGTAGAATCCCATAACATCAACCCTCCAAGTAAAGTCAGAGTACTGACACATCGTGTGGGCCCCGGTGACCCCATGCCCCTCGGGCACACAATATTTGGAGATAGAGTCACCAGTAGGGAATACGACCACACTACAGTAGGAACTAAGTTCTCTTTAATCTTGGTCACAGAGGACCAGCTGACCGGGCCCTCCCAGTCGTGGTCCAGGGCACCTGAGGTAGGGATAGCCAAGCTCAGGACACCCCTAATCGAACCAAACAAATGTGGTTTGCTATTGATAAAGATGAGAGGCAAACATAGGAGGTGAATGGAGACTCTCGAGCGAGACTGTTAGTGTGGAAGTACGATTACAAGCCACCGAACAACAAGTAGCTTGTCTCCAAGGTGCATTCACTTCATCAGCACCACCACCAGACACTTCCCGCCACAATTAGGATCAGCCTTTTCTTGTTCCCCTACTATTCGACATGACTCTCTTTCGCGTACTAAGATGGTACTTACCACTGGAACAATTATGTGGTACCTTTATTTCATATTACTACATAGACTCAATTATATGTTCAAGCGAACTCTCAAAACCGCTAGAAACTTAAGGATCTCGAAACCGGAACAACCTATATACTCTAAGGATAGACGTAACAATCGTGCCAAATATGTAATTATGTACTACCGCAAATACATCATAGGGATGTAGATGGAAGCAGTGAGAATTATACAACAAGATACAACAGTTATAGAGTACAACCAACAATGACGATCATTACTTACGATCTGGATTATCGACGTGCAGCAGGCAAATGCCATCCCGCAAGAATAACAAGCGCGCCCGCGAGACACCACTCTTGCAGATGGACTCTGCTACATTTCAAGCTTCTGTAATGGCAGCAGTAACCGCTGCTATGGCACAGATCAATGCAAACAACCCTAATGGAGGCAGGAATAGCATTGACCACTCCAGCCAAAGGAACAAACATGGAAACCAACAAGTGACAACCCGTCAAGGAACTCCAAACCCCAAGCTTAAGAGCAGGAAGCTGAGGTCTGGAGGTAAGAGAAAGGGACAACACACTCAAGGGTTCTCAAGGGAGCAACATGTTATTGCTGTTCATGCGACCACGACCCCTATTACACCAGCAACCAGGAGACCATATGCTGGAAACCTTCCAAAATGCAACCAGTGCAAATTCCATCATAATGGAGCCTGCAGGGAGATGCATTGTAACAAATGCAACCGAAAGAATCACATCGCCAAATTCTATAGAACTTATCCATGCCAGAATCGTCAGCCAAATGAAAACGACAACAATCACAACAACCCTAACAACAACACCAATGATGAGACCAGTCGCACCTGCTATAGGTGTGGAGGAACTGGTCACATGAGGCGCAATTGCCCCAGGGATAACAACCGAGGAGCAGAAGGATCAGAAATGGTCCTGACCTTGGGTTAAGGCAAAGCAGATCAAGACCCGACATTTGTTACTGGTATGTTCCCATTTAACAACTCTTTCGCTTACCTCTTATTCAATGGTAGATCCGAGCGAAGTTTCGATTAGTATCAAATTCAAACACTTACTAAAACAGCATCCCCAAAGCTAAGCTAAGCCTTTTCAATGGGCATGGCCAATGGGGAAAAACCGATTTAACCTAGGGTACTTATATGGAGTACGCCTTAACAGTAGACAACCATTTATTACAAATAGGTTTCATGCCGGTAAATATTAGGAGTTTTAAATTTGATAATCATCATGGTTGGGTTAAGCCCCCACCGTGCTGACACTATGTGTCGCGAGAAGGCCGTTTTCCTTCACCTTCCTAATCATGAAAACTCTAATAATCCATGGTGATAAACCTGGCGCCAATCTTCTCCTTATCTCGTGCATCAAGGCACAGAAGTGCCTGCACCAGAAGGACTACGTTTTCCTCACTCATGTTGTGGAAAAGACCAAAGAAGAGGTAGGCATACAAGGTATTCCAGTAGCATGTGATTTTTCCAAATGTGTTTCCCAAGGAACTTTCGGGAATATCCCAGAGAGATAGGTCGAATTTCGAATCAACATCGTATCGGGAACCACATCAATTGCCAATTCACCCTATAGGTTGACTCCCGCCGAAAATTCATAAAGTTATCCAGTCAACTGAGTAGAATTGTTGCGCAAAGGATTCATTAGACCAAGCTTCTCACCCTAGGGAGCTCCGGTCTTGTTCTTCAAGAAGACAGATCATTCTGAAGGTACATCGATTTTAGGAAATTGAATAATCTCCCTATTAAAGATCGATACCCACTTCCACGGACTGACGATCTATTTGGCCAGCTCCAAGGAGCTCGTTACTTCTTTAAAATAGATCTAAGAATCAGTTATCATCAACTTCGAGTCCGAGAAGGCGACATTTCAAGAACTGTCTTCCGAACTCGTCACGACCATTTCAAATTCATTTGTGAGACCCTTCGGTCTAACGAATACTCCCACACTACTCGTGGACTCTACGAACCAAGTTTTCCCAACCATTCCTAGTTAGCCTTTTCATTATTTTCATCAATAACATAATCGTCTGCTCACAAAGCGAGAATGAAACACTATCATCATCTACGACCAGCCTTGGACGCATCAAGGCTAGGAATATCGCGATGAAAGCACTGTAGGGATGGATAAAACCCTCGAAGTCAAAAGACAAAGCTTATTATTATAAGAGATGAGTTGGGCGTTACCTGGGTGATCGTCGATAGGTTAACCCAATCTGCCTATTTCTCGCTAATACTAAATTCAAACAAGACAGAAAGATTTACATGGACCTATATCAAAGAGATCAAGAGACTCCATGAAATATCGGTATCTACTATCTCGGATCGAGAGAGCGGAACTACTTCAAGATTTTGACAGTCATTTCAAAAGGCTATAGGAACATAGCTAAGTATGAGCGTTGCTTATCGCCCTCAAACCAATAGTCAAAGCGAACGAACTATTCAACCACTCGAATTCATGCGACAAGTTTGGGTGTTGAGTTCAACAAATCCGGGGATACCCGCTTGCCCTTGGTTGAATTCTCACGCAATGACAGATATCGCACGAGCATCAAGATTGCTCGTTTCGAAACCTTTTATAGTCATACATGCATATCACTCACCAGTACTCTCATGAGACCAGAAACCATTTGCGAAACAACAGAGAAGATAATCCAAATCAAAGCCTGACTTCAAGCATCGCGAGACCGACAGAAGAGCTATTCCGGCAAGCGGCATAAGCCAATAGGATGTCAAAGTCGGGGATCGCATGTCATTAAAGGAATCTCCTTGGAAAGGAATGATTCTCCTTAGAAAACGAGCAAACCAAACCCACGATACGTTGGGTTGTACGAGATTCTTGCTCGGATTGGTCCAAAGACTTGCAAGCTGCAGCTACCTGTAGAGCTCAGTAACGTACACCCTGTGCTCAGCGTCTCAGAGCTGAAAAAGTGCCTATCAGGCAAAACTCTTATCACTCCTTTGTGAGCGATCGAATTAAACAAGAATCTCATGTTCGTCGAAGAACCAGTCAATGTATTGGATAAGGAAGTAAAGCGTACAAAACAAAGCCGCATCCCGATTGTGAAGGATCAACAGAATGCAAAACGTAGGTCGGAATTCACAAGTGAATGTAAAGACTAGATTAAGCAGAAATACCCTCACCTATTCTCTCATTCATGAGCCTACCCTTCGAAAGAATTTCGGGACGAAATTCCCTCTAACGGGGGGATGATGTCACAACTAGCATTTTTGCTAGGAAATTCTACTCTCATGCAATTATTCACCTAGTGTAATAACTTTTACTCTAAAGGAATATCATACTCCACTCTCATTCAAATACATCTCATATGTTTAAATAAGGGTTGGAAACCCTAGATATCCCGACTCAAGTTCATTATGGACTATGATTCTCTTATTGGACCTAATGGACCAATAAACCCTTAACTTAATTCTTTTAAGCTAAGAGTCTTAAGTTGGGCCTTATTTGAACTCACATTCATTAAGATATAGTATTTTGGGCTTTAATGGGCCTAGAATGACCCACACCTTTCTCATGGACCTATTGGGCCGAGAACTACCCTAAAGGCCCAATGGGCCGAAAATTTTCTTTATGGGCTTCATAATTTCGAACCAAAGAAAGAATTGGGCCAAGCTAATTCACCCTCCTTCCTCCTAGCCAAAAATCTCGGCCCAAGATCAATTAAAACAAAAAAAAATAATAGGGAAATGTAATAAAAATTGACTTAGGAGGTGCCACCTCCATAATGTCCAACATACATCCATGCAAGGACCCCCATACTTCCAAGCATGTCACCTCACCATCTCTCTCTCTCCCTTCTCTCCATATTCTCGGCCAACCCTCTCACCACCTTCATTTTTCATTCAAAAACTCTCTTAAACACTCTCAATTACCTCTTCCATCTTCCATCAAAAATCTCGAGTTGGTGTGTGCTTTCAAGAGGATTCTCCACCAAAAATCATCATCCTAGGTAAGTTTTTACTTATATCCATGGTTTAGCTTCTTGATTTCTTCAAAATCTCCTCTTAACCCTTTCCATTTCGTGAATCATACATCTTAGAGCCATCTAAGTTGTAAAGCTCCTCAAGAAGCTTGCTAGGGCCAAAAACCTCTTCACATCTTCATCAAAAACCGAAACCTTCAAACAAGGTGAGCTTCATACCCCCTTATTTTCGGTTTTTATAAGTTTTTGTGGGGGAGAATACAAGCAAAGGTGTAGATCCATCACTATGTGTATGTTTTGGTTGATTTCTATGCTTATATGTATGTTTTGTATGATTTTGATGCTAGATCTAGTTATGAATTGCTAAAAACCGAGATATATCTTATACTAGCATAAAATATACTACTACATGCAAAGTATACCAAGAAAAATAGCCAAATGGCTTGACAACACTTATCTTGGGCTAAAAACACATTTTTTTTGACACAAAATGCTAAAAATACAAAGTTGAAGGGCCAAAAATGAAATATTACGAAATCTGATGGGTGAGATGAGTCAAAACAGTTTCCATAATGTATTTTCTGAAAATATACTATTTGGAGGATTAAAAGCATAAATTTCAAGCTTAATGGGCTAAAAATGACAATTTCGGCCCAATAGGGCCCATTATGCGAAATTTTCTGTTTTGGAGGGCCAAAACTGTGTTTTTCTGTAAAACAATGGACCATTAGTGTCACAAGTACTTTTCAAAGGTTTAAAATGCTTTTCAAATTTAAAAAGGACCAAAGTTGCAAAAATTTTCCAATTTGGGCCAAAAATGTAAAAATTGCGAAAAAGAGGGGTTGCAACCGAGAAACTGCAATTTCAGGGACTTAAACTGTTTTCAATGAAAAATATGCTGAAAAATATTAGTTTCAATAATTTTTGGTGTTAAAATGTCAAGAAAAATGGTTTAAGGACTAAACCGGAAATTTTTTTTTTTTTCCTAAAGGGGTGAAAAAGTAAATTTACAAAATAAAGAGGGGTTGTAAACAGAAAATTTTCAATGGTAATTCAATACACTCGTTGTGAACAAATATTGACACTACGACTCTCGATGAATTACAATACACAATATCACCAACAATCGTTACCAAACGAATTGGTTCGGTCTCGAATCAATAACAAATCCAAAACTACTAACACTATAACGCTCAATACACATATGAAACTCTTGGAACCCTTTACTCTCGTGGAATTACTCAATACATCGACGTACACTCCTTAGGCCCAAAAGTTGCAAATCATGCTTGTCGAGCCTAGCTAGCCCGATGACATGATCTTTAGGCCCAAAGGACACTTGCTTACATGTAGTTGGGTCTAATACGACTCGACCGCGTGTAAGAGGACTTTCATTGGCAAACATGCTGCTGGTCCCCAAGGGTCCCTCAGTGCTGCTAGTAAAGTCGGGAACTCACGATTGCGGGTTGGGCTTCGGGCCCTTCGCAATTGCAATGGTCTTGAACGACGTAGGGAAATACCGAGGGTTTCGCACCTTCACTTTTTCTCCTCGGTCGTGGGACTACACAAGTCCGGGAGGATTGAGTTGTGTGAATAAGTGCGAGTGACGCCTAAGGGATCGCTAGTACGGTTGTCGACTGGACGTTTTCATTAACGGACGTTACAACAATTCACCACCCACTGTATACTCAATGCCTCCGGAGCTCAACGAATACCTCTAACGTAACGAAACAACAACACATAAACTAATTAAAGAAAAATGATAGGAAAACGTCGGGTTTTCCTAGGGTTTTCAACTATTACACCTACGAACTACATAACAAGTTTTACAAATCGTATGCCTACATCTATAGAAAACAAACAAGCATACTTATGGATCTTCACACCTTTTTGACTATACTATTTTAAGAAAATATCGGATTTTCTGGTGGTTTTCAAACAATACAAAACATTGGATTTCAAACACTACTTATGAACTCACCAACATTTCATATGTTGACGTTTTTCAAAATACTTGTATTCTCAGGTAACAGATAAAGTGAATGATGAATTGTACTCTATGACGTTTTGCTGTGGTTTAATTAGTATCGAACAGTTACTTTGAGAATGTAATGTTTTGAGACAATGTAATGAATGTAAACACTATCAGTTGTAATACTCAAATGTTGGTGATGAATGATGTTATGTTTCATTTATATTCATTGTGATGGTATTCAATTGAGTCACAACTGCCCCCGGACGTTTCCGCCGTCTGGTTCGGGGGTGTGACATCATTCAAGGGGGAGTGTTATGAAATATTAGTTTGTGAATGACCATTGGATTCTCCATTTCTCCCATAACTCCCCATCATTATTTAGCATTAGTAACAACCATTTCAATGTGTTTTATGAATGTAATAATACACCATCATAATGTGCATTCATATTATAGCTCATCTTTCATCTTATTTGGATAGTATAAATAGTGAACCATATGTATTAGGCACTTGATGATTTCATCACAAGTATTGAAATAAAAGTTCTCTCTACTCTCATATCTTTCTTTACTTTATAATTTATCTTATTATTTGATCATATTTTACAACATAAATGATTTAAAATGATTTATGTTGTTGAAAATGAAATTTATGTGGAGCAAGGGAGGGTAACGATTGTTTAAACATTGTAAAGTGATTATAGTGTTTTTATGAATTTAAGTTTACATTGGCTTTGGTGGATAGTTTAAAATGGGTGGAGGATAAGAAGTAAGAACGCATTTGAATAATCCTATTTTTTTACACCCATTATCTATTTTTGTATTTGTATAAATGGTAAAAGTGATAATTGTCAACAGTTAACCTTTTGTCTTATGTTAAGATGTCTTTACGTTACAGTGTATTGCGTAAAGTCAAAATCGTAAATCTTCCTTACAACGTATGCCTTAAAAGGAGATGAGTCCCAAACAATCCAATCTAAAATCAACATTTTCCCTATATGTTTGATCCAAAATAACAACACAATTTGAAGTCATCCTAAGAATTTCTTTCCAAAAACCTTGACCTTCATGAAAATATGAAGAACCTCATTTTTCAGCCCCAAAACCTCATTTATTAGTTTTCTCTTTAGCGAGTTTTGATCAATAACCATAAAGATTGTCACAGGTCTAAGAAAATAGTTAATGGGCCTCCGGCCCACATCACACACCAACTCGGCAACCATTTCTAGATTTTGACAGCAAGAGGGTATTAAAGAAATAAATGTTCAACATTTTTGGGATATAAAAAAATATTTATATTACCAAATCATTGTTATTAATAATTAAATAATAATTTTATAAAAAATATAAAAATTGATTTTTAGTATTGGTATTATGTTGAATTATATTATCATGGGGACTTAGAGGGAGGGCAAAGTGGGCAGCTGCACATGGCCTAATTTTTTTTATTATATATTTTTATTTAAAAATACAAAATTATAATAAAGACAAGGGTCTTTTTTTCTTGTTCGTCCTGGACCTTTAAGAATATTTCATTTTTCAGGACCGGCCCTGTATATTATAAGAGATAAGGTTGGAACTTAAAGTTGTTTTGCATATACAAAGTTATATGATTAAAATAGAAAAAAAATAATTTTTAAAAATAAATAAATCGTTATTATTATCTATTAAATAATAATTTCATATTAAATTAAAACGTTTATATTAAATATTATCATTATGTAGAAAATACGATAACAGAGACATCCTTTTATCTATCTTAAATTTTATCATTCTGTACAACATATGATAATAGAGACCACTTTTTATCTTAAATAGTAAAAAAATGTTTTGTATCATAAATATTACCATAATTATGTAGAACATATGATAATAATGACGTCTTTTATAAAGTTAAAACTTTAAATTTTATTACATACATGGTTGTAAAACTTGGCTAACACAACCAAATACTCGACATGTTACTTAAACTCAGCCTCCAATGGAAGTGAGTTTGCCTAATTCAGCCAGAAGACACTCGGATCCTTATTAAACTAGATCCAAATCTAAAAGATACAGTCCAAAATCATTTTCGAAATTCTGAAATTTAATTGGTCACTTGTCGACAAAGACAAATTCACCAAAGAAGACACTCAACGTCCCACAAAATTAGATGCAAGGAAGATCTCATGGCTTAGTCCCTTTGAAATATTTCACAATCTTTCATATTTATAAAGGAGAATACATTCTCTTGTTTACTCTCACGATCAATATGGGATGAAAACATTTTAATTAAACTCATTTCTTTATTTGCCAATAATTTCATTTAGTTAAATAAAATATTAAATAATAAAAATAAAACGTTATCCAGAAAATTTATTGTTAAATAGTTCCATTTTTCAGTAATCTCGTAAGTTGCTATAAAAAATTAAGTTTTTATTGAATAACTTTTTACTAAATCCTAAAATCATAAATTCAATTAGGTACTTAATATAGAAAGTTTGTTTATATGTATTTTCATTATTCAAAATGTCATTATAAAATGAATTCATTCATAAAATATAATCGAGTATATATTTCGTGCTTTTGAATCAATGTGATTTTTCAAACAATTATAATTTTATGTTTAGGTATATTTTTTTTATATTTATATAACATTATGTAATTTATAATATTATTACAAACAATTTGAATAATCATGGGAGTTTCAAATGTATGTGGTGAAAGGAAAATGCTTCATTTATTGGTCCAAATTGATCAAACTCGGACCGATTCAACTTAATATACCAAACTACATAATGTTTTTTCTATTGAAACCCCGTTTGTATGTATTTTGTGTTTTTGAATCAAATTTATTTTTCAAACAGTTGTAATTTTATGTTTAGGTAACTTATTTATAATATTATTAGAAACAATTTGAAAAATGAGTTTCAAATGTATGCACTGAAAGTAAAATGCTTCCTTTATTGATCCAAATTGATCAAACTCAGACCGATTCAACTCAATATACCAAACTACATAACGGTTTTTCAACTGAAACTCTGTTTGAACCTAAAAAAATCTTGTTCAAAACCATTTTCGGTATTCTAAAACTTAAATGGACAGCTGCCAATAAAGACAATCTCACCAAAGTATACCCTCAACATCCTAAAAAGGTAGACATAAGGAAGTTCTCATGGTTTGGTTCCTTTGAAACATTTCACAACCTTTCCTATTTATAGAAGAGGAAACGTTCTCTTGTTTACTCTCACCATCGATGTGGGATGAAGACATTGTAATAAAACACGCTTTGTTGTTAATAAAACATTATTAAACTTATTTAGTAAAACACCCTTTCTCTTGTTTACCTTTTCTTTATTATTCAATAGTTCCATTTTTTTATAATCTCGTAAGTTGTTATCCAAAAAAGTAAAATTTTATTGAATAATTTTTTGTTCAGTTCTAAAATTATAAATTCAGTTAAGTACTTAATATAGAAAATTTGTTTATATGTATTTTCAAGATTCAAAAGTTCATTATAAAAAGAATTCATTTATAAAATATAATCTGCATATATATTTCGTGCTTTTGATCAAATCGAATTTTCAAACAATTATAATTTTATGTTTAGGTAGATGTTTTTTTATATTTATATAACATCATGTAACTTTTTTTTAAAATATCATTGGAAACAATTTGAAAATTTATGGAAGTTTCAAATGTATGTAATGAAAGGAAAATGCTTCTTTTATGGTCCAAATAGATCAAACTCAGACCGATTCAACTAAATATATCAAACTACATATTTTTTTCTAGTGAAACCCTTTTGTATATATATATATTTCATGCTTTTGAATCAAAGTGATTTTTCAAATAGTTATAATTTTAGGTTTAGGTAGAGGTTTTTTTATATTTATATAAAATTATGTAACTTATTTATAATATTATTAGAAATAATTTGAAAAATCATGGAAGTTTCAAATGTTTGTTGTGAAAGGAAAATGATTCCTTTACCGGTCCAAATTGATCCAGCTCCGGTTCAACTAAATATACCGAACTACATAATTTTTTTTTCTAACTGAAACACTGTTTAAACTTGAAAAAATTCGGTTCAAAATCATTTTTGGAATTCTAAAAGTTAACTGGACACTTGCCAATATAGACAATCTCACCAAATAATACCTTAAAAATCCTACAAAGGTAGGCATGAGGAAGTTCTCATGGTTTGGTCACTTTGAAACATTTCACAACCTTTCCTATTTATAGAAGATGAAACATTCTCTTGTTTACTTTCACCATCGATGTGGGATGAAGATATTGTAATAAAACACACTTTCTTGTTTATAGAACATTATTTAACTTATTTATAATATTATTGTAAAGAATTGAAAAGTCATGAGAGTTTCAAATGAATGTGGTGAAATGAAGTTAAAAAAAAGGGGGTTTCAAATGCATGAGATTCAAGAAAAAATGCTAGCTTTATAAGTATGTATGATGGGACAATTTATAGTGTTGATCCGAGCACCTAAATAAGGCAAGTTAGTAGCTAGCAAGATTTTATTTTGAAAGAGTCTATATAAAACAACTAACCTTAATGGGTAACCGGTTATTCCAATGAATACCAACCCGTTTCATGGTTATAGCAAGCTTTATCGATGCATACTCTTAAAGATTGAACAGAAAAAATATACTTTGCGTGTTGCCAACCCACACACATGAATCATCCCGATTCAAGAATTTTTTTTTGCCATTGAATTAGTAAAAGACCCTTCATTTGCTTGGATTCGACATTTCTCCTCGATTAGTTCCTCCAATTCCAATTTCATGTAATTTTGGAGTTTAGATAGATATGTTGGAGGTGCGAGGTGCACACTCGGTGTGATAAATGTGAACTCAGGAATACGGGGTTTTGGGGGCAGCGCCGTTGGATGTTGGGTTATAAGGGGCAGAGCCCCTGGCGGGGCTCAGAGTAGAGCCCTGAAACCTAAACGGATTTTATGCATTTTCCCGCCAAAACTCACTTGAAGACATCTTGATGATGTAAGCGTTAGTTATGTCTAATAACTAATAGTTTTTCTGCGCCAAAACTGGAGGCAACCGCCATAACCACTTTTCCCTCTAGTATAAGAACATTCTTCATGTTCCAGAAAACGGGTTACAAACCTTATACTCTCAAAATCTAACTTTAAGATTTATTCTATCTCTCAAGAACACATTAACATGTATTTTGTGTTTCACAAATTGAATTAGGTCTGTAATTCAATTTGGTTCATTCTTGGATTATCCCACTTCTGAATTCTTGTACCCCAAGCAAAAGGGACGAATTACAAATTTCGAAAAGTGTTTGATAAACATGATCCTTGAATCTATCTAAGTCTATTTTTATTGTTACTCTGATCCCTTATTCTCTAACATTCGAATTCTGTAATTTTCTGTGAAAGAATAACAATGACATAATCTCTGAAAGACATGACTTCCAAATTCGGGAAGCTGGATAAATTTGAAGGCCCTGATTTTCATCGTTAGCAGAAGAAGATGCATTTCCTTCTCACTACCCTGAAAGTTATTCACGTTTTAAGCACTCCTGCACTAGAACCAATAGCGAATAAAACCCTTGAACGTACCAGAAGAAGATACAAATGAGAAAATGATGAGTACATCTGTCATGGGCACATTCTAAATAGTATGTCTAACTCTCTCTTTGACATTTATCAAAATCAAGAATCTAAAAAAGATATATGGGATGACCTTGAATCCAAATACATGGTAGAGGATGCCTCAAGTAAGAAATTCCAAGTCAGTAATTTTAACAATTACAAGATGGTAGATCCAAGGCATATCATGGAACGATACAATGAACTTGATAGGATTTTGGGACAATTTGAACAACATAAAATGTGTAACATCCAAAAAATGCGGTCCCAAAAATACAATTTTAATGTTAAGAATATTTTAATTAATGAGTTATTGCAATACAAGTTGGTACTTTTGACATCCCTATTTTGGATGTGCTTGTTTCATTGAAAGTTGGTACTTTTGATTCCCAATTGAGGTCTAGAATACAATTTTTTTTTTGTTTTATTCAAACTTATTTTGAACATCTAAGCTTTGATTTTTTTTGAACGGCATCTAAGCTTTGATGAGTACCAAATGTTTTCTTCTTTACTAACAAGCTTTATCGTTTTAAGTGTTTTGTGAGTTTTACATTTTAACAAAATGACATGTTCGCACAATTACGATAGAGCCCACACATGAAAAAACTTTCCAATCGAATATCAAAATAGATTTGAATTACTTGAAAAATAAGAAACGATGAATATTAATGAAGATAGCAAAACCATGAACTTGCTCAATAAAAATAAACGCATATTAGTCCAAGTTGATTTGCTTGCATAACTTGCTCTACATGCAAAATGTCCAATTATATCTTTATGCATGCCTAAAACATTTTCCTTACTACCAACATGTTTTTTGTTTTCATTAAGTCCATGCATGTATTGTGTTTATATGTGTAAACATGCTTCTTAATTTATAATAAAGCATGTATGGTTTGTGTGTACATGATTTGTCTTAAGATGCAATTATATATTTATTTCTTACAAATATGGCAAGTAAAGATATTATGAGATAATGTTTTTTAAATTAATTTGTTAATTAATTCATGCGATACTCAATGTATATTTGTGCTTAGTGGTTCGTGATTGAGTTAATGAATTACTTATGGTGCTATTAGTAATAATTAATTAATGATAATACACCATGCACATACTAGTTGAACTTTATGTTGACTTTTGTAGTGAAATTGTAATTCAAGAGAGTATATTTTTCATGATAAATATTGATTATGTCAAATACTCTTTGTACGCCAAATTTGTAACAAATGATGTACATAAATTTACATCACAAAATGAAATATTGTGTGTTTAGAACTCATAAAAGATCTTCTGTACCAATCTTAATTCTGGAATAATAATTGCTTTATTTTAAAATGTCTTTCTATCCAGATAGCAATCAGCTTACAAAGCAATCACTTTTATAGGTGATTTTTATTGTTTATAGGAAAGTGTTTTATAAATCCATGATATAAAGGTCATTAAAAACAAGTATTACCTTTGTAAGATTCTTGTTATGATAAACAAATGTAAAATCTACATAACCTCTAGATGAGTAGATCCTAAATGCTTTTATAAGGTGGAGTCGTGTATTGCATTTTTCACAAAAGCTCCTTAAATATTTTAATGTGAGGTTTCGAAACTGTTAATTATCTCCATGTAAACCTTCTTTTGCATAAAAAATTACATGATAATATTTATTTGATATCAACTAAAATACTTCAAACAAATTATCGAATCACGTTGTATTTTTCAATTTTGTTACCTAAAGCCCATCTACATTAATAAGTAAACCAAAGAGCTTCTAGTCTAACGTTATCTGATGTTGCTCTTCCTTATTGAAGTTGGTTCAAGTGTTGAATAATTTCTAAAAAGTTTAGTATTTATTTGTATTTGTTTAAAAAAAAAAAGCAATAATCATATCAATAGCTATATAAATAAACGAATTATGGGATCACATGAATACCATGTATGAATTTTCAAATAACAAACCATTTATCTTTTAGCAAATGACATAAAACACGTTATATTTTATTTTTATTTTACGATTTTGATATCGTAATAGTTTTTGTTCTATATCGAGCATCGTATTTTTCATAGTTTTTTTTTTTTTTTTTTTTTTTTTTTTTTTAATTTTGATCATTCGTCATATCTTCTCGCGATACATGTTTGACATGCTGAATCATAAAATGCAATGCTAAAACCCTTAAAATTAAAAAAAAAAATGAGAACATTGTATCATTAAAACAATTTTTTTTTAATACAATATGTAACTCGAAATAAATGAAAAACGGTGTTAAGGAGTGATCATCTCATAGGAGAGGTCATGAGTTCAAGTCTCGGTGAAGACGTAGGTGATTATTTAAGAGTAGCTTAGTTAATTTGCCGTTTCAAAAAAAATGGAAATGAAAATGTCAGTACCGAATAAAATTATGTGATATTCAATTTAAAAAAAAAAAATACATATATAAAAAAAAAACATAGTGTTTTTTTTTAGTTTCATATACCCTTTATCTTTCTAATAATCATCCCAAATTCCTTGAAAATCATTAATATGTTCTTCCTCTCTAACATGTTTATAATAATTATTATTTGGCATTTAATTTTTATAAGATATATATGGTCCATATGGAGTTTTAGATTTAATCTTCTAAAAAGCTTTTATAAAGAAAGAGTACATTCTAATATATACGAAGAAATAAAAGCTCGGGTCTAGCCTATATAAAAGCTCGTGTCTAGCCTATAGATGATCCAAGCATTTTGCTATTAAAAATTATACCTATAAAAACGTTTTCATAGATTTTTGGGTTAATGGTATAAAAGTCCTTAAGTTTTTAAAAATTACTCATTTTTATCCTTAAGTTTTCAAGTTTTGTGTTGATGATCTGTTTGTAACCTTGTAACTTACTAAAAGGGCAAAAAAAAAAACAAACAAACAAACGCAAACTTTCGGCTTTAGTGAACCCAAAAGACACAAAAGTAAAACCAAACATTTCTTGAAAACTTAAAAGGTTTTTATGACATTAACCCTAAAAAAAGTTAAAATTACCAAATAATGATTATCAAATATAAAAAAAAAAAAAAAAAAAAAAATGGGGGTTGTTGAAATTGCCAACTAAAGATTAGGACCATGAAATTGACAACGAAAGATTAGGACCAAAAAGAAAAAGAAAAGACCAGTATTAACATAGATATAATTGTTTAAACATTAATGCAAATGATAAATCTTTTATTCTATAAACAAGACAACAAAAACCTTCCAAGAAGGAGAAACCGATTATCCTTCAAGTGCTTTAACAGACTCTATGTTTAATTTCAGTAGAAAAGCACCAGTCAAGCACGAGCCATGTATGACAATCAAAAAGAAAAAGATTTTTGTGATTTATATGGGAATGTCATTTTCCATAAAAACCAATAACTTATGGGGGCCCACTGCTTCGATAGCGATGAGAAATCTAGGTTTCAAATTGGTGGAAATTCACAAATTCGTTGCTTTTGGTGAACTTCATTCAACTAGAAAGATGTGAAGGTACGAATTTATTTATTTATGGGGTTGGTTAAGAAAACATTTTAATTTTTCATTTAGATACATTATTTGATTTTTAAGGTTTTTTTATTGGTTAAATTTGCATTGTTTTTTGAAAAAGTAAATTATAAATAGTTTATTATAAGTTGACTTTTAATAAAAATGTTTATAGGGTGTCTAATGGGATATCAATTTAGCAACACCCTTATTTATTTATTTATTTTGAAACGGTTAATAAATTATGAGAAAATTCATGAAATAATCAAAATCGAGGGAGTGTGTTAAGTATTTAACCAATAAAATTTGAGTTTTGAAAAATAACAACGAGATCCGTGGAGGAGGCTTTGCGGATCGTTTTAAACCTCTGAGGAACGATGATAGTACCGAGGAATTGACGTGACATCACTAAAAGATAAAAAAAAAAATATGGTGGGATCTGTAGAAATATCAACAATTCGATAGAGGTGTTATAGGGATCAAGAGAGACAACTCTGCAGATCTATCGGAGAGGGGCAACTATCATTTCCTCAGAGAATTTAAATTCCCGCAGAGGGTTAAATGGATCCGCAGAGCCACCTCTGCGGAACCATGATAACCACCATATTTTTTGTCTTTTAGTGATGACACGTCAATTCTCCAGTACTATTCATCGTTCCTCAGAGGTTTAAAGACATCCGCAAAGCCTTCTCTACAGATTTCGTGATCATGTTTCAAAACTCAAATTTTCTTGGTTAAATGCTTAAAACACCCTCTCAATTTTGGTTATTTCATGAATTTTCTCATAAATTATATATAAAGAAACCTCAAACAATTAGCAAGTAGCTAAGTGTGAGGGAATAGGAACATCATTACAAGATTTAAAATTACAAGATAAAATGATCAAAAGAAGAACAACTTCATTCTGCCCAATTACCACACCCATTCCATCTATGTTTATACCATTCAAACGTTTGAAAAATATAAGGTATGTACCTTTTGTTGCAGAAGGTTTCACCTTTTTAAATATATGTCATCCAAAGAGTGTGTAGTATTGAATCATGTTTAGTATCTCTCTTTTCTGAGGATAGTTACCCCCAAGAAGTTGTGAAGTCTGGACAATATTTTACATTTGTATAAACCCTGTTTTGAATTCCACACCATCTTGATATCCAATATCCAACTGTTCTTGTGAACTCACACTCAACAAGAAGATGGTTTACAATTTCATTCGATTTCTCACATAAAGAACAAACCATAATTTAGACTATTATCCCTATGAGAGTATTTGGAATTCTACTTAGAACCGCCCTCCAAGCAAAATACCTAAGTTTAATAGGGATGGTTTTTGACCAACAGCTTGAGGGGTCGGTATATTGGGTGATCGTTGAGTCAATCAATTTTCTCATGATTTTTACTAAATACTTTCCATCAGAGTTTAGATTAAACTGGAACCTATATTTTGAGGTGGAGTTGAAGTTTTGTTGACTAAAGAGAATGTAGAACTTATGTAATTCCAATTAAGGGATTGCTTCCAATGTACCTGATTTCCATTGCCACATGAAACCACTATTGCATAATCGATCCATGAAGGAGCATCTTTTGATTGATTCCTGTTGGTATAGATTGGGGAAACGATTTGTAAAGTTTCATCACCACACTAGTTGACTTTCTAGAATAAAGTGTGAACTTTTGAGTCTGGATTGAGTGAAAACAGTTCTGATGGCTTCAAATTGAATTAGTCCAAGAATTTGACAACTTTTGATATATTCCCCATACCCGTGTTATGTTTTTCCTTGCTAAATATATGGATAGATGACATCTCATATTATGTAACCTGACAATGACATCAACCCACAAACTATCCTGCTCATTTTTCAATCTCCACCACCATTTTGCTAAAAGAAAGACATTTTGTGCTTTTAAAGAACCAATTCCAAGCCATCCATTTTTCTTCAATCACCACTTTTGACCAATCCACCCAATGTATTTTCCTTTTCTCATCACAACCTCCCCCTAGAAACCTACGTTCGAGTTTTTCAAGAGTATCCACAATGCTTTGAGGGCCCTTGAAGAGTGATAGGTAGTATGTAAGTAGGCTTCCCAAGACAAATTTGATTATGGTTAACCTACCTCTGAATGATAAAGTCTTCGCCTTCCATGCGGATAATTTGGTTTGGAATTTGTCCGCTGAAGGCTTCCAGTTACATTTTTGTAGCATGTTTGCTCCAACTGGAACCCCTACATAGGTGAATGCGAATGAACCGTTTAAATAGTCAAGTACTTTTTCCATTCTGATGAGTTCCAAATTAGTGTTGCCAACACCAAACAAGCGAGATTTATGAAAGTTAATTTTCAAGCTCGAGGATATTTGAAAGCACTTGAGTATGCAAGATAGATTTTTTATGCTATGTCTATTCCAGTCACCTACAAATATTGCATCATCGACGTAGAAGATGTGGGAAATTATAGGTCCATTGTGTGGTAACTTTATTCCATGAATTAGATCCTTTTCACAAGCTCCTTTCATGGCGATGTGCAAGCCCTCCATAGCCAAGATGAAGAGAAAAGGCGAGAGAGCGTATCCCTGTCTAACCTCTCTCGAAATGGGGAACTCCTCTATAGGTGTCCCATTTACTAGTATTGACGGCCTTGAGGTAGATAGACATCCAGAAATCCATTTTCTCCATTTGCTTCCAAAAATCTATCTGTTCCATCACCGAGTCTAGGTAACTCTAATTAATCGAGTCAAATGCTTTTTCAAAATCTACTTTGAAATGAACATTTGCTTTTTTGCTTGTTTGACCCATGATAAAATATCATCATAACGAGTGGTCCGTCTAGGATATTCCTTCATTCTATGTACACAGATTGAACTTCATCAACAATTGATCCAACGACTCATTTCAATCTATATGTAAATATTTTGGCGACGATCTTGTAAAGACATCCAATTAGACTAATTGGTCAATAATTAACAAGTGAAGTCGGATTAACGACTTTTGCCCTCATTAAATGTGTAAGGCTTGTTTCTAAATTTTATCTGTGTGTTTTTGTGAGGTACCTAGGTAAGAAAAGTTAGCTGTGTTTTAGATATTAGTTTTTTTTTTATTTTTTATGATGTATTAATAAATATAAAATAATTCAAAAAGTAAAACATATTATTCTAAATTCAACTTAGAATTCAATAATATATTAACTCTGAAAAAATACAATAGATAGTGACATCAATGTTTTGTTTTTTTATAAACATTGAACTTTACAACTTAAGAATATAAACCTTTTTTTTTTGTCTATTCTAGCTTAACTTCTTAAACAAAGTTGGCTCCGGTTCTATTGAATAGGGCAAGAAAGCGATTGTCGGCTCAGTCACGAAGGAATACCAAAGAGCCTAAAGAGGGTGTTTAAAACTTAAAATGCAGTTAGATAGAGAACTATAAGATAATAGGGATTCTATGTGTGAGAAGGCATATATGAAGACTCTCGTTCCAAGCCGGTAAAGAGTAAGGGAAACATAGTTGACTCTTTCACTCAAACTCACTAGCAACTCCATGAGTGGACCTCGGCCTACCCATATAAATTTAAGGTTATATATATATATATATATATATATATATATATATATATATATATATATATATATATATATATATATATATATATATATATATATATATATATATAAGACTTGGGCATGAATTGCTATATGACCCGCCCATTAAAAATTTCAAATTCTATACGAAGAGAATACATTTTGCTGTATAATTGTTACATTTTATTATCATTTGAAGTATTTTGCTACCGTTCATTTTGTAAGTTATTTAGCATACCATAAAACAAAATCCTGACTACACCATTGTCCATAATCAACCCCTCATCATCTTACGATGAGAAGCAGATTTATATTGTGGTAAACCACAACGAGTAAGCGAGATAGGGTGACGTAAGCCTCGGTCAAAGAAGTCTCTGTAAAACCTCATCAGACATGTAGCGGAAGTTGATAGAAAGGAACGATATCACTTTAATGACATTGAGCTCCAAATCTATTGAACCCTCGATTTAGTTTAAACCATTATATATAAACTACAAAAAAATGTAATAAATAATAATAAAAAAAACAAAGAAAAAACAAGAAGAATCTCATTTCTATCATTAATTCACAAATCGTCTGAATGGAATAATTCGTTTTTGGTCGGTTTCATCCTCATGCTATATGAATCACTCGGATTCATTAACCAATATAATAATAATAAAATATAAGATAAAAGTATTTTCATTTAAATAAATGGCCAATGTTATAATGTTACAACCAATCAGTTTCAAAGTATAGTTTCAAGAATTCTACATTAGTCAAGACTTATATGGTATATTCTAAATTTTTTCATAAAAATCTAAAATTTGTCTACTCAAATATTTGGCTTTCTTATGTTACCATCACTTAAAGTAAAGATAAGTCATTCTTTTTATTATATATATATATATATATATATATATATATATATATATATATATATATATATATATATATATATATATATATATATATATATATATATATATATATAAGCTGTATAATCTTCTCCTTATAAACATTCTTAAACTAATACAAGCTTCTCTCCTATTTGGTTTTCCTTGTTTTGACTTGTATATGAAAAAGGTCATGCCAACTCAATTCAAAAATCAAGTATCTCACTGTTTTAGATTTATTATTTTTTTAACGGTAAATCTAAAGTTTCACATTTTTTTTATATGAAACTTAAAATCTCGACATTAATAAGAAAGGGTAACATCTAATACAACTTATTAGAAAGCCCTTTAATAAATTTATATACAAGCTTATAACATATATTTTTAAAAAAATCAAGATTTTAAATTAAAGTATGTTAAAGTCACGTTTTTATAGTTTACCCAATAAAATATCAATAAAAATAACATTTTTAATGTTACTCTAAACCACCCAACCAAAAAGACATAGACGAATTCGTTGAGAGCTTAACTCTTAACTTCAAGTCACAGGAACCTTGATCTTCTGTAGCTGACCCACATGATAGTAGTCCACGTGTCACCTTTTCGATAAATATAATCAAACCCGTGACTTTATTTGTGGTTACCTTTACCAAAATCACCGGCAGTAACTTTAATCGATTTGTACCTTGCGAAACACCTAATCATAACCCACCTTCTATACGGAGTCGCGTGTCCCGTTGTTATTAACAACTTCTGCGAAAAGGCGCCACCATAAGCCGCAGACAGAGTGATTGCAGAGAGAGGAATAACAGAAAGCTCAACTCTTTCTCTCTCTAACTATACATACACATTTTTGTGTATATATATATTTAGTTTATCTTCTCAAAGCCAACCGGAAAAAGCAGCGATCAATGTAGGTAACATTATCATATTGAAGGATGAAATTTTATTATGATCGTAATGGTTTACTGTTGCATTTTGATAAGAGTAATCGATTTTGGTTATGTAACTTTCTTATTGATTTTGATCAATTATTTTGTAATGTATGTGTACATGAGATTGAATAAAAAAGTAAACAGAAACGCACAAATAGCATGTCGTTAAGTTCGGATTTATTCAGTTACGTGTGTGTTATTGTGTCAAGCAATTGTTTTCCGTGGAGTTTCGGTAACAATGAATCTCTAAAAAGTTCCTGGAATTACGAAGCGATTGCTTTGAGTTATCAACTTTGCTTTATTTATATGGAATCAAGCTCTGTTTCAGCGATAATAAGTCATAACATGTTTTGTTACGATTATCAATTCCAGGAAAAAGTTATAGATCTTTGGCAATCAAGAAGACGGATTGTTTGAGGCGATATTCGATTCACACTGCTTGATCATCGCATTTCTGTTTCCAATCCAATGTATGTGATATCATTGACCCTGATTCGTACCTTTAGATTTTAAATCACTGTTTTGCTTGAAAATTATTGTTTTTTTTTTTTGTAGGATCTGCTTCGAGTTTAGCTTGAATGCTTGATAAGCTAACCAGATGAAATGAATATGAGAAATTTATGCTAATGTCTTGTTATTTAAGAAGCGATTCTTTCTAATAAAGTGGAGTAAACAAATGAACTGGCTCCTACAAACTGAAGATCCACGAATAAGTACAGGAATACAGTATCAATCGAGTGAAAGCTTCATGGATTTTCTCGAAGGACTTACCTATGAGCATGTCAATTTCATATTTTCTGGTACTACATATCCTCAGGTAAATCATAAAGTCTTTATCAGTAATTAGTTCAGTGTGATTTAGAAACTTTAAGGAGCATAGATCTTACACCTTTATTTACTTGTTCATGTAGGAGATCACAAACTCTACAATCAACACCTATGCGTATAAATTTGGGTATTCAGAAGCTGGGACATTCTCATACTATGACTACTGTGATGATTATCCGATCTATAATCAAACAATGGGGAACAATGAATATACTAGACAATTGGATGTTAATCAGAGGACTACAACACAACAAGATGAACAATTAAGCTCGAGTTTTCATGCTAATCCAGCAGAGTGTGAGTAATAGTGATTCTTTTCCTTTTTTTTTGCAAAATGTTCAAAAAAAAAAGAAGTTATAAAAGTTTTGTACTTGTAATCCAGGTCTTGAGCGCAATCATAATCATGGTGTACATGTTTGGGAAGACAATGTTGATCTTGACAACATGACCTATGAGGTTTAGCTTTTAACTTGAGTTCATGTGATGGTTTTAGATGGGATTTTATAAAAGATTGATGAAAGAGATGTTATTTTAAAATTTTAATTGCAGGATTTGATAGAGTTAGGTGAGATTGTTGGAAGTCAAAGCCGAGGTCTATCTCATGAGGCTATTTCCTTACTCCCCATTTCAAAGTTCAAGTGTGGGTTCTTTTGGAGAAAGAAATCCAAAGTGGAGAAGTAAGTATTTGGTTTGTGGATTTCAGTAGAATCTGATGGAATTGGAACTCAAATTTTCAATTCATTCTCTTGTTTGTTAAAAGACCAAACTACCCTTATTATATATGCATTTCCAATTTTGATACCAAAAAGTTTTTCCATGCAATTTTGGTCCTTATCTTAGGTTTTTGTAAATTTGGTCTCTCTTGCAAATAAAATGACTGTATTTTTGGGACCAAAATTGCAAATATCAGCTTCACCAAAAGTAGTCATTTTACTTGGAACAAGGACAAAAAGGTTACAAAAACCTCAAATAAGGACCAAAATTGAAAAAAGTCAGCTATACTCAGGGACCAAAATGTAACTTACTCTTAAATAAATATCTAATTATAAAATATACTCAAATACCATTCCATTTCCCAATAACCAAACTCTGGACTAGAATTTTGCTTTACATATTAATTCATTTGATGTATTTCATTTGTTTATATTTACAGGTGTGTAATTTGTCAGATGGAATACAAACGAGGTGACAAACAAATTACTCTTCCATGTAAACATGTGTATCATGGTGCGTGTGGGAGTCGATGGCTTAGCATCAACAAGGTAAAATATGTTAATTTATTTATTTTTATTAATTATTTCATGAAAATTTATTGATCATGTCAAAGCATATTAGGCGTGCCCTGTTTGTTACAAGGATGTGAATGTGAATGTTGGTGGATCAAAAAGTGAAGAAAGATTTCATAAGTGGAGATAGAAAGGGGATTCTATTCATATCTTTGCATCCATCTCAGATCCATAAATTTAGTTGCATCTTCATTGTTCCATTTTTTTTTTTTTTTTTTTGTACTTTTATCAGTTAGATCATGTGTTTTAAATAAGTGTTGCTATAGAAGATTCATTACATTTACAGGGTTGTCTGATTGAGGTTTTTGTATTTGAACATTTGGTTTCTTGTAAAATGATATCTTTAATTGGACTAAAGAAAGTCATATTATCTCTTGGCATCTCTTTAGTCTGTAAATACATGTGGGCCATAGATTGGCACGTGATGAAAATGGTAGGTTCTGAAGCTGACAAAGCAATTAAGCATCCTATGAGCTCACCTTCTTTTATATGGTCAGGTCGACTGCTTTTACTGTTTACAATTGGTCCTGAATCACATGAACGAATGAATATCTTGGGAAATGAAAAAATTACAATTACAAAAAGTAAATACTGCATCTTTTATTTTATTTTTTGTTTTGTTCTAAATTTCAAATGTAAATGATATGTTTGTCCATTGTTTGTCGTTAAAAACATTGGTGGTAATAGGTTTAGGTGTTGTTTCTTTATTTTAGAAAAATGTCTCTATGACATGCCATGTCTACCGTGTGGGCAGACAGACATTAAAGTAAAAGATCGTTTGTTTGTTAGAAGGCTATATACATAGAAATGTATGCATGACCTTTTTCTTTTTTTTTTTTTACATAGACTAAAAAACAGTTTTTGATTTTAGAATACAATTTCTAAGTTCTAACTCTAATATGGTGTTACTTATTTCACCATCTTTGTCACTGCGGCCATCTTTTACTATCTTCTAGAAATCATAGAAATCAATGTGATTAAGGAGTGTACGTACATCTGGTTTGTTTGTTTAGGATCATCTGTGTTCAATATGGTTTAATAAAAAAGTTTTTTTTTTTTGCTTGCAGACTACATATTTTCGATCCATATTTTCTGTATAAGTGTAAAAAAATTGCAGACATTTTACTTTTTAAGAAAACAAACAATACTTTAGATAATTTCCGGTAAATAATTCTCATTAATTGCCTATATATACAATTACAAGACAAGGTAATGGGCCAAACTAAATGGGTATTCAAAATGCAACTATTGGGTAGCTACAAATAATAGGTGAAAAACCCATCCAGTACTTTTGAAATACTTTTTACCTTACATTGATAGTAGAGAGAGTGTAGAGGAGAGACAACACTACAGGTTGAAGAACCTTCATATTGCCTTTGGAGCGGTACCATCTTCGACTTCCCCGAACGTACTTGGAATTTGCTTAATAAAATACCATTACTTTAAAATAACATTACTTTCTTGGAATTTACCTAACAAATGCCATTACTTTATTGGATTTTATATTTGTAGCAGAGCACAAAAAGAGAAGAACACAAAGAAAAACCTCAGCATCTTCCACTTCCTCGTTGACTTGCTGTTTCACTAGTCATCTTTCTCAGCTTCGTCACTGGTGGTTCATCCTCTGTCATCGCTGTGTCAGGTCTTCTTCTTGTGGTTCTCTAGACAGGTAACTATGAGGGCGCGCATTCTTACAAGTTAGTTTCACTTTCACATATTGTTAGACAATTTCATCTTACTAATCATAAATTCCACCATAATCATTTGATTATCTCGTTTACATATGATTGAATTCTGTATTTGTCAATTACTGTTGCTTAGTTACTTCCGAGGGTTTGAAAGTGAAACCCTCAGCAGTTCAAAGTTGAAAAGATTGTTCTTGATTTTGATTTTTTTTTTTTGTTTGGATATTTTAAGTGTTTGTTGATATCTAGTGCTAAGCTTGAAATTTCCTATAGGTTGCAATTTCTCTTATAAGTGGATTTTGTGGTTGTTTGTAGAATGATATTTAAGTGTTGAACTGTTGATTTTGTTTGATGATTAGTTGAGTGAACTCCAAATGGATTTTATTTAGATAGTAGTATAGTAGGGATGTTTATGTGGGTTAATCAAATAAAAAACAGAGACATTAAAAATCGAAATCAAGAATTAAAACACACATATACACATTATGCACTACGAAGTTCATATGTATCATATTATTTTAATCACTTAAAAGTTTTATTTTGAAGAATTTCAAAGTATTACAATGATTATTATTGAGGTTCAAAATGGGTGATGAGATTTAAGTTGCATATTTTAAATATTAATAATTCGAATTTTATGTAGAGGCAGCATGTATAGGATCCTGACATTGAAGCACAAGTGAGGAAGGTCTGTGAAACCAACTTTCATAACTGATAACATGAAAGGGTGAAGGGTCATCAACTCATAACTCATAATGGTTGTTCTCTCTGAACTCTCAGAAGGATCTTCATCCTCTTCATCAACACATAGTCATAGTTCACAAACTCTTGGCCATAGTTCATCAACTCATGGCCATAAATATGATGTATTTTTAAGTTTTAGAGGTCTCGACACTCGTGATAGTTTTACTAATCACCTTTATGAGGCCCTTATGCATGCCAATATCACTACATTCTTAGATAATGAAGAGATTGAAACAGGGGAAGATCTAAAACCAGAATTGGAGAATGCAATTAAGGCATCTTGGGCTTCAATTATCATTTTGTCTAAGAATTATGCTACTTCAACATGGTGCTTGGATGAATTGGTGTTGATCCTTGAGCAGCGTATGACATCCAACCATATTGTCATCCCTGTCTTTTATCATGTGGAGCCCACACATGTTAGGAAGCAACAAAGTAGCTTTGGAGATGCAATGGCTAAGCATAAACGGATGATGGAGGCAGAGACAAATGCAAGTAAAAGAAGTCAATGGGCTCAGAAGATGGATAGATGGAATAAAGCGCTTATAGAAGTTGCTAATTTAAAAGGCAAGGATGTAAATGGAAGGTAACCATCATTACTATACATCTAGTATTTTATTGAAAGTTAGTTCATTTAGATAAACAACTTGTGGATTGTGTTTTGTATTTCTTATTGAATCAAGTTTCAGGCTAGAGACAGAGTTTATTGAAGAAATTGTGAAAGATATCTACCGTAGATTACATATACCCTTAAGGAGTGTTCGGCCACAACTTATTGGGATGGAGTTTTCCATTGAGTTCATCACTTCTTGGTTGAAAGATACATCCTCACATACAGCAGACATACTCACTATTTTGGGCATGGGTGGGATCGGGAAGACATCTTTAACCAAATATGTCTATGAGTTACATTGTCGTGATTTCCACACATGTAGCTATATTGAAGATATTAGTAGGAGATGTGATGCAAAGTTTAATGGGTTGCTTGACTTACAAAAACAACTATACGATAACATTTCAAAGACAAGTTCATTTGAATTTCATGATGTTTCAATATACACCTCAAAGATAGAGAATGCATTATCCCGTAAAAAGGTGTTTCTAGTTCTTGATGATATCGATAGTCTTGATCAATTGGATGCATTACTTGGAAGCAAAGGTTTTCATCCCGGAAGCAAAATTATAGTAACCACAAAGGACTCATGGTTGACAGAGAGTTGTGCATTATTCAAATCAAATATTATTAAACCGAAACATGTAGAGCACATGCTTCGAGGCTTACATGAGACTGCATCACTACAACTTTTATGTTTTCACGCATTCATGCACAACCATCCCAAGGAAGGTTATGAAGAAGTGTTATATAAATTTGTGAAGTATTGTGAAGGGCATCCACTAGCTCTTGAAGTTTTGGGCAAGTCTCTACATAATCAAGATATAGCTTATTGGGAAGGTTGCATAGAAGGACTACAGAAAGAAAGTGGGTCCCATATAAATAATGTCTTGAAAATGAGCTTTGATTCTTTGCCATATAAAAATGATAAGGAATTGTTTAAGCATATTGCTTGTTTCTTTGTCGGAATAGATAGAGATGTTAGTGAAACAATATTAAAGGCATGTGACATAAACACAAAATCTGGAATCACAAATCTCATTGATAGATTCCTTCTTAGCATTGGAGGGTTTAACGAATTAAAAATGCATCAATTGGTTCAAGAGATGGGAAGGTTTGAAGTACGTCGAGAATCACTTGAAAAACCATGGAAGCGAAGTCGGTTATGGTGTCATAAGGAGTCATTCAATGTGTTAAAAAATAAAAAGGTAAAAGGTCATGTATGCTTTTACAGTTTTACTAATGTATATGAACATATTTTGTGTTGTCTAATTTTTTTATTTGCATTTTGTTTTTTCTTAGGGAAAAGGAAATATTCTAGGTCTTACTCTTGACATGCGCATGCTTGAGAAAGAGAAGATGGATGTATCATTTGAGCTGAAAACAAATGCATTAAGTAACATGGATAGTTTGATGCTACTACAACTCAATTTTGTCCACATGAATGGGTCTTATGATAACTTTCCGGAGGAATTAAGAGGCTTGTGTATGCATGGGTTTCCATTAAAGTCTATACCTTCAGACTTACCTATGGAGAATCTTGTTGCTCTTGACATGTCATATAGCAATATTGAAACATTTGTCATTCGTCACAGTGATCCAAAACGACTTGACAAGAGGCAAAAAGTAAGTTATCTTCATTTATTATGTTTCCATGTTGAGTTGATGAAATTCAAAGCTATTCTAACTTATTTCCCTTTCTACAGTTGGATGGAGTGTGCTTAAGAGACAAAAGGTTGCTTGGATCATTAAAGATTCTTAACTTAAGTTTTTGTAAACAACTCCATAGTCTTGGTGACTTCGATCAACTCCCAACACTTGAGAGATTAATAGTTAGAAATTGCACTGGTTTAGTTGAGGTTTGTGAATCAATTGAGCAATGTGTTGAACTTGTCTTTATCGATCTGAGCTACTGCAACACGCTTGAAAAACTTCCAAGAAACATATGCATGTTAAAGAAGATTAAAACACTCTTACTAGATGGTTGTAATCTCGGAAAATCTCAAATCAAGAATAAGGATATGAATTCATCGGAAAGGCACAAGGCTAACAACATAGTCATAAACACAAGAACCTCTTCCTCCACCTTTGTAGGTGTTATACCACGTGATTTGAAACTCTCTTTGATTTCTTCACCAAGCTCTTTAGTAAATTTGTCACTTATAAGGAATAACTTGTCCACCAAATCGTTTCCCATGGACATGAGCTCCCTATCCATGTTAAAGAAATTACATATAGATGAGAATCCTATCGATTCTTTGCCCAATTGTGTGAGAACCCTTCCTAAGCTGGAGAAGCTTAGTATGATGAATTGTACAAAATTGAAGTCAGTCGAGCATCCTCCACGTACACTAAGAGAGTTGTTTATCCATTCTCGTAAAACTTTGCTAGAAAAAGTTGTATTTGATCCAGAAATGTCCCCACTAGAGTTTATGTATAGCTTGATAGATTCCAGACCTTCTTCATATGAAATCGAAGGCATGATCAAAATCCAACCAATTGTCGATGTTGAGGAAAAAGTATTACATAGCTTGGGTTGGATTAATTTAGACTTCCTTAACGACATGCATGTGGGAACAAATTCGTGGAAATCTGAAATCCAGGTTTTTTTTTTTTGTAGTTAAACACCCGTCTTTATGTGAATATGTATAATATAATTATTATAGTGATTAATTAAGGTTGTATTTTGCAGATGATTTATGAATTTGGGATATTCAGCATAATGTATGAGCCAAAGAAGATGCCGAATTGGTTTACACATAGAAGCAAGGGGAACTCGATATCATTCACCATTCCATCATATCCAAACAAGATTACAGGACTTAACTTCTGCTCTATACACATATTGGCATCTCCTGATGAGAGGCTTCCATTTCCATGTGATCATTTCCCCCTTACCCCAATGATCACAGTTAATAATATAACAAAAGATCATATGTGGATATATGAGCGTCATAAAGACAGATTTAGTGAAGGTCGAGAGTGTTACACGTTGTTAAGTCATTGGATGTTGGGGATGAATGAGATGGAGGGTGGTGACAATGTTACTATTACTGTTACACTTCCATGTAATGAAATTGTAAAGGAGTGTGGGGTGAGGGTTGTGTATGATGATGGAAACATGGATGAGGAAGAAGATGCATTGGGTTATTACAAGTCATGGAATCATATTATTGGTGGTTTTCTCTCTCCTTTTCAGTTAACAACAGGAGAATACATCCTCCATAATTGGCAATTTTTTTGGCCTGATGTTAAAATGTATCCATATTATCGTAAGTTTGTTGCAGAGGGTGCCAACTATCAAGCTAGATATCAAGGTAGATATCATTTTTATTAAGTATTTTATTGTCATGTCTTTTCTATAATGACGTGACTTTTGACTCAAACTTCATTTAATAGATGAATAATAATTAACATATTACTTTTTTTTTATCTGTTTTCAGTACAAGATAATGGGTGGTTTAGAGCTTTATCGAAAAGAAAGCCCCACATAATTGGTGACACACATGAGGTATATTTTTTCTCGCTTTTTCAGGTTTTGTTTTCTTTATAACGTGTTTATGTGTGGTCTTTCTGATTATGTTTTTACTGCTAGTTTTTTATGGGTCTCAATTAGTTTTTTATTGTCTCAATTAGTCGATTAGTTGTTTATGGGTCTCAGTAAACAATTAATTAGTTTTTCTTGGTCTCAATTAGCTGTTTTTTTTGGTATCAATTAGTAAAATTGATTATCAATTGGTTGTTTCTTGCTCATTTATTTGTGGGTATTGATTTGTTGTTTCAGGTCTGAACTAATGATCTGGGTATCAATTGGATATTTCTGGAGCTCAATTTTCCATGTAAACTTTACATAATTTTATATTATAATGACTATAGTGCGACTTATTTTTGGAGTATAATGACTATAGTTTACTTACTTTTAGATTATAATGGCTATAGTTTACTTATTTGTAAAATATAGTGCTATAATAGTTAATTAGTTATGATAACTATATATTTAACTTATCACTAAACACGGAATATCCGAGACAATTATTATTGGTTATTTTTAGTTGCATTAAGGAATTTTATTTGATGGATGCCTTCTTAGAGAGCAACAAGCAACATGTTTAGAATGCATATATTATTAAATACTATGTTCCCTATTATCTCAAAGGTAAGGGTACAAACACAATATATACATGTTACGTGGAGGCCAAAGGGCCGACTAAGCTACTGGGCTCCAATATTTGCCACCATTAAAGTAATAATATACATACATAGTCTAACATAGTTTTATCGGAAGGAAACATACAGACGTTCAAATTGTAGTTGAATTCATTAAATAGAGTAGGTAGTACATGAACGACACATGTGGCAACCTCATCTCAAACAAACTGAATGTTTATCTCTATATGTTTCGTATGTTGGTGCTACATGGGATTTGTGGAGAGATACACGACATTGATGTTGTGACAGTAAACAATAGTCGCCTTGGTAGGTGGGCATAAAAGATATAGAAGAAGATTGCTAATCCAACAAGTCTCGGAAACAATACCGGACATATTTAGTTTTGGCATTGGAATAAGAATGACATGTTGTTCCAAGAAATATACAATATCCGAAAGTAAAATCGCCTGGTATTCCGCACAAGCGGTTGAAACATTGAAATTAGTAATAAAAAACAGAAATGAGTGTGTGCGCGAAGTTGAAAAACATGACATAGCATATCTCAATTGTATTTATTACAAGAGATAAACTTTTGGAAATAAGGGACTTCAAGGCTTGAACTTCAGGATGATTGAGCCTTTGATGCCATGAGGATGGGGTAATGGTCACAAGCACTTACAAAAAGGAAGGGAGGACATTGTTGAGAGGGCTATTGTCAGGGCTGGTCCATTGTCTTTTACTACATAGAGCGATATAAAGAATTTGTGCCCTTATATATGTATAATACAATAGAAAAAACGTATATATAAAAGAATTATTAAATAAAAAATGTTGTAAGCAAACAATAACCTACAAAAATCACATAAAACGATGTCTTCCATTTGTTCATAGAAAAACATCTCTTATTTTACAATAATCAATATTTTAATAAAAAAATCACTTTCAATACTTAAAAGTGTTAATTCATTCCATCTTTTTCTAGAGTGATGGTACCCGATCATTAGAAATGAGCTTGTGCTACCTTTAGAAGTCCATATTTGAGATATTAAAAAAGAAAATCATAAATTTGACTCCTACTTCACATCATATAAACAAGAACACAACGGTTTAGAAAGGATCTTTAGATATCAAATATTGAACACAAACATATTTTGAAATTGAACTCATCTAAATCTGATTTCTGAAACAACATATTATGAACACAAATCAGATACAAAAATCAGATACTTCGACTTTTACTCCTTTTTACTAGAAATCAAATAGAGAAGAAATCACATAGATAAGAAATAAAGCAAATTTTTAAGACAAAACTTAATGAATAGATTTTGAAATTGAACTCATCTACTCCCGATTTCTAAAACATTAGGTATCGAACAAAAATAGAGGATAAATCAAAAACAGCCAACATAAACGAACCTAAATCAGTGAATCACTAAATAAGAAAGAGAGAAAAAATCAAATTTCCAACAAACCTTAATAAACATATTTTGAAATTGAACTCATGAACCGAAATAAATCTGATTTCTGAAACAGACAACAAAAACAAATCACGGCCAAATCAGTGAATCACCAAACAAGAAATCAAATTTACAAGAAACCTTAATAAGCAAATTTCGAAATTGAACTCGTGAACTCATCCAAATGACTTATGAAACAACCAACAACAATAAATCGCACCAAAATCAATAATTTAGAAATTCAGAATCGAAATTTAGAATCGGATTTGCTTTATCAGATTAGAGAAAACTGAACCTTAAAAACGGATCAGATTAAAGAAAAGAATTAGACTTGTGAAGTGTCACTGATAAGAAATTGAGATTTGTGAGCTATGTATTATTGATTTAAATAAAGACATCATTTCTTACTTTTTATTTATCGGATATGTATTCTAGGTAGGTATTTATTTCTCCCATCGACAACAATGCCAACGAATCTCCAGGACAGCGAACGTTTGGTTTCTCTATGGCGATCGATGACTCTTTGGAACCTGCTTTCGCCATCTTTCTTTCTCACGTCCTAAACAGAACAATGACACGGGCTAAGTTTTTTGGGTCATTCTAATATATACTATAAATACAACTGGATTATTTTGATGCCCCGGAAATTTTGTTGCCCTGGGCCTAAGCCCAATTCGCCCATGTATTGGGTCGGCCCTAGCTATTGTCGTCATACGAGATTAGAGGTTATTATGTCTTGTAATCCTTGACATTAAAATCAAATTCATTAAATTCAATACTAGTTTTATTTTGATGAGCATAAATAAAGTTTCAATTGAATATTTGATGTTATGAGGAAATTGTTTAGATGAAGAGTGCAATAAGGGTTATTGTGACATCCCCATTTTCACGGCCAGAAAAGACTGATTTTGTTTATGCTTTATAAAAATCAGAGTACCTCTTTTAATAAAAATGTTGCGGAATTTATTCCCACTAAAACATGATAAATACGTTATCAAAACATTTCCGAATAAAAGTATTTTTAATTTGTTTTAAAACATTTGGGATGTCATCGTCAATATAGAAACATAAGCATAAACAGAACTTACATTTATTTACACTAGTGATCTACATCTCTTTAATCTCTCAGTGTAATGTGACTTCATCTCAACACCTGTAATATAAATAAACTGAGTGAGTCAGGCTGGGAAACGAGGTGAGTACATAGGGTTTTCAACCCATAATAATATAATTATTATGTTTAAACAATCAAACAATCGACCAAATTACCCATCCCCATTATCTTCTTTACTCTTAAGGATCTATCCTAAGAGTCATCTATCCCGCATTCGTTCATTCTGAAGTCCTTTGCTTCTAGAGTTATAGGACTGACACTAAATCCATAGCTGCCAATGCTCGTTTGTAAAGCACTAATTCCATAGCTGCTGAGTACTAAATCCATAACTACCAGTGTTTATCTAATAGGTACTAAGTCCATAGCTGCCAATTCCTAACAGATACTAAGTCCATAGCTACCAGTGTTTGTCCAATAGGCACTAAGTCGATAGCTACCGATGTTATTTGTTAGGCACTAAGTCTATAGATGCCAATGTTTACTCGCATCATCTTTTAACTCTCTTCATTCATTTACCCATCTCATACCCAACATACTTGTATTTTTAAAATACTTATATAGTTCAAATCATTTAAAACATGTATAAACAAAACGTTCATCTAGCATAGACAACAAGTATTCAGATAATATGCACACATAACACGTAGTTTATATAAAATACTTCATATCTATGTGTAAGATGAAAGTAACTATGCACTCACCTGAGAAGGTGGTGACTCGGTACTCGGACAGCGCTTCGTTTACTTTAAAATAATTTACTTCGATGAAACCTAATATTATTATCACTAGATTTTAGTCTAATATTTACCGTGACTAATTATTAGTCTTATTATTATTATTATATAAACGTTTAAACAATACTTTCCAACCACTATGTACAGACAGGGACCAGACATAAAACACCGGAGGGCAGGACCATTTTGGCATATAGCACTTCTGAAATCCAACAACCTATGCGGCCCTTTAAACCAGATTCCCCGTACCACGAGTAATTAAAAAGATATTATAACGACACTTATATAAGTCATAATAATAGCTCAAATATTTATTATAAATTTATAATAACAATAGTAATTTTAAATATAAACTATATTTAAAATAGGGTAAACATAACTTACTTACAAAAGGATTTTAGCTAGGAGTCGGACTCTGCAGGGGAAGAACTTCATCGCTGAATATTTCTAAGAAAGATTCATGCAGCGCTTCAGCGCTCATCTTACTATACTAAAACTACAGAAAGAGAAGTCGAATCACGAGGGACCGAAATGCTCGGGGGATAAGGAGAGAAAGACTCTTGAATCAAGAGAATGGTGCAAGAAATATGATAGCTCAATGCTCTTATTTATACTAATTGAATTTTCAAAAACTACCCTCCATAATTACTTAATGACATTTTAGTTATATAAACAACTAAACACCCCTCTATAATACTATTTTAAATGGATTTAATGATATTTGTACTAAACTAATATCGAAAGAACTCAACATTAGTCTTATAATGACCGCATCGTCGATACCTTCCTAATGATATATATATATATATATATATATGTGTGTGTGTGTGTGTGTGTGTGTGTGTGTCTGTGTGTATGTATATATGATTTATACTTTATTTTAATACGTAAATATGCTATTATAATTTGTAACTCGTTCATACGAACTCCGTTTTTGACGTTCTTTATATCCACACGTAGGTGGAGACGTACTCTACAACTTTTGTTTAGACTCCGTCGGTTAATTTTGAATTTATTTTTAAAGTTATATTTTTTAACAGGCCGGGACAGGATTGGTCCGTTAAAATTTCATAACTTCTTCATTCGATGTCCGTTTTCGTCTGTCTTTTTATCGTTAAGCTACTAATAACGAGAACTTTGATTCTCGTTTATGTTGTGTTGGCTAAAAACCGCTCGATCTAATACTCGAACTTCGGGTTGTACACCGCTAAGCCAAAACTTCGAAAAATCATAACTTCCTTATAAGAAGTCAGATTTAGGCGTTCTTTTTATGGACGCTATCAGGTTAACATATTCTACGACTTTAATTTAGATTACTAAGGCTAAAAGAACCTCTATCATAAATTCATTTTTTTACGTCTCCCGGTGCCGTGCCAGTTTTGTCGTAAAACTTCGACGAGCCATAACTTCTTCGTTATAACTCGGATTTCGGCGTTCCTTATATGTACGGAACCCTTGAGACATATTCTACAACTTGTTTAAGATTATTTACTCTAAATAATCTTTGTCAAAAAATCATTTTCGACCCCTATTATCTCTAAATTGACTAGCCCGGATCTACGGGAGTTACAATTATCTCCCCCTTAGGATGATTACGTCCCAGAATCATCAAAGAAACAGGGCTCGTATAATGAATCCATATGTCATCTCTTCATCCTTGGTAATAATTATAACTTCTATATTCCTTCAATCCTATCTCTTAGACTTATTGACTGTAAGCAGTACTCGATCGTGCATCTGCTTTTTATCTCAGGTTAGACCCCAAATTATGAAATACCATCATGTGATGCACATTTAGACTCAGGTCTCTTATAGTTATATTCCAAAACAGACTATACCTTCCTTCATGTTCTAATGTGATATAATCACATTTTAAAAGGTAGCATTTCTAGCTACAAGCAACTTTTCGTGATACCTCTATTGATTGTTTTTTATTCCAATCTTCTGTCTTAAGTCAGATGCTACATCGAACTTGATTTTCTAAACCACATAGCATACTCAGTGTAGTCGAACTCAATCCTATATGACCACTAGGGTCGGAATATCAACAATCTTTTTAGTCATTACCGAAACAATGGTAACGACATACTTGAATAAAACGGTATCAATTACTAGCTTCTTGGTAACCTTGTGACTTTCCCTGATCCAAGCGTGAGTCCTGTGCTTCTGGTAGTATATGCATCTACTACCTTTCTCACCTACTCATACTCGTCCCAAGTATTGTCTCACAGTTTTCCAAGTCACCATACAAGAAAATCACATAACAGTTTAACACATCATATAGAAAAACGAAGGCTTCATTATTTCTTGAAACTATTAATAGGTGTTCAAGTTCACCCTAGACTATGCCTCTAATAGGCTACATCATATTGTTCTATCTCTTAGGCTACCTCATAACTCGGTCTTCGGGTATGGATTCCTTATCCTTGGTTCCTTGCATGGTTTTCTGCCTCGTTAAGGATCATGTGGAATGCCCTTGGCCTTGGTGATATGTTTGGCTTTGCTGCTTCGTTTTTCTTTGGGCAATTTCTTGACAGGTGCCCCTTGCCTCCACATCCGTAGCATACCTTATCATTAAGTGTGTAGTCCTTGGAATAGCGACCAATCCTTCCACACTTGTAACAAGCTACTTCTTCGTTGCACTTCCCACAATGCTTCTTCTTGCATTTATCACACCATCTCGCTTCACCTCCTTCTCATCCTCCAAGCTTTGAGAATTTGCTCTCCTTGTTGGACCTTGAAGATCCTTCAAACTTCCGCTTCTCTCCTGCCTTATCTTTTTCTAGACCCTTTTCTCTTATCTGGGTCTCTACGTTCTTAGTTGCCCTAACAGTTGTTTTCAAGGTAGTTTCCATTTTGACCATTGGGCCAAAGTCAGTGGGCAATTCGTTAGCAAATCTATCAATCTTGGAGAGTTTAGTAGGAACCAAGTAGGGAAATAGCTTCATCCTCTCGGTGAATGCGGTGACATACTCATCAACACTCATCTTCCCTTTCTTCAGGTTCTGAAACTCGTTGTTCAGGTCTATCAGATCTATCTCTGAGCAATACTGCATTTTCAATTGTTCCAAAAACTCTTCCCATGACATCTTTAGGGATTCTCCTCGTGGCATCGTATCTGCCAGTAGCTTCCACCAGCTCAAGACTCCCGTTTTCAGCTATCTTGCTGCGAAGACAGTCTTCTGATTCTCGCTACAATTGCAACTCTCAAACACCATCTCCATCTCGGAGATCCAATCCATAATCTCAACCGGCTTTGGGCTTCCTAAGAGACTTGGTGGTTTCTATTGAATCAAAAAAGTGACCCTCTTGAACTTTGCCACCGCAGCGTCCAAGCCACCGCAGTTAAGCAACGTCTTCAAACAATGATATCCGAAGTCATCATGGACCGCAATCTATATCATTACTTAGTTTATTTTGTCTTTTCTGTAATACACTCTATTGTCCAGTATGCCTTGCATGGCTACTCTTAGAGTTCTAAACTTCTCTATAAATAGAGATCCTTGCTTATGTATTCAGTACCTCAACCGATGTGTGTATCTCTCATCAATTTCTAATACACATAATCTTGTTCTCATTCTCTCTTACTTAAGCTTCTTCCATTATTATCTCTCCTCGTAGAGAAAGTCACTTGTGACTTAATCACTAAGCTAGATCTCACTTACTAACTTGGTTTCAATGCATTCCATGTTATGAATCTGCTTTTGTGTATACTTGATATAACAATTGTTGTCATTTATGTTTCTTTACATTTCTGCATCTAACTCACTAACTTCTAATTCTTAATATTATTGTGGAGCTAACAGATCCTTAGAGATTAACAATTCCGCTATTTACTTGTTCTAATATTTTGTTCAAGTGTGTCTCAAAGTTTCTCTTAACAATTGTTATCAGAGCCATAGTGGTTGCCTTCTGAAAATCGGAACTCTGATTTTTCAAAAAGCCTTCTATACCAATGAAGCTCATTTCTAAAAAAAACTTCAAAATGGCACAATCATTATCATTGAATGTCTCCAACAGTGTTGGTGGTTCTAATTGAGTCCCAATACTAGTTGCGAATGAGTATCATCACTGGTATCAAAGGATGGAAAGATATCTCAGACGACTTGGTAGAGATGTATGGAGATCCGTAGAAGAAGGACCCCACGTTCCAGTCCTCACCCCAGTCCAAACATATGGAGCCACAACAAGGCTAGGTGGAGGTCAACCAGCTTTGAACCGTCCTACCAAAGATGATCTGGACAAAATGGAAAATGATGTTATTGCTTTTTATGAAATCTCTTGTGGAGTTGCTCATGACAACTTCGACATCATCATAAATTGCAAATCAGCAAAGGAGATTTGGGATGTTCTAAAAAACTTGTATAAATTGCACTCAATGAATTCAACAACTTCAAAGCCCACTTCGGTGAAAGTTTGGAAGACTCTTTTAAAAGGTTCAACTTAATTGTCACAAAACTGTCCAATGCGGGCACCATCCGCAGCAATCATGAAACAAATTTACAATTCCTGAATGGCTTGGGAAGACACTGGACAATGCCCAAAATGATTGTACAAGGTGACAGGAAGATTCATTCGTTATCTCTTTATAAGCTCTATGGAGAGTTGCAAGCTCAAGAGTCCACCGTACTCAAGGAATGCTCAGACTTCGGAGGACCTCTCGCACTAGTAGCACAATCACCTCACACTCAAACCTATCCCACCTCATATGACTCACCACCCCAGTCATATGAAGCTGACTCTGAATATGACGATGAAGAGGAGTTTCAGAATGCCATAACTCTTATCAGTCAAAAATTCTATCGCTTACCACCCTCATTTCGCAAAAATCAACAATACAATCGACCACCTTTCAAACCAATCACTTTCGTTCATCGCAGCCTCAGCAAACACAATCTAAAGACATATTATCATAGTCCCAATCATCTGACTTCGATATTGCTTTAGAAGACAAGAGTGACATTGTTATATGTCACAAGTGCAACAAAGAAAACCATTTTGCCAAGGATTGCAAGGCAAAGATAGTGAAAGATAGAGCCTTCCATCTTAGAATGGCTCAAGAACTGGAAGACAAAGAAAAGGGAAAAGCCTATGTTGCTCAAGTGAAAAGGGATCATCAAGTGTGGTCATCAGGAGATGAAGATGAAGATCATTTCAGTAAGGGAAAAGGAAAGATTTGCATGGTAGCAACTGCTGATGAAGACGACTCAACCAATCTAAAGAAGAACCATTGCTACATGGCAAAAGATGGAACTCTCAGCATTGTGGAACAGGTAAAACTTATGATTCAAATTTTAAATTACAACATGCATGATTGTCAACCTTTCATAGACACACTCAATGACACATGTGTTGCCGTCCTTACAGACTACAATAAAGCCTTAGATGATAAGAACATCGCTTCGCAGGAGATGTTCCATGTTAGAGGACGTTTGGACAATAAGAGACTCAAAATGGAAATGTTAGAGAAGGAATTGATGTTAGAAAAAGATGCTAGGATGTTAAGTGAAACACAACTAGAAATAGCCTTGAATCAAAGAGATTAAGCACAGAGTGAAATTGTACGCTTAAATCTTCTAACCGAAAAACTTTATCATAAAACTGAAGCCATTGAGAATCTAGTTAATAATGGGAATGTTGATAACACTTTCAATTGGGGATGTCCAATGGTTATCCAACTGTAACGGACTCCTCACCCCGGTTTACACCGGAACGTCCCTATGTCCCTCCGGACCGTAACTTCTTGTTTCCAGTCAATGACAAAACATTTCCTGAGGATATCCAAACTCATTTTGGTAAACTTCATGATCTGAGTAATAATTGTGTTATCGAGGAAACTCTCCCTGAATTTTCTAATAATGTTGATAACATAATCCATTCTGATTCTCAGTCAGCATCCATAGTTGATGAGGAAATTGTTGTAGAAGGTCCTGATGTCACAAGAGATTTTCCATCTCTGCAGTCTAACCGCAGTATTCCTAACCGCAGTCATAAACTGTCATCTACGGTTGTTCAAAGTACTACACCACAGACCATAGTTAAAAGCTCTGTGACTATTGAACCAATTGATCATGAATTACCAATCGAAATTTTGAATTTGGTCAATGTTCTCAAAGTCCTGACTTCTCAAGCTCGGATGAATCAAGTCCCTGTTTTTCAAAATCTCCAAAAGGCTCAAGGAAACCGCAACTAAACATTGCTGACTGCGGTTCTCCTAAGACCGAAGCAAAAAAAGCTTTTAAAGAAGAATTTCGTTCCCGTGGAAAGCAACGGGAAATTATTTCAAAACAAAAGAAATCTGTGAAATACCCAAAGTCAAAAAGTCCAGAAAAACTTGTTTTTCTCAAATTATCATTTCAAGAAAATTGTTTCCAAGAAAACAAAAAAGGAATTCACTGTTTCTGACACTACTAAAAAAATATCCAAATCTAAGGATAAGTCTTTTCGATCACATGTTTTCAGGTCTATTCATTTGACAATCCAAAATGGAAAAGTATTTTACCTACTCCAACCCTTCCAATGTCACTCTCAAAAACTCAAAAATGGAAAAGAAATTTGCCAACTCCGGCACTGAAAAGGTCATCTCAAGAGTTTAAGAAATCACATCACAAAAGGTCTGGACGTGTCTACACACCTGCAAAATCTGCAAAAAAAAACCTTTTCAAAACACACAGACAAAAAGGTTAAATCTCACAATCCTCGGACTGGACAAAAGCATAATTTATCCTCAAAATCACTGACCAAGCCAGATGTCAGGCAAAATGACAAAAAATTCACGTGTCTATGTCAGTATCAAAAGATCTTCTCTCATGACAAATCTCATCGTTCTCAAAAGACTCACAACTTTTCACAATCTCACAAAATTTCAAAAAATCACAAACACCCAGGACTAGAGTTGAAAGTTGACTTAAAACCTGTCCCTACAACCTCACATCATGCATCGATTAAAACATCGTATGTGACTCCGGGCTCCAAACTCGCTTGGGTGCCCAAATTAACCACTTAACTTCTGTAGGCTTTATGCAAGGAGGATCAAGAAGAAGAATGGTTGATCGACAGTGCCTGCTCCTTGCACATGACTGGAAGGTTAGAATACCTTCGGGATTTCATGCCAATATGCAATGGTGGAAATGTTACATTTGGCAACAATGCAAATGGCATTATCCGAGGTTACGGTGTGCTCACTACGGGGAACTTTTCAATACAGAAGGTTGCCTATGTAGAAAGCCTCACACACAATCTCATCATTGTTGGCCAACTATGTAAGGCAGACCATCGAGTAGAGTTTGATGATCAATTCTGTTACATCATGATGGGTGATAGAAGCACTTGCTTAATCAAGTCTCGATCCGAAGGCACCACGTATCCTCTGGATGTTTCTCTCATCATTAGTAAACCGCAGCTGTGCTTTATCTCAAAAGCTGTATCCGAAGTTAGTTGGTTATGGCACCGCAAACTCGCTCATCTCAACTTCAAATGCATCAACTCCTTAGTCACTGGAGAATTGGTCAAAGTCAAAGTCAACGATCAAAGTCAACGCTCCAAGTTGACCCAACTCGCCGAGTTGCTCCTTCAAGTCTCTGAGTCCAATAAGTCAAAATCCTGAGATTGCGATTCAAATCGTCGAGTCAACCCCTGACTCACCGAGTTCACTGGCTACTCAAGGTTGCGATTCATCGAGTTAACTCGTTGAGTCAGCCCTCAGACTCGTCGAGTCCCAGGTTAATCCAAAAACGGGACAATAGACTTAGAACCGTCGAGTCCCTCCCTGGACTCACCCAATCCTTCAGTCTGATTGGCCATTTTAACAAATTGAGCCCTTACACTTCAGATCCAAACCCGAAACTTCGTCTACATGATGAAGATGACCTCATGAGGGTAAAGTTTCCAACTTTACCCACTCTTAATCCTTCTTAATGGGTTAAGCCAAACCCTAGCTCCTTAAGACATAACTCTAGGTCCCAAAAACTCATATTACTCCAATCCAAGGCATAACAACATAGGTCTAGGCCTTATACACCAGATGAACACATATAGTCTCTGCTTTTTCTTCCAAGCAAGACCTTTTGAGGCTTAAAAGGCCAAAATAACTCCTTAAAGCTTGCATGAGGGTTCCAATCACATAAATCTTGCACCTTTATGCCTTAACCACTTTTAGGGACTCCAGATCTAAAATGATCTTTGTGTGGGACATCCTTGTCCCATAGATCAAGCTACATGGACCAAAACTCCCATCAAGTGGACATAAAGATATCTAAGAAGCTATAAGTCAAGATGAAGACTTGATTACTAGAAATAAATGGAAATGAGATGGTGTTGCTGGATATACAATTCCTCCTTGAACCTTTAATATCCTTCTTCTTCTTCTAGCCTCTAAGAGCACCAAAACACTCAAGAATGGCTCACACACTCACCAAATGATCTAGGGTTTCGTGGGTAAAGCTCTGGACAATGGGGGCTGGAAAATGGAACCACGAGAAGGAGAATAAGATGCTTAAATAGGGTACCAAGTCCCAAATTTAGGGTTTCTCAAACCCTAACCAACTCGCCGAGTCGGTCACCTGACTCGTCGAGTAGGTCACTTAACCTGCGACCCGAAATACGCTCCTGCTCGTCGAGTCACCCCACCAACTTGACGAGTCGCCTTCCGATTTTGAGGTTTTCCTTTCCTTTATAGGTCTTATGGGTTCGGGGTGTTACATGTTATTTGGTGTGAAAATAGGTGTATATTTTATTCAAACAGAAGCTGGCCTTTTATAGGCATTACGTATAGCTGTTACAACTTTTAAAAAAATATAGTAAAAAGCCATTAAAGGGCAATAAGCAAAAAACTAAAACTGAAACACAAAAAGAGGAAACCAAAAATAGGAAATAAAGACCAACACCTAGCATTTAGATAGGATTTTATTCTTCAACACCTATAATCGAGCTCTGATTGTTGGTCTGAAAACCACGGCGCTTCATCGAACTTCGAAAATGTGTTTAGAAAGTTATGCATGCTTTGACATGCCTTCAGGTTGTAGTTAGAAACCACATGTGGGAATGTCAATCCCATATATATCTATACATATCTCTTCCGCTCACTTAAGATTTAACGATTATAGGCCGAGAGCTAGCTGGAAATCTTTCAGCGTGTTGATAAATTGTCTCATTTAACTCTTGTTATGTGGGGGCCTCCCCTGGTCGGCCATGTTGTCATTCGTTGTTATATTCATTGTCAATACTTATTATTTATATTATTTATCTTATATATATATATATATATATATATATATATATATATATATATATATATATATATATATATATATATATATATATAGTCTTTGAGTTGGTGTGTTGGCGTAGCTGATTATTTAGGCAGAGTAATACTAGGTACTAAGCTTATCCAAAGGGTGGCTAGAGTATTTTGTATTTCCTGGTAACTGGCCAACGTATCGACTAGGAATCATTCTAGTTAGCGTGTTTAGTGTAGCGAGTATTTGGGCAAAGTAAGACTAGGTGCTAAGCTTTATCCAAAGGGTGTCTATAATAGTGTGTAGTGTTTCAGCGTTTCCTGGCAATTGGCCAACGTGACAACTAGGTATGATATTATCTAGTAGCATGAATCGTTATAACAACTAGGCATAATATTATCTAAAATGTTTGGACACATTATTTATCAGACATAATATCATCCTACTATCACGAACATGATTATCTTATTATAATTAGTAATAACTACGTAATAGATGCATTTTTAACTTGTATTCCCCTTGAAATAGTTTGGAAAATGGGGCCATGAACTCACTTATAATTCATGAAACCGTTGAAGTAGGGTAGAAAATGGGGCCTTTTCTATTTTAAAGTGAAGGTTGTTGTTTTTTCTTTTATATAATTCAAATCTATGCACAACTTAACACACAAATCAATGAACAAGACACAAAGAAATCAATCAATAAGACAATAACCAACATTCCTTAGGCCTTAGCTTCAGGTTACATTACATACTTTGCTTAGGTGTGATACTGCGATGTAAAAACAAAAGAACTTAAGTTGCATGATTTTATAATTAAAAAAGGAAACATAAAAATCAAACAGCAAGTCAGCAAAGCAAAAATCGACTGGAAACACTAACTTAAAAAACAAAAATCAAACAGAAACAAAGAAATCGAGCATTAATCAATGAACAAAGAACAATGAAAAATCATGTAATGGAAAATTTAAACCTAATTGGCTATTAAGCCTAATAGATAATTAGACAATGAAAAAATCAAGTGAAAACACTAACTACATGTTCCTTGAATCAATTGATTGAATCATTTAAGATTTTTGAACAATGGGTAATCAAATAAATTCATCATAGAAGCTAAGAATAAAGAAGGATGAAGAATGGTGAAGGTATTTCAACAATCAATGGTTTAGGCAACCTTTCAATGTTCAAGAATTGAGATTGGAGAAGCATAAATCGATAATCAGTCCATTCAATCAGACAATCAACGACAACGAGAATGGAGAAGAAAGGAAGAGAACAGAAGTCAGAACATCTCTTTTGATTTTTGAGTATGTGTGTGTATCAGTAATCAGCGAATGGAGTTGGAGAAAGACAAATATCGACATTGAGGGGCCCTTTAGAAAATGGGGCTTTAAACCCTATTTTAACTAAATAACACATAAGTTCGGTCCTCATCTTTTATTCCACTAACATCGTCTAATGGTAAAGATGTTCATTACTCTATACATTCCAAAGTAGATAACATATGTATAATTGAATTTGTTTTAATCATTAGATTTTAAAATTTTATTAATTTTTTTAAGTATACACTACTGAGTATTGTCTCACTAAAATATATGAAATATATTCTATAATTATTTCGTGACAAAATTATAAAGGGTTTTACACAGAAAAGTTTTATTATTATGAGATTTTTTTATAAAGTCCGATCTATTTTTTTTTTTTTTTTTTTGAATAGAAAAGTCTCGATTATTTAATTTTACACAATAATTTTTTATTTCTTGTTAAAATAAAAATAAAGATTTTTTTGTTAATTTGGATAAAATACTTTTCTTTTAAAAAAATATTTAAGACCTTGTCAAAATTTTTTTTCCAAAATAATATATTTTTTCTAATAAAACCTAATTATACTGTATATTAAAACAAACGTCCTCGTAAATATGCATTTCGTACTTTGGCCACACATGTTTTATATTTCGTACTTTAGCCACATTTTTTTTGTTACATATTTAGTCCCTTGAGTATAGTGTTTGTAGCTCCACACTTTGGCCACAAAAGCTTATTTTGTTAATAGATTTGATCCTTATAATTTTGTATGTTGGCACTTTCCACCCTACTTTGTAGAATGTCACTTTTGACTCCTTTATTCTGTAAAACATCACTTTTATCCCTTCAAATTTAAACATCAACATTTTCCACCCCTTCAACTTTCATAAATTGGAATGTTTTATGGTTTTGTGTATATACTTTTGTATGTTGGCAAGTTTACTGTCCCTACAAATAAATAAAACCATCTTTTTAATAAAAATTAATAGTGTTCTCTCAAAATTTGGGGTGTTTACGGGATGGTTCGGTTCGAATAGTAAAAAAATTATGAACCGTGACCATGAGGCGGGTACCTAACACGCAATAACCGAAACCTAACCGATTTATGAAAAAAACCGAACCGAACCGAACCGTATAAAGGCGAGTAACCACGGTTCGGTTCACGGATACCCGCTAAATACAAAAAGTCGAAACTATTAACTAAAAATATAAACTATTGGTAAGTCATCAAATCATAATAGTTGTTGAAGTTCAAATTATATATTATAGTTTATATAATAACTATAATAATAAAATTAACCATAAATTGTGTTCTGTTTGGGCAATTAGATTGTATGTGGTATTATGAATCAAATAATTTTTTTTATTGAGCATGGAACACTGGAACCATATTCTTATTATTTTTTTTAAGTTTATATATATATATATATATATATATATATATATATATATATATATATATATATATATATATATATATATATGGTTATAATTAAATATGAATCACAATTATTGTATTAATATTTGACAAAATTATAACCATTAGATTAAAAATAACGAAGAGATGTGACTGTAAGGAACATGGTATTAACATGGACTAAGAATTATTATATAATTATCCTTAATTAATTGTAGAGAAAACTAAGATATTTTATTAAGTGAATTACAAATATTTTAGGCAACTAAGTCACATTAATTACTAAAAAACTAAATCTAAAAAAAAAAAATACAAATTAATATTTTTAAATGCTTTGAAAATTCAGTTTTATTATCATTATCATTATGAAAAAATACGTTTTTATTAAAGATCGATTTGAACGTCTCGAATGATGTAATTCAACTTTATTCTTATCATTATCATTCTGGAAGAATAAGTAATAAATTATAAGTGCACATATCTCTTTAAAAATAATAGATACATTCTTAAAAAAAAAACCTTTCGTGAAAACTAAAAAATTAAATACAATTGGACAAATTCTTGAAGAATAATATAAGATTTTGAAAAATAATAGAATACATTCGTAAAAAAATACAATAAAGCAACCCTCTTAAAGTATTGTACGTGCATTCTTTAAGAATATGATATAATAAATTCTGCATATTGAAAATTCTATAAGAATATGATATAATAAATTCTGCATATTGAAAATTCTATAAGAACACTTTCATCGTTTTTGGTTGATTTTGTATATTAAATGTGTGCATTCTTTAAGAATACAAATTAATTGTTTTGAAATTAACTTTTCAGGTCATTTTTTTTGGAGATTGATTTACCGTTTTCCATGTCACAATTAAATTTTTATTCTTGAAGAATAATTGTTTTCACATAGTTTTTCTTTTTTGATCTGCAACTTTTGCTCTGAAAAATTTTGGTCTGTGTTGAACTTTTGGAATCGAAATCATCAAATTCAAAAAGTGGATAAAGATATAAAGTTTGTAATCGAAACCATTATTTAAGGAAAATACACGATTTCATTTTTTGGTTAGTAAAATAATTATATGTAAACTTCCAAAATTAACTTTTATTTGTTTTATTAATAATTTATTATTTTTTTAAATTTCCATTCGTTCAAACATTCACACAATAATTAAGGTTTATATATGAACCTAACACACATTCTCTCTCTCTCTCTCTCTATATATATATATATATATATATATATATATATATATATATATATATATATCAATGACGTTCGGTTCGGGTATCCACGGATATCGAAATATGCAAACCGAAACCAACTCGTAGATAGTCGGTTTTTTCGGTTTTGGATTGACCGGATCGGCTCAGTTTTTCAGTTTTACGGTTTTTTTGAACACCCCTCCTCAAAATCGTGCAAACAAAACAAAACATACTAAACAAAACCTTATTCGCCTCCCTCCCTAAAAGGGGACAATTTATAGATATATACTTATCTTTACTATCTTATAAAAGAAATCTAACTATTTATAAAAATAGATTGATTATAATAATAATATTTTTTTAAGACGTCTAAATGATGAAGCTCATAGTACAAGTAACCATTGATAAAATAATATTAAATTTTAACCAAGTTTTGAATTCAAATACTTATCATCAAATCTCCTTATATTTCTCAGCAATTTGATATGGTTCCCTCAAATCCCGGATTCATTCAAATTTTGAACCCTTTTGGATATCCTTAAATTTAACATGTTGATTCAAATATCCTTCCAATCGCATATACCTCTTTGTTCCTTCCTCTGCTATAAAGTTCACCGTTCAGGAACAAAAAATGACCCCATCTCCCAAATAACACCATAGTTTTATTATTTTGTCTTCGATATGTACTTTCTTTTATAACATAATATTTTTATAGAGGAAACATATCACCGAAAGAATTTACACGCCCCGCTGCTTTGCGCGGATAAACTGCTAGTATATGATAAAGTAAATACAATTTCTCATTAAAAGATTTTTTTTTTTTTTTTTGGAATAATTTAAAAAAAGTGAAAACAACGAACCCACCCCCAAAAGCCAAAATTGCAAGAGCGAATAGAGCCTTCCATCACATTCAGGACATTCAGCAGACACCCATAGAGAAGGAAGATGGAAGCACAAGGTGGGCAACAACAATGGATGATGAGCGCACAGCCACAGCCGCAGTATGCTTACGGAGCGCCACCGCCTCCGCCGCAACCCTACCACCAGCCCTCCTCTCACGAAGAAATCCGTACCCTATGGATTGGTGATTTACCCTACTGGGCTGACGAATCCTACCTTCATTCCTGGTTCGCCGCCACCAACGAGGTCCTTCTAATTCTTAACTACATCTCCCCAACACACACACATACACTGTTCACCAAATCGTTTTTATGTCTACGTCTGTTATGGCCTTTAGGGTTTTTTAGAGGCCCAAAAATTGATCATAGCTTCCTTTGTAGGTGCTTTCGATAAAAGTAATCCGTAACAAAGCAACAGGGCTTCCAGAAGGTTACGGATTTGTGGAGTTCGCTTCACATTCAACAGCAGAAAGGGTTCTACAATCATACAACGGAACACAAATCCCAGGAACAGAATTAAGTTTTAGGTTAAATTGGGCATCTTCAGGCATCGGAGAACGACGCCCTGATGCTGGCCCTGAACATTCCATCTTCGTAGGCGATTTAGCACCAGATGTTACCGATCATTTACTGCAAGAAACCTTTCGCACTCAATATCCATCTGTAAGAGGCGCCAAAGTCGTCACAGATCCCAACACAGGACGCTCAAAAGGATACGGTTTTGTTAAATTTGCAGACGAAATGGAAAGAAATCGTGCCATGAGTGAAATGAATGGGATTTATTGCTCAACTAGACCAATGAGAATCAGCGCAGCAACACCAAAGAAGACCACAGCCTTCCAACAACAATACGTAGCACCAAAAGGTAGTGTATTCATGTATTGTATTTACTATCTTCTTCTTCTGTTAATCATATTGTAAAATTCTCATCTGAATCTGTTTTATCAGGCTTATATCCAGCTACAGTGGCTGCTATTCCTGTTGACACTGATCCAACAAACACAACTGTAAGTCTGACTATTTTTATTTATACCCTTATGTCCATTTTCTTTATAACTTTCTTCTTCCTTATTGTTATTACTTATTGCAGGTTTATATCGGCAATCTTGACCCTGGTGTTGCAGAGGAGGAATTGAGGTCGATTTTCTTGCAATTTGGTGAAATAGTTTATGTCAAAATTCCTACAGCTAAAGGATGCGGGTTTGTTCAGTTTGTCAACAGGTAAGTCTTAAATTTGCCAAAAAAAAAAAAAACTCGATACATGAAAAAACTGTAAAAAGTTAATTCCTATTTTCCTGTAGAACATCTGCTGAAGAAGCAATTCAAAGGATGCATGGAAGTCAAATTGGTCAAACTGTAGTCCACCTTTCTTGGGGAAAAAGCACAGCTGCTAAACAGGTGAACATATTATTACCTTTTCTTTGTTTGAATTGTTTTTTTTTTTTACGGAATTTGTGAAAATTAAAATGTAGGATCCATCTGGAATGTGGGGTCAACAGGCGGATCAAAGTCAATGGGGGAGCGCGTATTATGGTTATGGTCAAGGGTATGATGCTTATGGTTATGGAGCAACTCAAGATCCATCATTGTATGCTTATGGTGCTGCATATGGTGGTTATATGCAGTATCCTCAACAGGCAAGATACATGATTTCCATTTTCCAATTTTTTTTTTGTAATTCATTTTTAAAAAATGCGAAAATATAATATTTTATTTATGGATTATAATATTTAGGGTGAAGGTGGTCAGGACATGGGTGTTGTGGGAGGTGTTGCACCACCTGTGGAACAAAGGGAGGAAATTTATGATCCTTTGGCTACACCAGATGTTGAAAAGTAAGTTTTTTTTTTTTTTTTTTAAAATGTATTTGTAATAGAATATGAATTTTATGCTTTGGATTTTTGTTAGGTCAAATTATGTGTATCTTGCTACACATGGAAGTGCGATTTTGGGGAGACCTTTGTGGCAGAAAACATCGTCTTCTTCATTACAAGCTTAGTTGTTAACAATTAGAGACTTTGGAGAGTGTAGATTTGATCGAGCCAAATTAATCAAATGAAGACTTTTTTTTTTTTTTTTTTTTTTTTTTTTTTTTCTACATGGGTGTATTATGCTTTGGTTGCGTGTTTACTTGAGTTTAGAAAATTGTGATGATGATTGGTTGCGACTTGTGAAGGCTCCTCCTATATGATACTAAAATTAATATCCGTTTGATTTGGGATTATCGAAACCGAAAGTTAATACCAAATCTGAAAACCGAGTTTTGCGATCTGACTGTTGTTTTGGTGATTTTGTTGGAAAAAATTCTTAGCCTAGTGTAGTGGTTTAAGCTAGGGTTTAGGGTTTGTAATCATACTAACGTTACATGACTACTCTTCAAATTAGTTATCAGACACCAATGCATGGCACACTTTGATATTGTAACTTGTTCTAGAGTTTTAGTAAAGAAAATAAAACTAGGGGAAAGAAAATATTGAGTAAAGAAAATAAAAAAAGGGGAAAGAAAATGATGAGAAAAGAAAAGAAAGGAAATAAAAAGAAAAGAAAATTGTATTTTAGTATTCTTGAGTTTGAAAGAAATAGAAGGAAAATAAATATTTATTCTTTTTTTCTTCAAATCCATTCAAATTTGAAGGATAGGAAAGTTATCTTTTCATTTTTTTTAGATTTCCTTCCGTTACGAACATTGATTTTTCCTCACCTTTATCAAATTTTCTCTTCTTTTCTCCCTTAAGTTAGACTAGGGAACATAGTGTTAGTAGGAGTAAGAGAAGGCCGTGGCATCTCTAAAATCAAAACCATATTTTTTAATTTTAACAAAAGCTTTTATTTAAAACAACCAAGATTCCTAAAACTCCAAATATTTTAGAGCATGTTTGAGATTTCATCAAAAAAACTCCTTATTAATTTATTGACACCTTGAGAAGTCAATAAGTTTTATAAAGTGTTTGACAAAGGAAAAAAATCTTTTAAAACAGCTTATGTTTAAGCCTTTGAAAATGAGTTTTTAAAAAATCATAACTTTTGCAATCTTCATATGACTTATTGACTTATTTGAAAAAGATCATTTATACATGTATAAGATGGCCAAATACTTTTTAAAGTATTGAATTTTCTCACCACAAAGCTATTCCACACATTTTTTTTAAAACTCTTTTTAGAAAGGTCATAAGTTAATAAACCACACATTCTTTTCAATTACATTGTTTCTTTCTTCAAATACATTCATTTTCTCTTCAATTTCATTATCACTTTATTCAGTTCCATTCTAAATGGATTCTCGTGGCAAATCCAAAAAATGAGGATTTAACCAAAGATGCAACTGACAAAACGAAAGCGCTTATCCAAATTTTCCATTTTCCATTTTGGAAACCCAAAACCTAGACTAGCCATAATACCAACACTATCAAAACAGTACAACTCACACTCGATGCAACAATCCTACAATCACTTCCATATTCCACTAGAAAATACCGGTTAAAATCTATATAAATAGTTTTCTCAATCGATTCTAGAAACTAAATTTATATATTCTACTTTCAGACTGTCGTAATTTTGTGAACCGCAAAACCTAGAATCTGAAGAATATAGTCACGAACCTGCTCCTGTCCAAAATAAACAAACAAGCGACTTACATGAACCTATTGCCATGACCATACAAGCCTGTAAAAAACGGAAAAAGTAACAGAAATATGTCAGGAAAAAGGTGTTGTTAGCTAAGGCGTATATTGACGTATCCCAAGATAAAGAACACAGGAATCAACAATGGCCGGATGCATTTTGGGAGTGGGTTTTAGAGTATTTTAAGAAAAAATGGGAGGTTTATATCATACAAGGCACAAAATGAACTTCAAATGGAAGGATGCAAAAAAAATTTAAATCGCATCTACAACCAAAAGCTGAAAAATCTAGCAAGCAAACAAGAGATATAAGGTCAATGGTATAAAATAGACACAAAACAAGTATCGATGAGTTTATAAAATGAAAGCTTTTCATCATGAATCAACTTGGGATGTTATGAAACTTCAAGCGAAATGGTCGCACGTCAAAAAACTCGTTGAAGAATCCATGCTTGCTTTATCTAAAAGAATCAAAACATCAAATTCCAATGCCGAAACCATTTCTTTAGATGCATAATTTCCATCCGGATTTGGTCATGGCCCGGAAGTGATTCATGTTAATGACTCACCACCTTGGAGAAAACAAAAATGGAAAGAAACTGGCCCATCGACACCCTCACAACTGCCATATATAGTAGATCTTGTCAATAAAATCCACACTATAAGCAAAGCGAAGGTAGAAAAGAGAAAAAAATAATATTGAGATGAAATATTATGCATCATGCAGCAACGGAGCAACATAAAGTTGCACTACTGGAGTAGAAGATACTAGCAATGCATGAGCAATGTATGTATTACTTTCTCAATCCGAATGAGGATTTGACTGAAAGTTTGATACGAATGGTATTTGAGAGGAAACGTCAAATTGCTAAAAAATATAGTTGGAAGTTTTAGGATTTAAGTAATTACTTTAGGATTTTAATTATTGTTTTTGAGTTTTAAGTTTTGTTTTATCTTTTTATTTTCCATTTGCACTAGTTTATGTTTTATAAACAAAATGTTATGTTTAATTTTTCATAGTTTTAAGTGCTCATGGATAATAACTTAGGTGTTTTTTGTTTTTTGAAGCAAAAATCCATAAAGTCTGCGGACTATCTTTGCAATTCTCTGCAGTAGAAGAGGTGGACCAAATGACTGCAGACTGTAATAAGAAGCGTATTTGTTTTTTTAACATTTGCATGCTGCTGCAGATATTAAAAAACTAAAATAAATTGCTTTTATAATTCGAAAATAATTTTTTAATACAGAAAATTAAATAATGTATAACATTTCGGTAAAATTTTATGATATTTCAGCAAAAATAATAATATTTTAACAAAAAAAATAATGATATTTATCAACAAATTATTATTATTCAATATAAAAAAAAATTAAACAAGAATAAACAAAAAAAAAAGTGAAATAAGATTTCATAAATATATAATCAATATTTTAGCAAGAAAAAAGAAGAAGCATAGGTAGTAAGAGGCCAAACAAGTGTTGCGCTAAGAAGAACACACACAATTTTTTTTTTAATTCGAAGACTTTTGAAAAACAAACAACTGCGAGATAAAAAGTGATGCGTGTGTGCTGCGTCACACAACAATAAGAGGTCTGAAGATGTTTTTTTTTTTTTTTTTCCAAAAAACAAACAGCACCTTACTCACGTATGAGTTTTCGCATTCGATTCAAAACTACTTTTATTAAAATAAAAATAATAATTCAAATTTTCGTTAATATTTACAAAACCATACGGATTCTAGCCCAGCGCTATCCGATGTTTTCCTTTCTCCTTGAGATCGAGGGTTCAAGTCTTACTGTAGACATTGGTGAAATAATTTAGGAGTCATTTAGTATATATATATATATTTGTATTTATCATTCAAAAAAATTTACGAAACAATAAAAATGGGCAAAATTTTCCAATTAATAATTTAATCATAGTATTTTAGTTTTCGTTAACTCAATATTTAAACAAGAAAACTATCAGCCAGATTGGAATTTGCCACTAAAGTAGAGCTAAAAGCTTGGAGGAAGACTTGAAAGGCATAGCTTTAAAGGCATGTGTTGTGGGGTTTCTGTTTATGGTCAAAAGGCAATGGATCCTTTAATTGTGATGTATTCAATCGAGTGGATATAAATGAAGCCTCTTTATATGATGGTTATGTGTATGCACATTGTGATAGTAAAAAGATTGACAACGTTTAAAGGGATTATAATGTGTGACGCATAAAAATAATGTCCTGGTGATGGTTTCTTACATGCACATTATGAGAGTGAAAAGATTGAATTGAAACTCCAATAACCAAGAATAATGCAAAACATATCTTCTAATGCAAAACATATCTTCTATAACAACAAACAATGAAATAATCCAAACAAAGGTTTTCCAATAAATATTGATATGTGTAGCGTTATACATTTATTAACATCAAAATATGGTTCCTTGATTTTGAAACATTTAACATAAACATGAGGTGTACACTAAACTAGCTAAGGATACAAGCATATCAGAACCATGATTTACAACAAAATGTTAACCCAAAGAGGTGTTACATTTCGATAAATGCATCAAAAATTACGAAGGAGATTATATTCTAAATCTTGCCAAGTTTCTTCAAGTCAAGCCAACTTATTACCTTTGTTACCAATACCTCCAAGCATGAAATATAAATAATGGTAAGCTATGTAAAACCTACTAAATACCTAACACGTCTTTCTTCATAGTATATCTTGCAATGATCACATTGCTATAGACAAAAACTTTATATTTTTCTCTAAACATTAAAATACATAATAAACATACAGTGATTACTTCACAATTGAGTTTTAGAATACCTATGTACAATCATTCTCAACAAAAGATTCACAAGGGTACTATGATGTTCCTAATTGAAATTAGATTGACTAATCTACACCCTTCATTTTCTTCATCAAACGACTTTTTTTCTACATTAATTTCCTCTAAATCACATATCACATATGGTCGTTCAACTTAAATATTTTAAATACCATTAGTATAAAATCACATTTTGTTTCCACATAAATCCATTGACTTCACAAATATTTTTATTATTATTTTTTTTTATCATCAAACTCATACATTGCTAATCTACTTCTAAATCTATATATTTCTACTAGGTTTGATACTCGTGTATTACACGAGTTCATTTAAAAAAAAGTTTAAACATTAAATTAGGGTGCAATCAAAAATATCTTTTATTGTACAACTTTAAAATAAAAAAGGAATAAATGTATTTATTGCAATTTAATATCATATATATGATATTTAATAATTTACATATATAAGTATATTATTTTAATTTTAAAAATTAAAACAAACCAAAAATTGACAAGTGGATAATATATATTTCAAAAATACCACAAAATGATAAGTATCAAAATTCATTAGAGATTGACACGTGGTAAAAAAAAACTTTCATTTATTAAGAAGAATAATGGTTGAACCGCAACCAATAAGTTCAAAAACACTTTACCAACACTATAATGAGAGGTATTACATAAAACTTTGATGAGGTTGTGATAAATACTATATATAGGATTGCACTATCCTTGTGATATTTTGAGTCTCACAACATACACACATGGAACCATGTTTTATAACGGCCTCAATTCATAACCAATGGTTAAATTGTATGCACAAATACTTTATAATCTCAGCCAAGTGTTAAATTTAGTATTTGTCACGAGCCGATCTATATTGTACATTTCTAACATTTATAGTAGATATTCCATTTTTTTTTCCTTTTCACCTTTTCACTACACCAATGTGACCAAAATAAGGCCGTTTATCTTAAATAATGGAAGGTTATTCGTACTCAACAGTTTATCATACACAACAATAACGCGTTTTCTTTCATATTTGACAACACATCTAAAGCATAAAGACAAAAAAATATTATATACAAATCAACCCCTTAAATAATTCATAAAACATTTGCATAAAAACACATTTAATTTCCACATATAAATCCATAAACTTCATAAAGTTTCTTTTATTATTCTTTTGGTAAGGTCAAATTCATACACCTACTCTTCATTCTACATTTGTCCCAAATGACTCGAACACTCAACTAGTAAGCTGAGTGTGCCTTCAAACACTAAAATAATAAGTATTACATGAAATTAAGATATAAAGTTATTACAAACGCTATTAGTGATTTCCCTATCCTTTAAAATGCCAAAAGGATATCATTATGATATATTGAGAGGGTGTTTGGGAGTGTTTTTTTAATTAGAAAAGTGCTTTTAGATAAAAGTGCTTATTTGCTTATAGTGGTGGTAAAAAAAGTTTTTTAAAAAGTGTTTGGATAAGCTTTTGTAGTGAAAAAGTCAATAAGTCAATAAGTTAAAAAATGTTTGGTTTAAAAAGTGCTTTTTGAAGTTATTTTTGCTGAAAAGCCATAAGCAGTTTCAAAAAACCACGTTTTCCATGCTTATTAAAAAGTGCTTATTGAAGCTTATGGAAAAGCTATTTTGAAAAATGTTTTTGAGTTTACCAAACACTTTTTTTTAGCTTATTAGCTTTTTAAAAAGCCAATAAGCAAATAAGCACTTTTCAAACGCAATCCCAAACACCCCTGAGTCTCACAACATACGCAAACAAAACCGTGTGTTAAAACAACATTCTTCCTACCAAATTGTATGAACCATATTTTACAATCCCAAATGTTAAATATTTTGTTTATCACAAGTAAAATACATATTTTTTACAACATTTATAATTCAGGCATTTCCTTTTTTTCATATTTAACTTTTACCTCGCAAATATGGTTACTCAAAACATGTTTCTCTCATTCTAAAATATCTATATATGTATGTGTCTCAATTCATATACACATATACATCTATATCTATATATAGATATATAAATATAGATTAATAAAATAATGTTATACAAACTATGGAATGAAAAAGCGATGTTTCAACCTCAAAAAATCGAAATACATATTTTTCCTAGGAATTCTTTTAGAAATTCCTAAATAGTTCCTAAGGATTCCCAACAACTAGATTTTTTGTATGTTTTTTAAGTTTCAAACATATTTTTGTTACATAATTTGCCTATTTTAATTATTCTATAATAATAACTATAAAAATAATAAAATAATAATAACTAAACATGATATATAATATCAATAATTTACGGTAAGAATACATTTATATTATAAATAAAGAATAATATCAATAATTAGTAAAAATATTTTTTTTGAATTTCCTAGGAAAGATGAGTATCGTACATAGTTATATGGACGAAAATTATACTGAGTTAAACCTGAGATCGAATTGTGATAGATGAAATCTATTTTATTAAATACAAAAGAAATAATTTTTTTTTAAATTAACTATTTCGAGGAAAAGCCTTCGGGTATAAGATTCGCGTATAAATGTGTACAAATTTCTAATGAACCATCTTTTAAATGCGTTTTTGCCTTTGTTAGGAATTCCCTTAGAAATGTAGAAATGTTTATGGAATTCTAAGGGATTTCCAAAGAACTTGATTTTAAACTATTTTTTCTCATTTGCTAGAAAATCCATTGGAAATATGGAGGAATTTTCGATTAACTTTTTTCCTAGGAACAAACGTCTTTTGCTAATAGTGAACGAGAAGATCTCGAGTAGCCCACGAGACCACGAGTAGATCGGCTCATTTATACCCTACTAATACGTAAAATTATAGCTTATTTTAAATGTGTATTAATAGTGTTGGGAAGAGTGTACAAAGACAACTATTTGTGATATTTAAAATAATAACTAGTGAAGAAACCCGCGTTGCTGGATTAGATTTATTATTGGAAATGATATAAAAGGTCCAACTTATTATCGTAGATGATAGACATGGCAGTAGATGTAGTTTACATTTGCAATATCTCAGCTAAATTCAGAGTCGGAAGTAATTTTCGAAAATGCTAAATAAATCTTCCTTTATCGATCCATAAGAACAAAATTACAAAAATACCCTTGTTCTAGTTTACAAAATCTCTATCACAGTAAATACCCTTGTTTATGTTAAGAGGACTAATTGACCCAAATTGAAGTGGAAATTCCCTAGACGAATCTACATGACCTGAATTTAATACAAAAGAGCATTAGTAGACAACAAAATGACAAAAATGTCCTTTTCAAGTTAACAATTTACAATCACTTCCATTGTATTCAATTTGTGTGTTTGCTACATGATTCATCTATCCGACTCGAGTCCATGTTATAACTACGAAAACAACATAACTAATCAATTTACTCTCCTGAGACATTAAATAAACAAAGGTCTAAGTAACAATATTCAAAGAGAAATTAAATTACCTCCTACCTTTTATGCCTACAATTATTCCTACCCACTAAAATTATGACAAATCAACATTCAATTTAATTGTAATTGATATATTCCTAATATAACCTTAATGAGTTAGTTAAAAAAATATAGAATGATAACAATTGTCATAATTTTATTGGGTATGAACATTTGTAGCCATAAAAGATAGGACGCAATTTAATTTCTCATATTCAAATTCTCTTTCTCTTCCATTTTCTTTTTGCTTTAAGAGTGGTGTAGAACCCTTTCTAGCCTTAGCCTCAGTAACTTTCTTCTTGTCCTACGAAGGTAAAAATGCAACAAATAAAAGTCAATTAGCATAGATAATCCAAAAAATAATCAGTAAAATTAGTGAGTTCAATGTTCACTGATTACATTAGAACTTAAGAAAGTAAGTGAACCAACTATGTGATATATGAAATCAAATTTCAGTTTACACATACATATGAATAACAATATGCAAAATAATCAATCTTCTTGAATGTTGCATTTCATCGAGCATGTGATGTGCAACAAAGAAAACACACACATATAGCAATAAAAAACATGATTGATTATTAAACCCCGCAGAAATCAAACATAAGACACAAATACAAGAGACATAAACAACGCAATCGAAACAACCACAAACAATAGAAAAACAGAAGAAATAGAAAACATGTAATTATATAAGAACGAAACAATAGAAGCTATGGAAGACGAAACAATAGAAGCTATGGAAGACGGAAAACAAGTAATTGCTTTAATGTGGCGGTGGCTGAAGCTGGTGGTCATGATGATGTTAAATAAGAGACTCGGCGAGATGAACATATGTCGGTCAACGGTTCCACCACTGGAGTGATGGTGGTGCAGACCTGATCTTATCCCTGAACATTGGTTTCAGAAGCTTCATCCTTTCAAGATCCAGATATGTATCGATCTCTCAAGCAATGTGGGATACGTATGTTGTTTCAAGATCCAGGTATGGATCGATCTCTGGTTATTGTTGCAAGTGCTTTGTTTCATCTTCAGGGAGGTTCGAAGTTTTTCAAGGATAAACATCGAAGGGGGGACATGAAGGCGGCGATGCAAAAGAGAGACAGTGAAGTAGACAAAAAGCGAAAGGCGGTGGATTGGAATGCGTCTTGAATAGATAGATGAAGCAGTGGCGATGATAGGAACACTAATCTCATTATTATAAAAACACTAATCTTATTGGTTAAATTGGCAGTGAGGTATATAATACCTTGGTCACATAGACGGTAAATCTCCAGTGTCTGGAAGAACAAAAAAAAAAAAAAAAACAGCAAATCACAATGAAGTACTATTCATCATGTAGTTTGAAATTAGTGTGTGTATATATATATATATATATATATATATATATATATATATATATATATATATATATATATATATATATATGAGAAATTAGTTTATTAATTTTTCATGATTTGATAAATTAATTAAAAGCGAATATTTAGTTAATTAATTACGATGATTTGATGTTAATTAATTAAAAGAGTTTAATTAATAGACATAGTCCATGGGCGAATTCAACTATACGGTAGTTGCTTTGGCTCTAAGTAATTAGGAGCTTATAAATAAAGAGCTAGAGATCAAACTTAGATGATCATAACCCTAGAAATTTTGTTCCTCTATTGCCTCTCCTTAAGGATTGACGAAAATAAATCCTTTTAGGGGTTTATGATATTGTTTTTCCTCCCCCATCTCCTAGGGTTTTGTTGTTTTGCTCTTTTGATGTTCGTAGGTGTGATATCATTAGAAGGATTCTAGTCTGGGTCTTTACAACCAAGAAAATATGAAAAGAAATTGATCTCATGCACGGGGATCTCTAGCTTCTAAAGCGATATGTTTCTTATTCATCTTGTGATTGCAATAATTGAATGAATTGTTGGATCCTTATAATTTGTATGAACACATAGGAATTGCTATATGCTTTCACTTCTTATGAACATGTATTAGTATGCCTAAACTCTTTCAGTGGTATTAGACTCTTAGTTTATAGTTATTTGCACTACTAGATCCAATTTGCTTTGTGTAAAATCTTGTTTGCGTGTTACGTTTTTCGAAATTAGTATTTACAATGTGCAAAATTATTAATTTTATTTTATATGGCTATTTTGATTACTTGTGCTCTAAGCTACGGTTTAAAGGCCAAAACCTTGAATCTTAAATTGGAAACTAGAGTTTACTAGGAAACACGTTACAACCTAATGCAGTGTTTTCTTAAAAAGGTTGCAACATCAACCCTAATGCAACTTTTCATCAAGGCTATTTGTCCTAGTTAATATTTTACTTTTAATGTTTATTTTAGCCCTAATTATTAAGTTTTCACCTAATACTGTATATACATAATATTTACACATAAATCACACATATTCAAACAACTTACTTTCATTTATTCATAAAAATATTACAATTGTTGACCAATGTCAATTACACATCTTATTAATGCCTAAGGGGAACACGGATGTTACATGCAACGTGCGTCCTGACACCCAATTCTGATTAAGCAATACTTTTGCAACCCTAAAATGCTAAGTAAGTTTCCTAACTTGTTTTGCAAGAAATGCAATGTAACACTCGTAGATTCGGACTAGTCAATTTAGAGATAATAAGCGTTAAAATGACTTTTGATAGAAGATTATTTATGATAAATAACCTTAGCCAAAGCTATAGAATATGTCACGAGGATGTTGTACATATAAAGAACGCTGAAATCAAACTTATAACGACAAAGTTATGACTTGTTGAAGTTTCGTGATTAAATCGATACGGCTCTGCGTATCGTAAAAAGTAAATTTTTGACAAAATACTTTTTATCCTTAGCAATCTAACAAAAGTCGTAGCAGACGTTAAACCGAGAGTATGTATATAAAGAAAGTCCAAATCTAACTTCGTTAGAGGAAGTTATGGTTTTTCTAAGATTTAGCATAACAGTGTACAACTTGAAAATCAAATTGTAGATCGGTCGATTATTAGCAGACACAATCTAAATGATAATTGAAGATCTCATTCATAGGAGCTCAACGATATAAAGACAGTAAAAACGGACATCGAATGGCAAAGTTATGAATTTTGAACAAACTTTAACTGTCTAAGCTTGTTAAAATATAACTTTAAAAAATAAATTCAAAATCAGCCGACGTTGTCTAATCGAAAGTTGTAGATCCCGTCGATACAAAAGTGTGGATATAAACAACGTTAAAAATGGAACTCATATTCGAAAGTTAGGAATTTAAGAGATAATTAATTTTCGGATCAACCAGCGAGTGACACGTGGCAAGGTCTAGGCCACACCTTCTTCCCCATGGCTTGCCACCAGATCAAGCCACGTAGCATGCATACGCCCAACGTACAGCAGTACGCCCCGCGTACAGCTCGAGTACGCCCCGTGTACGTGGGGTCTCCAGCCTATACATAGATGGTGAAAATCACACTTTTCTTCACACCTTCTCATCCAATTCACTCCCAAGCACCCTAAAGCCTTAATGCTTTCCTCTAGCACTTCTTAGGTGCTATTAGTAAACCCTCGGAGTTCCAGAAGACCCTGAGAATAAGAGATTTCAGCTAAGAAGTTATGGCTCGTAGAGCCCAATTCCTCGCTTGAACCCCAATAAATGAGTTATGTTATCCATATTTTAAGTGTAACTTATGTTTAAGTTCATTATTGTTATTATGAACCTATAAACAAGATTTATCATTCCAAGTTGTTATACTGATTGATCTACTTATGGGGATGATGTATATGCTGATTTTAGTAAGGTGCTTAAAGTGTGATTTCCAAACAGTATACTTCGTATACCGAACGGACCCTACCTCCGATATAATAATCGGTTTTGCCAGTTTGTGATATGCACTATTATTACAATGTAGGATTGAAATCCCTATGTACTCACCAGGTTTTCTAACCCGGCCCACTCAGTTTATTGTATTACATGTAGCGATATTAAGGATAATTATGCTGAGAGATTTAAGGAGTATTAAGCCACTAGTTTAAATTACTGTAAGACTTATAATAATTTGTTATGCTTATGTTTCTATATTGACGATGACATCCCATTGTTTTAATATAAATAAAATACATTTTTTCATAAATGTTTTGATAACATCATTATCATGTTTTCTGAGAACAAATTTTGCAATATTATTCTTCAAAAAGGAAACTATGATTTTTAAATAAGAATAAACAAATTGGTATTTTCTGGCCGTGAAATTGGGGATGTCACAGTTGATATCAGAGCATTAGTTTAAGTGCACTAGGAATTTTAGGAAATTTCTAGACTTAAACTTAGAATTCTAATTGATGATTGTGAGATGAGTGTCTATTATATTTAGGAAATATACCTAAATAGACACGAGCAAAGCTTATTTTAGGAAAGATGCCTAAACTGTTTTTATATGCTAAATGATTTATGTATAGATATAAAATGCCTTACATGCTTTATGATGCTATTATTTGATCGGGTCTATGGTATTTTGCCGACTGGATCTGGAAATTTAATGTTTTTAGATTTCTAAACTTATAATTATGGTATTTGAATGGACATGTAACTTTTTGGAGTGATAAGGAGATTTATATGTCTATTGTAAATAAAGCTTTCCTATATTAATTTTCTTCACTACACACCGAACTTCTGATTTGGCATATAGGTTGACATGGTGAGGACTCGAAGCGGATTTGAAAACGGTAATCAACAGCTCGAGCCACGAGTGATTGAGCGTGCACCAGAGTTAGCAGCTGCACCCGAGCCAATCACGATGGCAAGACTATGATGGCCAAACAAAGGGAGGAGATGAGAAAAATGTTAATTAATAGGGATGAACCTACTATACCACTTGTACAACCCGAACTTAACATTGAACAATCAGAAGAAGGAAATTATAATAGAACTGTTAGTCAAGTTGAACCACAAGTGGTTAGAAGAAATAACCATGATGAAGGAATTAAAAGGAGTGGACGGAAGTATAAAGACTTAACGACTTGCAAACCATCAACTTTTAACAGGAAAAAAGATCCAATTAGAGTTATGGACTGGATCTATGAGATGGAGCTAACTTTCATAACATGTGGTTGCAAGGGCAAGCTACAAACCACGTATGATGTGCATCAATTTAGGGGTGGGGCTATTCGTTGGTGGAACACATTGGGAAAGATCATAATCCCTAATGAGCCACTACAACAGACATGAATAGAATTTTTGGTACACTTTAAACGCAAGTTTTGCCCAGCCCAAAACATGATAGAGCTAGAGAACCAGTTTCTGACGTTGAAAAAGGGAAATATATATGTTGATGAGTATATTAATGCCTTCACAACAAAGATGGAGTTTCCTTTAGGCATCGTCCCTAACGAGTTAACAAATATCGATAAGTATAAAAAGGGACTACTAAGGGAGTACACTGTGCCACTATGCCAGACACCTACTCTTGAGGCGACCATCTAGGCTACTAAGTCTATTAAAGAAATGATCAAAGGTAGAACCACCAACAAGGTCACTACTAAAATAATTCTTTAAGTATAATTATTTTATATTATAAAGTACATCACTATAGGGTAATACAAACGATTACTAATACAAGAGAACATTATAACACAACGCGTAAACTAGTTAATACAAGATTGTGAGGCACTACTTCATTGTACTCCAGGGTACATGTTCATGTCCTATAAATTATAACCAGAGTCTCCTGGATGGAGAGCGTGAGATTTGTGTATAGATCTATATTGGACTGAAAATCCCACACCAGAGCTGCTTGCAACAGCTAGGTCGGCAGACCTGAGGTGACAAATGTCATAAAATACCAACGCATGAAGAATGTCGTAGAGGCCGCTAGGTCATATTAGTGTGGCTATATGAAACTCACAATAGTATCAACTAAATGAAGTTTATGGGACTAACACTACTTCACCTGTTTTATCTTAATAATAAGACCACACAATTTTACAAGTAACAAGAGCATACAAATCAAAAGGGACCTATAATGTTAACATTATGAGTTCTTGGTTTATGCGTCAAAGGTTATTTATAATTATAGGGTCCGATAGGTAATAGGATGGGTTGTTTCCGCTTCATTTCATGTTCCTTGTTTGGTTGTGGGCTTAGAGCAGATTCACAAAATTTATTACCTATTCAATGTTGGTTATATGTAACCTGTATAAACTAAGAAATTATAGGGGGTAACAGGCATGGGTCAGGTCGCTATATACAAGTACAGTGCACTATTTTCTAGTATAAAACATACATTCCTTAGAGAACGTATAACAGGGTACATGCATACAAAAAGGGTCGCACTTCAAATGAAGTCACATTACATTACTTTTGTCACACCCCCAAACCGTAAAACAAATGGCGGAAATGTCTGCGGGTGGAGGACGTCATGTATAGTATCATAACAATTGCATCATAGTAATCAAAGTAAACACAACCATTATAATATAATATGAATGTTTACATCTTGTTTGATTAAAAGTTTGTATACATCAAAAGTATAATAAGTAAAAGACATGTCTCTATATGCTCCGTTTTCTCAAAACTTTGCCGAGGTACTTGTTTACTTATTTCCTGAGAATACAAGCAACTTTGAAAGAGTATCAACATAAAGCTAGTGAGTTCATAAGCATGTTTTTATAATGAAAACTTGTCATTGAATTTTGTATAAAATGTTTGTTTACTTTCCAAGAAAATACAATATTTTCTAACACGTTTGTTCGTTAATGTAGGTGGCGTATGCCTTGTTTGAAAACCCTGGCTACCACCAGTATGCAATGTATGTTCTGTTTAATATGTATGGAAACTCTTGTATGAAATCTTTAGTTGTCACTAGTAATGTAAACAATGTATAGAACGTTATTTTGATTGTATGTAAAGTACTGAAGTTTATCTGGGAAAAATCCTATATTTTTCCCTTGAATGTGTTGTTGCTTTAACGGTTCTGAAAATGTAAGGCACAAGTATTTTCCATACTTATGTTATTAAAGCAATTGTTCATGAGAAGTATAATATTACAAAAATATATCGTTACTATCTACTTGCGAGTTTTATGACCATACTAAACTGATACAATGTGAATCTGACGCCAATATCCTTTATGACTTTGTCACCCGTAGACCTGCCAGTCCTACTGTAGCTAACAACAAGGTGCGGGGTTGTCAATCCCGTATAGATCTATACACAAAATCATGTTCTCCCTCCAGGAGACTCTAGTTCATAAGGGTATTCCTCCATTTAGTTATGTTTGTAAGCGCCCAAGGACGTGTCTCCCAACTAGATTAACGACTTTACAAGTAATAATATGTGAAACGTAATGTTCTTTTGTACTTGAATCCGATGTATATCTTGTAGAGTAAAAATAATTACACTTAAAATAATTATTTAGTATGATACTCTTGTTATCTGTATGTAGTAATGGATAAACTAAATCTGCCATAGCTTATATATTCAACCATGTAAGTAGTTTGTATCTGTAAAACTGGTAACAAATTCCCTAAACTATACCTATTATAGTTTGACTAAAATGTTATGTTCTGAAAACTGTGCAATTAACTTTAGAAAACGTCCCTTATGCTCCGCATATTACAGAACGGATAAAGTAGCTAAATACTTTTATGAAAACCGTTGATTTGTATTAATTGCATAAGTTTTGACTTGTTGAAAACTCTTTTGTTTGGCTTATATCCCCCCCCCCCCCCGAAAACTCTTTTGTTTGGCTTATATCCCCCCCTAAAAACATTTAAAAGCCATAAAAGCGTAGGGGTATGAACTCACTGTTTGACGTGTGATTCGAATGTAAGATCGATAGGGATGCTGTGTGTGAAGTGAATTCTCAAGCACAAACGAATCCTATTTAACATATAATAGCACATATATGTATCAGACTAGGGTAAACTGCTACTGATTGTGAAAGGAAACCGCCTTAGGGACTAGGAAACACTTGAAACTAAGTGTTAAAATCATATGTGATTGAAAGATGGAAGTTTGCGGCCACAAAAAGGTGTGTACGGCCATGGGTTTGCGGCCCAAGAGTGTACGGCCCATGGGTGTACGGCCAAGGAGTTTGCGGCCGTACACTCTTGAAGAAGGGTGAAAATTGAGATGTATTAAGGTCCTTTCTATACTCTTGGAAGTGCTCTAGGTCCCATGCATAGCTTAAAGAAGATTTTAAGGCCAATCTTTGACCAAAACCTAGGGTTTATGTCCCATGAGGTGTTTACGTTTGTACACATGGGTTTACGGCCGTAAACCCTTCGTGTTAATGCCTTTTGGGTCAATTTCTAGGTGAAAAACAGGCATTTCTAGTAGATAACAAGCATAGGAAGCAGTTACTTACTATTAGGAAGCTTGAAGAGGGTTTTTAGCCACCAAGAACTAGTGTGTGTTCTTGGTGAAAGATGATGATCTAGAAAATGATGAAGTTTATGAGATAAAACATGGATTCACCACTAGAATAAGGAATGTGGCAACAATTTATGGTGGGAAAACATTTACATATTTGATGATCTTTGAAGAAAACTCGATGGAGGTAGAGAAAGAAAGAGAGGAATCTCTAGACTTGAAGTGTGTAAAGTGGTGAATGAAGGCTAAGTATCCCTTATATAGTGGGAGTTTTCGGGCATGAGGGAGGTGTGGGGGTGTACGGCCGTAAACTTAGGTTTGCGGCCATACACTCCTCTTGAAGGAATGTTTGGCCCGAATGTTTTGTTATGACTTAGAATAACTCATTCCTGAACCTAAAACTTGATTGTACTGAGCTTAGAATACCCAAGTAGACCCAAAACAATGCTAAATGATGGTAGAAATAACTCTGACTTGATTGATTTTGAACGGTTTATACAAAAAGAAATTTCGGGTTGTCACAACTTTTCCATGTACGAGTCAACGAAACTTACATGTCATTACATCAAAAAATATATGATTTTCTGGAAGAACATACTTACATTTCTAAAAGGACCATTATAGTTAACTCTGTAAGTACCTAGTGAATACGTCAATGTTATATACAATGAGGATCCAACAAACAGTGGGATGTGTGCCTTCCGCCCAATTTCTCGTTCCTTGTTTGGTTGTGGGATTGGGGCAGAACCATACAATCGATTGTATGTTCATTCTACATTGTATATAACTTGTATACACTAAGTACTCATAGAAGGAACTAGTATGAGTCATTTTACATATCATTCATTACATCAGGAGATATAGGATTTCCTGGAGAAACACGTCATGTTTTACAAAGAACAAAGAACCTATTTTCTAAAACAAAACGCTTATGAACTCACCAACTTTAATGTTGACACTTTCAAAACCACTTGTATTCTCAGGGCACTAGTAGACAGGTAATCACGCAGGTGCTAGAAGATGGAGCATAGAAGCTTCAAGTCTTTATTTTGCTAATTACTTTTGGAATCAATTATATGTGATTCAAATACAATGTAAACGCTATATTATCAATACAATGGTCATTGTTGTTGTGATTACTAGTACTCAATTGTTGTGATATTATATATGACGTCCTCTGCCCCTGAACGTTTCCACTGTCTCGGGTGTGACATTGGTATCAGAGCATTATTTATAGTGAACACAGTATATCAACCTATAAAATATATTCAACTATAAATACAATGGGGCTGAAGTGCTCTGACAAAAAATATACTTTTAAAATATAAGTATTTTATGAGAAGTATACAATCAAGCATACATTCTAGAACAAGTATCACAAGAAGAACAAGACAAAAGTATTTAGATGTTAGAAACTACCTTCAAACCTAGGCTGTTATGTAATCATATCTAGGATAAATATAGCCTGATCAACTATATTTATTTGAGATACGACCAAAATGTGTTTGGGAGTGATAGTGGTGTTGCAACAAGTCTAAAACTTACGAACTCTATATACAAAGGATATCTAGAGCAAAACATTAAGTTAAAATACTATATGAGTATTTTATGGTACTCTAAGATCACAACAAGTCTAAAAACTTACCAAGTTCATATTCCAACATACTTCATAATCAACCATACAATTAAGATATTATAGGAGTATTTTAGGCACTATAACTAACATCTGTGGAAACTAAAAGAACCTTGTTGGCAGGTCTATAATTTTGATGTGTATGCTTCCAGAGTTATATATATAATTAGGATCCTATAGACTTAGAATTTGTGATCTTCGCTCTACTACCTGTTCCTTGTTTAGTTGTGGTTTTGGAGTAGGATCACTTATTCGAAGGTCTATTTGATCTTGGTTATATACAACTAGCATACGCTGCTTGGTTATAGGAGGACCCAATTTGGATCACCAAAAACTTCAAAATAAATGTTTTACTTAATCTCATAAGATTCTGTAGACATTCCCATTGTCGCACAAACAACCTAGATAGATATAGCCACTCCACTACAATAGCCAACAGAAGAGTCAAGTAAGAACAAGACAGGATACATAAAGAGGATTCCGAGAGGGGATTAGACGAGGAGTAAGGAACTAGTGAAGTCACGGAGGACCTTACCCAATCAGGAGCAGGCATGAGAGGCTCGCTAAAATGTTCGAAGTTTGACCTTCCATCATGAAGTGATGGAGATAAGTGATAGAACCTAAAGCGTGAACTATTGAAAACAGGAACACCATAGGAAGGTCCAGAGACAACAAATCCCCACAGTTGAAACCAGGGCAATCATAATAAGGACAAAGAACAGAGAAAAACACTCATGAGGCGTACTAAGTTAGTGATTACACTACTCACACTATGTATTAGGCTTATCACCTTTTTTTCATAATGACTAGTAACAGTCAACCAAGTCACAGAACTTCACTAAAGAGGTGGTCACTGTCAAAAATTCATAAGTCTATTTTGCATAGACCTCTATTATGAATTATTTTTAGAACACTATAAAAGTTGGAACATAACTCACTCAGAACTAAGATAACATAGATTCAAATAACACTTGACTCGTAACCTTTATTAAAGATTTACCCTCGTTTCATATTTTAAACCTTATGGCATAAAGATGCCACTAAATAAGTCGAATAAAAACAAAAACAATGCACCACCACCACCACAGTATGATCTGGTTGTCTTTTAGGCTGCAGTAACAGCCGCAATGACCGCTGTCATGACTTAAATCCACGCAAGTGGTGCTAGCGGATCGGGTGGTGGTACTAACAACTCTATCCACGGGGAAAGCCATGGACGTACAAGAGAGTGTTCATACAAAGACCTTATGAATTGTAAACCCAAATCCTTCGATGGAAGTGGGGGATTTATTGCTTTAATGTGATGGTTCAAGAAAACGGAGTCCATATTCAAGATATGTGCGTGCCCTGTAGGGAGAAAAGCCAAGTTTGCTGTTTGTACCTTCTCTGATAGGGCCCTAACATGGTGGAATAGCCATGTCAAGTCACTGACCCTACCAGTGGCAAACGCGATGGGTTGGAAGAATCTAAAGGAGATGATGCGGAAGAGTACTGCCTGAGGAGAGAAATACAAAAGCTAGAGCAAGAGTTGTGGAGCCTTATCATGACAGGCTCAAACATAGTAGCGTACACCGATAGATTCAGCGATTTTGCCGCACTATGCCCTGGGATGGTTACCTCGAAGAGCAGGAAGGTAGAGAGATACATTTGGGGACTACCTCCTCCGATCCAAGCAAATGTAATAGCAGTGATACCCCTTAAATTCGACAGTGCCAAACGTCTGGCTGGAAGATTGGTGGACCATGGAGTCCGCCAAGGCATAATGAACCCTGTTTCGAAGTCAACCAAATGGATTGACGACAAACAAAAATACGAGAGCAAGAAGAAAAGACATTCAACACAAGAGCCCTCAAATGGACAACGGATGGTTGTCGTTCATGTTGCCATGACACCAGCCACTCCAACACCCGACAGTCGATATGTTGGAACCCTTCCAAAATGTAATGAGTGCAACCTCCATCCTACCGGAGTGTGCCAGAAGATGTATTGCAAAAACTGCCTCAGTAGGGGACACATTATCCGTTTCTTTAGGGCACCGGTAGACCAATCTCTCTGGTACCATACGAGGGAGTAAGCCAGACCTACTATGAGTGTAGCGAAACAGGACACTACAGAAGATATTGTCAAATGACATGAAACTCTGGCGAAGATGGAAGAATGCTGATGATCACCGCCGGAGAGACTACCCCGGAACCACCTAAGAACCGCATTACATTTTTCCAAATAAAAATATTTAAAAAAAATAAACTTTTACAAAACGGTTACCATCTAAATCCTAACCATAAATTACTTCCTCGTCCAAACAAAGCAGATAGTCTATAAAAAACTAAATACCCTTATAGGTAAGCTATAATGGCTTAGTGTAAACATTAGGGTCACATACAATTAAGAAACTATAGACTTAGAGTGCGTGATTCTGCCTTACTTCCTGTTCCTTGTCTAGTTGTAGATTTAGGGCAGAGTCACTTAGTCTACTATCTTCTCGGCCTTAATTATATATGACCTGTAGACACTAAGTGATTATAGACAAACCTAGTGGGTATCATAGTATGAAGTATCATCAGTATCTATCAGAACACTCTTACTGTTAGTACTTGCGTAATGCAGCATGAAACGTTCACAGTAGTAATAATAAGGTTAAAACAAAAGCATTAGAAACGTACACACAGATGCACTATCACTCTAGAAAACACTTCTTCCGAATCGACTTAACACACGTGTCACTAACAAGTTCTGACGTCATTCAACATGGATTGGCTTGGTCCTTACCATACCAGTCACATGTCTTACCGAAGAGACTCCTCACCTTAACCGGCCGACTAACGAGACTCTCGTCACTCTTAACAACAAACCCGACACCGAACCTTAGAATTGTCTCTCGCTTCAAACCTCCGAAATACTCATGCGAGGAGTACTATACCTTCTGTAACCTTCCCGAAGCATCCCCAACAGACCTTTTTGGGAATACCATATATGCACCAAGTTAAGTTCAAGCATAGAGGCTATAGACAAATACGGTTAGCCTATCACTGTTAAGTGTATACGCTAGGGTGGTATATAATTAAGATTTTATGGACTTAGGATGTGTGTCTCTGCCCTATCTCCTGTTTCTTGTTTGATTGTGGACTTGGGGCATAGTCACCCATCCGACTGTCTTATCAATCTTAATTATACGTGACTTGTATACATTAGGCGATGATGGATGGACCAGGTATGAGTCCTACCATGAACTTCAGGACAAAAGCTACCCAGAATACAAGTAAGCACCTGCCATTCGAATGAATAGAGACAAGTAAACCAACCCCATATACTCCCTACAGAAGTTCAAAGGGAACCGAAGTACCCACTTCTCTCCTAATTCTAAGTAACTATTCAGAATTCGAATTTCAGGACGATATTATGTCTAACAGGGGGATGATGTCACAACTCAGAATTTTAAACCTAGCAAAGTCAAAACCCTAACCTAGTACAAGTGAAAACACATTGCAAGCCTTCTTGCATTATATCCTCTATTTCCTTAATGACATGCTTACGAGTTGAGAGATAAGAAAAGCTTGAAACCTAAGTTGATTTATGTTAATATAGCTTATTATAAGTTAAAATTTTAAAGGTTAAATCATAAAATAACCCATTAAATAAGTGTTCTCGGTCAAGAATTCAAGGAAGCAAAGAGAACCCGATCAATAAAATAAAATTGAGGGTAAATTCGGTTTTTGGAATTTTTTTCCAAATGTTGTTTTCGGCCATATCAAGCAATCAAGGAAGAATTCGGTCTTGGCAAAACCGAATGCTGCTAAAAATTTCCCATTAGGATCGAATTCTCCTAAGACCCAAGCCCATTAAGACCGATTTTTCATCCTTATTGTTGGATTAGTGTCTAAGTCCATAACTATTTTGGTATGTACTTGACCCGATGGTGTATGGTCCTTTTGGGTTACCTTCACCAAAGCAACTTGATAGGATGAATTATGGAGAGAAATGATTAAATATGATTTATTAATATATTATGAGAATAATATATTAAAGGAGAAATCATATTGTTTAATTAATATTAGTCAATAATTAATTGGTAATTAGTTTTGTGACTAAAAGAGATTAATTAAATTTAAGGGACTAGAACTGTAATTATAAGATAATTATAATTTGGGCCATGGATTGCCTTATATTAAGGGGTGGACGAATTCTATGGGGGAAGCCCATATGAAATCGTCCAAGGCTTAATTAAAAGGCTCCACGGGTTGCTTAGGGCTTAAGCATCCAAATTAGGGTTTCCTTGTTAGATAACCCTAATAGCCCAATTATATAAAGACCCCTTAAGGCTCAAAAACGTGGCTAAGCTTCTTGTTAGGGTTACTACACGTTTTTGGCAACCTCCAACCTCTCTCCTCTTCATCCTCTTGCTTATGGTGTTTGTGAACCATTAGAGGAGTGACACTGGTGACTCTAAGCCTTCCAAAGTCAAATCAAGGAGATTTGGGATTGTTATTGCTACATAACAATCAAGGTAACATTATAAACTCATTCTTATGTTAATATGATTACTTGCATGCTAGAATTAGGGTTTATAGTCTTGGATTCAAAGCATGTACAATAGAGAAACCTAGATTTAAGCATTAGGGTTTGTATGAGTACATAGGATGTCTTATGACCAAAACCCTTCAGTGGTATCAGAGCCTAGGATGGTTTCAATTGTATTGATGCATTGTATATCTGAAAGATTCGTTTTTTTTGGTGTTCTAGAGGTTGGACTCGCCGAGTCCATAGCTGAACTCGCCGAGTCCAGGCTTGACTCGACGAGTCAACTCGTCAGATAGTGCTTATCTCGGGATTTCTTACTGTTTTTGCATATGGATAGTTACCTTATCATGTTAGATCATTATTAATCCGATTATATGATATATTTGACTATATTTTTGATCAAAATGAAGATATTTATCAATTAATAAGATAATTGTTTCCTTATAAGATAATTGATTAATTATTTTGAGTAAATTGATAAATTGTTTTGCAAGAAATCATTAAATAAATCAAATATGGATAATTATGTGATTAAATGTTAATTTAAAATTATTTGTTATTTGATCTTTGTTGTTATGAAAAGTTTCATATTTTCCCCTTTATGTTTTATAGTTTAAATTTGAACCCAAAAGTTTTGTTGTTTTGAAATTTAAATAGTTAAAACCCTAATGTTTTGAAAAAGGTTTCAAAACTTGCCCTCAAGTTTTGGGATTTAAATTTTGATTAAATAGTTTAATTTTGATGTATATTTAAATTCTAAACCCTAATGTTTTGAAATGTTTCAAAACTTGCCCTCAAGTTTTGGAATTTAAAAGTTGATTAAAAAGTTTAATTAGGAATGTTAAATTCTAAAACCCTAGTTTTGAAAAGTTCAAATACACCCTTATGGTTTTATTAATTAATTAAGGTGTATAGTTAAAAGAGATTTAATAAATCCATAAAAGTTTAGGTTAACCAATTAATTGAATTAAAAGTGTAATTGTTAAAGTTAACCACATAGTATTTTAAAAGTTATAAAATACACCCTATACTATATATAACATTAAAAGTCTAACAATATATATGTATAACTAAAAGTCAGTCTTACCGTTAGTAGGCCTCATTCATGAAGCTGGTCTATAAGGGGTGTTTAAGGAAATTGCCTATAAAATGGCGATTGAATGGGTATCCACTCTTACCCACCGCACTCTTGACTAGTGGAGGGTCGTTAGCCGAACGGGTAGGATAGGACAAAACCTTCCATTATAAGTATAATGAAATACAAAGTAACTAAATGTTTTTCAAATTCCCAATCTTAGTTACTTAGGAAAAAGTGAATTGATGCAATTCCATGAAATTACACTTTGTGCCCTTGCGAAGATGTTAGTGGAGCGTGTGTGGTTTACCGGCACACTAAATGGTTCTAAGCAAAGGTAGCAAAGGGTGACTCAATGTTTGTCATAGTTCGGTGGAGCATGTGTGGTTTACCGGCACATCGAATAGGTGACTGTAACATGTGAGGGCACCATGTAAGTTTGCATGGTTATTCACACCCGCTTTGTGATCCTCGGTATCCCAGTCACAAACAAGAGGGGCATATCGAGATTTAAACATACCATTGAAAGTTCAATGAATCTCAAAGGATCTAGGAGTTTTCATAGATTTAAAACTTAAATTTCTTTTTCGTTTTTCGTGGTGGAAATTAGTGAATCGTCATTCACTTACCTTCAAATATGCTGCAATTAGGGTTACGACATCCCTCTCCCGTTTTGTAGAATATTGTGTTGGGTCCTAGCCTTAGTATTTCATTTGGGTGATTTACTAAGGAATCAATCTATCAACTAACTTTAATTCGTTTTTCTCCCGTTTTGTAGATGTCAAAGTTCGACAACTATGGTCTTCCCAAATCCCGTGGAACAAGCATTCCACATGAAGATGATATTCCACGATTCGATCGAGGAACAAGAGATTATGCTTCACTTCCTCCTCCTCATCCAATTATTCTCCCTAACCCACAAGTTCAAAGGCTTGAAAAGTTCAAGATCACTCAAGCCCTTTTGGCAAGTGAACATAAAGAAGGAAAGTCGGTGTGTGCACATGTCCTAGGGATGAAGTCACACATTAATAGGTTAAGAATGTTGGGATCCGTTGTCTTTGAGGAAATGGTTGTTGATTGGGTTCTTCAGTCACTTCCTAACTCATATAGTGAGTTCGTAAGAGAGTACTATATGATGAACCGCCCATATAGATCTCACCTATATGCTTATTGCTGCTGAATCAACAATGGTTTGGCGCAATAGAAAAGCAAAGTTGATTGGTGAATCTGCCTTCGAGACCTCTATGGATATAGACAATGGCAACGAAAGACATGCTATGATTGAAAAGATTGATCATAAGAGAAAGTCGATGTCTGAAGTAGTTCCATGTCCTATTCCAAAAAGAGTCAATTTGCTTTTATTGCCAAGAGAAGGGGCATTGGAGACGAAGCTGCCCTATTTACCTAAGAGATCTAAGAGATGGGAGAGTCGAAATGTATGGCTCTAATATAGGTAAAATCCATTAACTAACCCTTTTAAGCTTCTATTCTAGATTCTTAATACATAAAGTGATAAGATTACAATTGATGTCTTGTAAGATCGAAGAAAAGAAAGGAAACTTAAGGGAAGAAGTGAGCATAATCTAACCGTGAAGGAATGGATTTCGATCACGTTTCTCGAAGATTAGATTCTTGAGCTACTACTTAGAGTTAGAATTAGATTGCTAAGAAAGATGTATTAGCATAAGTTTTTCAATGAGTTGCATTGTGAAGGACAAATTTTTCAGCAATAAAATAAATTTTGATTTTAAATTTTATTTATTTATTTATCCTTACAATGGCATGTATGAAAAATTGATGTTAAAATTATTAGCAATAATGGATTTGTTTCTTATTGTGTTATGGAAAGTCAAGAATTTACCAAATAGGGAGAGTTTCTCATCGCCCAAGTTTCAATTGGATAGAAACTTGGAATCATGCAACTTGGTTGCACGATGAATGAGAAATTTCATATATTGGAAATTAGACTAATTTATTTTTACAAAGTGTCAAGTGAAGGACTAGGGATCAAGTACACAAAGTTGCGTGTTTATCAAAGTTCACCATAAGAGTAACAAAGACATTCGTCATGATTTACTAAAGGTTTAGTAAATATGATTAAGTGTAATTCTAAATTGATTGAAAATGTTTAAATGAATAGTAGAACGAATAAGAAGAGTCAAGTAGGCAGAAAGATAAAAGTTTCTCCATTCTAAGAAGAATGGAGAGTACCTTTTATGCTTTATGATAGGTCATAATGATTAAGAACCATATCTCAATTGATCCTCTAAGTAAGTCTTAGTACAATTGTATGTTTGAGAAGAGGAATCAAGAATTGAAGAAATGGAGAAATCAAGAAGCCTATCATACTTCGTTCCAATAACAAGTCTTAAAGTTAAGATTGTGGCAATGAGTGAAAAGTATTAAATTCATAAAATGTGGAAAGTTGTGATGTCTTGAATAAGACAAAGACCAACTTGGACCAATTTATGAAGTCTTTTGATAAAAGCTACACTAACTCTTGAATATTTGGTTGTCAACAAATGTTTACTGACAAGAGAATTGTAACGCCTGTGTTTCTGGGCTTGCCATTTTTAGCAATGTAATGGTCTAGGTTAACCTTTGTAACCCGTTTTGAAATAATAAGATTGTATTATTTGAGTATTATGTGTTTTGTGCTTAATTGCTTAATTATGTGGTTTGATTAATTAAGAATAAAAATAAGCGTCAAAATTTAAGTGTAAAATAAACTTGATATCTTTAGATAATGTTGTAGTAGTTGAAACAAGGTTTCCGAGGGTATAAAGAATGCCAAATCCGAGTTATAACGAAGAAGTTATGACCTGTCGAAGTTTCGCGATAAAACCGGCACGACACAGCACGACGTAAAAAGTGAATTTACGTTAAAGCAATATTTAGCCTTAGTGATCTAAATGAGAATCGAAGATCTCGTTGTTAGTATCAAAGCGATAAAAAGTTAGGCGAGAACGAACGTCAAACGAAGAAGTTATGAATTTATAACGAAAGTTTCTGTCCCGGCCTATTAAAAATAAATAATAAAAATAAAGTCAAAATTAGCCGACGGAGTCTAAACGAAAGTTGTAGAGCGTAGTCTCACCTTTCCGTGGATATAAAGAACGTCGAAAACAGAGTTCGTATGAAGAAGATATGAATTTCCGAAGTTTGATAAATAATTTGTATTTATTTTTAAATCAAAAATCCGGCATTATCCGAAGGGGGAGTCAGCAGTTCGATCCGACTTACGCGCCGCGTAAGTGAGTACGCCCCGCGTACTCCGAAGAGTGTCGACACTTCGGATGACGCATGCGCTTACGTTTCTGAGGCACGTACGCCCCGCGTACGAGAGGCTTCCAGCCTCCTATAAATAGGATGCGAGGGTTCCGGGTTCCATTGCTAATTTCCTCTCGTTTTTGTGCCGAATCTCTGCGGTTTTACCCCCGAAGCCATCCCAAAGCCCCGGTAATATTCCCGAGTCCCGAAGCGAGTCCCGAGATCCCGAAGATCCCGAGAAGTGCGGTTTCCGAGCCGAAGCTCTGCCCGCGAGAAGTTCGATTTTCGTAGAGATCTTCCAGATCTGCGGAGGATTACTACTTCTGCAAGTCGTAGTGTTGTCCGATCATCTTCTGATCATGTGAGTGTATACTACCTTTCATAAACGCAATAATAATACAAGTATGGTTTGAAAGTATTAAGTTTATTGTCGTTTATACGTGTGAATGCGTTTTTACTTTCTCCTAACATATAACTATGAAGTATTTTATACGAGATACGTGTTATGTGTATATTTTGTTGTTATGTGTGTGAATGTATATTCACTTTCTTCTATCTTACAGATATGATTATTTCTATATGAAATACGTGTTATGTATGTGTGCCTCATCTATTATATGGAAAAATGTTTTGATCAAGCATGCTATACAGGTTTTGAAAATATGTATAAAATGTATGTTTTTATCTACTAATATGTTGGGTAGAACATGAGTAGATAGTTGGTGTGTAATAAACAGATGAGAGGCCTCGTTGTTGGTCCAGTCATCTAGCGGAATTTAGATGACGACCACGGACTTTTCTAGATAGTCCAGTGGAACGCTAGCAGGCTCATAACCTGTAGGTGTTAATGAACTTGGGTGTTCATTCGCTGTATTCCATCCCCCTCATGGTTGCCTTATTTGACTTATATTGCTGAGGAACCCCCGCAGCATGTGCTGTCACCCCGATGAAAATATTCTTAGATTAGGTCCCTTGTGTTAGTTATTTTAGGGACGTAAAGTGAGAATAATGGGAATGGGTAACTGGGTTATTGTTGGTTGATAATAATTAATTTAATTATTTATTGTGGGTTGAAAACCCTATATGCTCACCAGGCTCCCAAGCCTGACCCACTCAGTTTTATTTGTATTACAGGAAGTGGCGCAAGGGCGTAAGATGGATGAACCATCAAGTTGTTTTGTTTACAAGTCTGTATATGTATATATTTGTTGAATGACTTGTAATATTATCGTTTATGCTTATTGGTTTATATCGGAACATGACACCCCGAGTTTTGATTATATAATGAAAAATACATTTCTTTTATGAAATGCTTTGGTAAACATTGTTTTATCATGTTTTGTTTTTGGGAACAAATTCCGCAACTCTTTCAAATCAAAAGGATTTACTCTGAATTTATTTTAAAAGCATAAATGAAAATCGGTCTTTTCTGGCCGAGATTTTGGGGATGTCACAAGAATCTTATATGTCAAGGAGTCAGTGGGAGTCTTAATTGTCTTGAAAAGTTCAAGAACAAATCAAATAAACCTTATCGATCATCACTAGCACACGAGTTGAGGTTTACAACCTATCGTGTTGAGAATATTTTGATTATGTGCTGTTCCAATTGAGTTAATTATACATGTGAGTCCTATGAGTTCTCATTTTGAACGCATAAAAGGCAAGGCACCTTAATCAATGAAAGGTACATTGATAGGAAAAGGTGAGGTGCTTAACTACTTGGAAGACGTGGTGGGCAGTTGTACTACCATAAGGCAAGAAATCAAGATTAAGAAAGTTCTGTCCATATGAGTTTGAATTTGTCTTAAACTTTGGTTTTAACAAATTCACCTGGATAGGAACATATACACCATTAAAATCTAAGTGTCATAAGATTTCCTCTTTCATGAAAATGATTGTGAGGAAATGCTTTCACTAAGAAAGATTTTAAGAAGATAGTGATTGTAAAGTTTCATTCTCGAATTCAATCATGGTTACGGTATCCTTTTCCATAATTTGAATTGTGAGATTTGGCAATTAGTCTTAAATGTTTAGACGCACATATAAACTATCTAAGGCAAAGGTGTATAAGTTCAAGAAGCCTTGATAAAAGATTATCAAAGCACCAAGTATTAGAAACATGGACTTAAGAAATTTAATAAGTATTGTTTTTCTGGAAGTTAAGATGTTTTGAATACACGTCGAAGCTAGTGGGAGCATAAGTGTTATCTTTTATAGTAATCATCATGATAGTCGGAGCATAAAAGTTATTTTGCAAAGTCGTAAGGATCGATTATTATGGAAAGTATTGCAAATTGGCAATATTAATTATAGAAAACAAGAGTCATTCTTTGCAAAGTCGTAAGGATGGAATAGTTGTTTTGCTATAATTAAGGGAGAGAATATTATGCTTCATTTCAAATCTAAAGGACTAGGTTGTGGAATGTTAATAAATTTAGTCAAAGGTACATAGTGTGTTCTTAAAATTTCGATTATAATTACGGCATTCCTCTTCACAATTCGAATTTTGAGAACATAGAAAATAAAACATTGTGCGTCGTGTCCCATACGCTTCGGGTATAGGATCGATTGCAAATGCTTTAATGTTTGACCATTCTAAAATTTTCCAAATGTCCAGCGCATTTAGAGGGAAAAGGGACTAGAATTGGTTTTGACTAAATTAATTAAACAACTATCAAAGGACGATTCGAAGTTCGACGAGAATTGGCCGCTTGTGAGTAGTTGGAAGTATAGTATTGGAAATTATGGAAATGTTTCCATATTGGATGGACAATATCGACATCATTACGAATAGATAAGATTCTATTAAGAATAAGTTGTCATATGGAACATATGGAAGCGTGTCCATATTGGGAAGTATATATTGAAAATCTATGTCTAGATTAGAAACTTTTATGCAAAAGGATGTTCAAAGGAATGTACTTTGAGTGAAGACATCATATCTAAGGAATTGTCTTGTAACAATCTACGTTAGAGGACTTTGTAATATCATTAGCAATAGTCTTTGAGACTTTGGTGCAGTGACATTACAAAAGGATCGTTGCATAAAGTGTTAGAATCTAGTATATTCTATAAGTAACAAGAATTTGATATTCTTACACTTAAGAAAATGGATTTGGAGTTGTAAAATGAGAATGATTGGAAATGTGTTCAATTTGTCTATTTCACAAAAGTAAGAACCATAGGTAAACATTGTGTGCATGCTAGGAGCATGGGACAAGTGTAATAATTCAAGTAAGAAGTTTATTACCCGAAATGACAAATAATGAGTAATCGATATGGTGATAAATAAAACGTGTTTTATTTATACTCAAAGGTTTAAGGCCATATGGGATTAGTATTATTCTTGTGTTTCACCTTGCATGTTTTGACTTCCAGAATAATTGAGTTTATTAAGAATAATCGAATTATTCGAACGGACCACAGTCGTTCATATGATGGAAGTAGATAAGAATGAAGACTGTCGTGAATTGGTGTGTGGATTGTCTAGAAGAGTATTTGACATAAGCAAATGTTTGCTGCAACGTTCATGAGTGCTTACGAATATGATTTGAGCATTGGATTAAACCCACACTCACTTAGATCACTCCATGAATTGTATTACGAGTGATTGGTGAGACGATAACATCTTATATTCTTGAAACCAAGATGTGTGAGTTGTATCTTGCTAATCGGTTGCACATTGATAATATGTAAACGCACTAGTAACTTGGTGTTATAAAACATATTGTTGTGTGTGATTTGGTTAGTGAGTGCAAGCAAGCATTGTATCAAAGTTTATCCGTTCCTTTTATCCAAGGTAGGATAAAAGCGATATCTTTTGGGCCCCTCGATGGTTTAGTGATGACAAACGTAAATGCTCGGCCGAGCTAGGGCTAATTTGATTTGTTCAATTAGTCTGTCGTCATAAATCAGAAATCGAGAAGTAGTACAAAGAGAATGATTTGAAATCATATCTCATACGATATCTAGAATGGAGGAATATATGTTCCCTTATCTAAGGACACGCGTATCTGATAGGATCAGAGTTGACAACGGCTTTGGAAAGCTACGATTGCAGATCAGGATCTGAAGTCATACGCATAATAGTTGTTAGACTTATCTAAGTGGGAGACTGTTGGATTAGTGTCTAAGTCCATAACTATTTTGGTATGTACTTGACCCGATGGTGCATGGTCCTTTTGGGTTGCCTTCACCAAAGCAACTTGATAGGATGAATTATGGAGAGAAAGGATTAAATATGATTTATTAATATATTATGAGAATAATATATTAAAGGAGAAATCATATTGTTTAATTAATATTAGTTAATAATTAATTGGTAATTAGTTTTGTGACTAAAAGAGATTAATTAAATTTAAGGGACTAGAACTGTAATTATAAGATAATTATAATTTGGGCCGTGGATTGCCTTATATTAAGGGGTGGACGAATTCTATGGGGGAAGCCCATATGAAATCGTCCAAGGCTTAATTAAAAGGCTCCATTGGTTGCTTAGGGCTTAAGCATCCAAATTAGGGTTTCCTTGTTAGATAACCCTAATAGCCCAACTATATAAAGACCCCTTAAGGCTCAAAAACGTGGCTAAGCTTCTTGTTAGGGTTTCTACATGTTTTTGGCAGCCTCCAACCTCTCTCATCTTCATCCTCTTGCTTATGGTGTTTGTGAACCATTGGAGGAGTGACACTTGTGACTCTAAGCCTTCCAAAGTCAAATCAAGGAGATTTGGGATTGTTATTGCTACATAACAATCATGGTAACATTATAAACTCATTCTTATGTTAATATGATTACTTGCATGCTAGAATTAGGGTTTATAGTCTTGGATTCAAAGCATGTACAATAGAGAAACCTAGATCTAAGCATTAGGATTTGTATGAGCACATAGGATGTCTTATGACCAAAACCCATCACTTATATATATATATATATATATATATATATATATATATATATATATATATATATATATATATATATATATATATATATATATGTTCAGCCAAATTCAACTTCATTTCCCCATTTTTCACACCGAATCCTTGCCAATTTTTTTCTCAAAACTCATAAGTTTTTACCCAAATTTCTTTCAAATCTTCATAACTTTATCAAGAACATACCTAGAACACCAAGAACATTCATCAAGATCTTCAAATCTTCAATTCAGGACCGAAATCACCCAATCCCCACCGAAAACTCTATTTGTTCAACGAAAACCCCATTTTCAACATTTTCCAATAAATTTGTTAGTCCTCCATATATAATTAACTTATTATTTAACCCTATTATTTAAATTAATATCTTATTAATTTAAATAGGATGTCCGGTTTAATTAGTTTTAAGATTCGACCATTGTTACGTATTCTAACCCGAGGAGCAATTGCAATCACTTCGAGTCCAATCAAGCACACATACTAAAGGTAAGTTCATAACCCCTACGTTTTCACTATTTTTCCATGTTTTTAGGCGGCGGTCCGGGGGGGGGGGGGGGGGGGATACAAGTAAAACACAAGTTAATTTTTGTGTTAACATTCAAAGGATTTCGAACAATTTTTAAAGCACATCAAGTCGTTTCAACTGATTCAAATTATTTTCAAAGTAGTTCAAACTACTTCAAATGTTATATACTTTTATTTCAAAGTACATGTTCATATGTATATGCCTTATACATATATGAATATAATTTTATTTAAATAAATCTTTAACCCTTTTCTAACATGTCGAGTAAAAGGGTACCTTTCTTATCGTTTTATCCGGTTATACCAACTATTTAGTTACAACGACTTTCAATGCATACAAAAATCACAGAACTTACATTTAAACTATAATAGGTATAGTTTATGGAGCACTACTCTAGATCACTACTATAGGGATACACTACTAAAATAATCATTTAAGTATAATTATTTTATCTTACAAAGTACATCACTACAGGGTAATACAAACGATTACTAATACAAGAGAACACTATAACACTATAAGCAAACTAGTTAATACAGGATTGTGAGTCACTACTTCATTGTACCCCCAGGGTACAGGCTCATAAATTATAAACAGAGTCTCCTGGATGGAGCGCGTGAGATTTGTGTATAGATCTATACGAGACTGACAATCCCACACCTGAGTTGCTTGCAACACCTAGGTCGGCAGACCTGAGGTGACAAATGTGATAAAATACCGACGCATGAAGAACGTCGTAGAGGCCACTAGGTCATATTAGTATGGTTATCTGAAACTCACAATAGTATCAACTAAATGATGTTTACAGGATTAACACTATTTCATAGGTTTTTAATAATATGACCACACGGTTTTAGAAGTAACAAGAGCATAAAAATCAAAAGGGACCTATAATGTTAACATTATGAGTTCTTGGTTTATGCATAAAAGGTTATTTATAATTATAGGGTCCGATAGGTAATAGGATGGGTGGTTTCCGTTTCATTTCCTCTTCCTTGTTTGCGTGTGGGCATAGAGCAGATTCATACAATTTATTACCTATTAGATCATGGTTATATATGACATGTATAAACTAAGAAATTATAGGGGTAACATGTATGGGTCAGGTCGCTATATACAAGTACAGTACACTATTTTCTAGTACAAAACATACATTCCTTAGAGAATGTATAACATGGTACATGCATACAAAAAGGGTCGCACTACAAATGCAGTCACATTACATTACTTTTCCATGTACGAGTCCACGAAACATACATGTCATTACATAAGAAAATATATGATTTTCTGGAAGAACATACTTACATTTCTAAAAGGGCCATTATAGTTCACTCTGTAAGTACCTAGTGAATACGTCAGAGTTATATACAATGAGGATCCGACAAACAGTGGGATGCGTGCCTTCCACCCCATTTCCTGTTCTTTGTTTGGTTGTGGTCTTGGGGTAGAACCATAAAATCAATTGTCTGTTCATTTTGGATTGTATATAACTTCTATACACTAAGTACTCTTGGAAGGAACTAGTATGAGTCATTTTACATATCATTCATTACATCAGGAGATATAGGATTTCCTGGAGAAACACATCATGTTTTACAAAAAACAAAGAACCTGTTTTCTAAAACAAAATGCTTATGAACTCACCAACTTTAATGTTGACACTTTCAAAACCACTTGTGTTCTCAGGGCACTAGTAGACAGGTAATCACGCAGGTGCTAGAAGACGGAGCATAGTAGCTTCAAGTCTTTATTTTGCTAATTACTTTTGGAATTAATCATACGTGATTCAAATACAATGTAAACACTAGATTATACATACAATGGTCGTTGTTGCTTTTATTACTATTATACAATTATTGTGATACTATACTTGACATCCTCCGCCCCTGAAGGTTTCCGTCATCTCGGTTTGGGGGTGTGACATTTTTCCAAATGCCTTGCACATTAAGAGGGAAAAAGGACTAGAACCGGATATGACTAAAGTTGTTAAACAACTGTCAAGGACAATCTAAGGTTTACCAAAGTTTGGTTGCTTGTGGAAAGTTGGAAGTAAAGTTGTTAAACAACTGTCAAGGACATAGTATGTGTGTTTTTTGCATGTAATGACTAATATCTTAATTAGAGTATTAAGTTGATTGTTCAAAACAGTATACAATGAATAAGGTCTAACTAATATGGTGATTAAATAATAAGTGTTTAAATCCACTATGTTGTATTACGTGGTACTCTTCCAAACAAATACTTCACCATTCAGTAAAAGCACAAATTTTGACTGCTAACAAAATCGTCTTTATTAGTATGGAACTTAGAATCAATGTAAACTTTACGTTGATATCTTCCATAATATGATCATATCCTTTGTCCTCCTAGGAAACTAAGGAACAAACTTAATTTTTTATTCATTGATTCTCGTGAAGTTGATCTGATCCATACTATGATTATATTTTGATTTGGTGATTATTAATGATAAATTGTTGTGTTTGTTCCTACTTTTTCATGTTTAGAACCACATCCACAATAATAGTTTACCATTCAAAATTCCACAATTAGACATACTATTGGAAGACAATATTGAATTAAGATTGCCATAGTATTGGTAGATAGTTCATACAGATGAACATTACATAACCTTGCGATTAATACTGATGAGTACTTGAAAATATGGATTTTAAGTATTGAAGTAACCGCACTTAAAGATTACTACATGGATTATGTCATAAGTAAGTTAATATGGATTTATTTATTATTCTTAAAATGGAGATGCATGAGGTCTTGTTCTACAATCTGTTGCGTCTTAGTTTTTCCCTAATGGTGTCCGTAACTGGCAGCCATACATGGTTTGACTAGATATTGCATGAGGAATAACACTAGCCTATGTAGTTAAAGTTTATATGATCCTTATTCTATAAATGGAGAAGTAGATATCTTTGGGCCCCTCATTGATTTGGTGTTGGAACAAACGCTTAGCCAAGCTGAGACTTAGTTGATCAAATCGATAGTTAGTCTGAATATCACCACAAGTCGATATCAGAAAAATAATCATGAACCATGAGACTGACACTAAATTCATGTCTCTAGTTCATAATAAGATATCATGAAGATCAAATGAATTTGAAGTTACCAGTCTTAGGATTGTTTATAGCAAAGTTGCTATAAGTACGATAGTTGCATTGGACTGTCACTCGTTGTTGTCTCTAGTAAGTATTAGAACGGTCAAATGTTGATTGCTAAGTGTAAGTGAGAGATGATCGTAATTAGTGACCTTTTTCATAACAAGCCGGATAATATTACTACAAATAACAATGTCCTTTTGAGTTACACGTAAAAACAAAATAAAGCATAACTGAAAATATATTTATATGATTAATTAATAGTTTAATTAATTAATTTTAAAATAATGGAATATAGAATATTATAGAATGATTTGAACTTCATAGATAATTATAATTAAATTTGGTAATTATCTCTAGGGTTTGAAATCACCATCCTATGTAGATGGGGCTCTAAATCTAGTTTTGAGTAGAGATGAGTAACAGGCCGAACCCAAACCTGACCGACCCGAATACCAAAAATAATAAATTAACTTACTCAAAAAAACATGGTGTGTACTTACCTCATGTATGGGTCCCAAAGTAACTCAAGCTCACATGGTGTGTACTCAGTAAGTAACATCATATTTGATAGTTGTTCAAATTTGAAGACATCATAGTCAATAAAATCATATCGAAAGAAAGTATTGTTGATCCGTTCACTAAGTTAACAAGTCTGACAATTGGTTGGATGTCAAGTCCACCAAGAAAATTACACCATTTGTTTTCAAATAAAACGTAATATAATGGTAAAAAGGGGTATCGATCCTCTGGGAAATTGTTGAGTTCAATCACCAATGCAGTCCATTAGAACTAGTGTAATAAAACTAACTAACTACAATTAAGCTAAAAGGGAGTTGTGATTGTTTGAAAACTAAAAGACTTGAATAACTAAAAAGCTTGCAATTAAGCAAGTGGTAAGATTCCCAAATATTGGAGAGAATTGGTCAACCAAGGTAATTCCACACAATGAATGTTTTTGTGTTTATCATTAGGATTCAATATGAAGCTTATCATTCATCCCAAATTAGTTATATCAATAATGAAGCATTATATGCCAAGATTCCTCATATGTAGTATGGAGGTTGGGAAGCCCACAACACACCTTCTTAATCAAAACCAAGGATTCAATTGAAGCAATTGAACCCAAGAAAATTGACTAGCCTTATGAATGAAGGAATCACCAATTCCTAGCACATCCATAAAGGAGTCATGATACATAAGCTAGAGATGATTTCTACCATTATAAAGCCCTTGTTCTAAGTAAATTCAATGACTTGATGTTAAACCAAAGAAATAAAACAACAATTTATCAGTGAGTTCCCCCAAGGTACCATCAGAAGTACCTGAAACAATAAACTAAAATTGTAAGTTAAAGCTTAGTGAGTTCCCTCAAGGTACCATCCCACAACATAACAAAAAAATCATGAAAATATGAGCCTTCAGCCTGACTAGACTGCCTCGCAAGGCTTACAACCTATCTGGACCCCTCTACAAACCTTCTGCATGACTAGACCGTCTCGCAGGGCCTACAGCCTATCCAGACCACTCTCCAGTCCTTCTGCATGATTGGACCGCCTCTCAGGGCCTACAGCCTATCCGGACCACCTCGGGTAATTTTCCCTTCAACATAAAGTAGGACCGCCTCAACCAAACCACAATATGTTGACATATGTAAAGATAAACATAAACACAGAACCAGCAAATACAGATACTCATATAGATTTATTAAGCAGTCATATACTAGAATATCATTATCCTAAAACCAAGATACATAAGATAGTGCGCCAACATTGATGCCTTTGACCCATGAGTACATTGAGAAGAACTCACTTCTCAATCCGAACAAAAGCTAAATAAAGCCCTGCTCCGAAAACCAGATTTTCCCGACACCTACTATTCAAAACATTGCCTAACATAAAATTAATATCAAATTAACCGAAATACCTTTTGGTCAAAATGGTCAAACTCAACAAACCAACTGAGTCAACCCAGCCGAGATAACCCAGTCTCGTATGTAGGGCGTACTCAAATGTATGCGAGGCATACACCATTTGACCGAGGATTCGGGGCTTAAACTACATACACGCAACATACCATTCAGTATGCCCAAGGTATGCACCTGGTCAACAAACCTTCTCAAAAGGGATTAATACATTAAGTCTTTCATCCAAAACCAGATCCAAACTATAACGTTTGTAGCTTTATGGTCTTGCATGGCCAATATGGGATTAACACTAAAAACCTTAACTACTTAACCCATGAAGACCTTATAACTCATGCATGGAAGGAAAATAATGATCAAGACCATATTTTTATGGTTCCTAAAAGCTCCATAATGGATAAAGTTTCCTACTTTATCCATTCGAATGGTCCCAATAAACAAGATCTAGTCTTTAAGTCTCAAAGGGACCAAAAGTGCATCTTTTTCAGCTTAATCCATTAAATCCAAGTCTCCAACCTTCATATATAAAACAATATGATGTTTAAGTGGATAAATTTTCCAACTTTATCCATAACAAGCTCACAAACTTTCAAAATCTAAACATTATGCACTTAAAGTGACCAAAATCTCATAACACCTAGATTCAAACTTTATACCTTCAGAAGAAAGATCAAGGTGAACAAGGTTTGGATCTATAAGCTCCAATGCAACAAATACTTCTTCAATGAGTTCCTTCTTCTCCAAGGTGCAACAAGAACACTCCCAAAGCACTTAAAAACACCTTTTTTGCTCACAAGGCTCAAACTAGGTTTTAGCACTGATTGTGTATGCCCAGAGTACTCTTGGTACACCCAGCATACTAATGGATGCCCTAGTACGCCCAACAGACTTCCCCCGTACACTCAGTGTATGCAACTTAGCCCAAAACTGCCCTAACTTCAAACGATCATAGCTTCTTTGTTTCAACTCCAATTTCAACGATATCTATATCCAGGGAAAGGTGTTGAGGAGACCCACAATATTATCTGAATATCATGGACTAAAAACTTCTCTAACAAAAATCCATATTTCATGCAAGAAGTCTGAAACATCAATTTTCCCATTTTTCCCATTTGATTCCAACACAAACAAAGGGCTTGGATCGCATAACCAATATTATCAACATCCAACAGGGTCTAAACCCTATTCCCTTAAAGCGCAAGGGCTTTACTTGATCTATTTATTGTCCACAATTCCAAAATAAGAAAATTTTCGAAACACGATGTTACACTCTCCCCCACTTAAACTGGATTTCTTCCTCAAAATCTATCTCAGTTGCGATTTCTAAAACAACACCAACATATTCTATAAACTCCCTCTAACCATTTCAAAGTCAAGGCATCTTATAAATAAAACTCGAGAGACCACTCAAAAACCCCCAACTACCAACAAGTAACCTAATAACATGAAAATGCTCAATCGTAATAGTTTTCCTTCTCTCCCTGACGGTATGACCCAACTTCCATATAAAACCATACAAACTAGGAACGCTCAGAACTACAGCCACAAACCAACTTCGTCACTATACTCCCCTAAACCGGAAAACCATCAATTTACACTTCAAAAACCTTACCCTAAGACTGATGATCATCCATTCGTCGAACCTACCCCTAGTCCTTGACTAGGGACACCACCAAAACGTGCTGAAAGGAAACACAAGACATACCGATCGCGAATTCTGCCAGATCCAAAATCTGAAAATTATGACCAGAACCTTACTCACTTGTATTCCTAACAAGTCATCACCAACCCACTCCTCTTGCGAGCATAATGATGGTACATCTAAGAACTTCACGTTGTATTGAATTCATTATCAGCTTAGGTGTACCTCCACTTGACAAATCACTCGAGACATTAACAACGAACTTCATGACTCAAGATTCCATCCAATATCCAATCTTGGTAACCAAACTCCTAATAAACAACCTGCAAGAAAATAGGGTTCATAATGCAAACACTCGCAAGGTACTTCTGGCGCACAACTATTAATCCCAACAATCCCTTAATTGCTTATATGATCTAAATCAGTTGGATAGTGAGTCCCCTGAATTCAAACAATGAACTAACACATAAAGTGCCACATGCGAAAAAAATAAACAATCATTATCACTAGGTCCATTGCCTATGTCTGGAATACCCCTACAAGGTCCTCAACATAAGTCTGGATCACCCCTACACACACTGATAAGGAAACTTGTGACATCCCCAAAATCACGGCCAGAAAAGACCGGTTTTGTTTATACTTTATTTCAAAATCAGAGTTATCTTTTAATAAATGGTTTGCGGAATTTGTCCCAAAACAATAATATGATAAAGATTTATCAAAAGCATTTCCATAGAAATGTATTCATTAAAAGACTCGGGATGTCATGTTCGTACAGATCAAAAGTATAAACAGTACAATATAAGCCTTACTACATTATTTCATATCTACAGGCCTATATCCGTAATCCCTCGTCCAAAACATCACACCTATGCTCATGCGCCACTACCTGTAATACATAAAACTGAGTGGGTCAGGCTTGGGAGCCTGGTGAGCACATAGGGTTTTCAACCCACAATAAATAAGTTTATTAATTTCATCAATCAACAATAACCCGATTACCCGTTCCCGTTATCCTCACTTTACATCCCTAAACACCTATCATAAGGGACCTAGCCTAAGGATTATCATCGGGACGGACACTACTGCTAAGGGGATTCCTCAGCAATAAATGTCCTAATAGGCAACCATGTGGGGGATGGAGTACACCAGTGAACACATCGTTCACAACACCTACAGGTTGCGAACCTGCTAGTGTTCCACTGGACTGTCTAGAAGAGTCCGTGGTCGTCATCTATACTCCGCTAGATGACTGGATCAACAACAACAACATCGAGGCCTCTCATCATTTTATCACACATCACCTATTACATCTACCCATGTTTTACCCTAACATTTTCGTAGATATAAAATACATATACAGTTTAAATCATTGAAAACATGTATAACAACGTTCATCTAGCATAGATAGCAAGTATTCAGATAATATGCACACATAGCACGTAATTTATATAAAATACTTCATATCTATGTGTAAGTTGAAGGTAACTATGCACTCACTGGAAAAGGTGGTGATTCCGAACTTAGACAGCGCTTCGCTTCTTAAAAAGAATTTTTCTTCGACGAAACCTAGTATTATTACCACTAGAGTTTAGTTTATTATTCGTCGAGACTAATTAATAGTCTAGCTATTATTATTATTATTATATAAGCATCAAAAAAATACTTATATAACCCATAATAATAGCCCAAGTATTTATTATAAGTTCCTAATAACGTTACTATAATTAAATAAAAGTTATATTAAAAATAGCGTAGGCGTAGCTCACTTACAGCGGGTTTTATAGAAAACCGGGCTTTGCTTGGAGCAGCGTTCCTGAGCCGAAAAGCTCTTCTTCTCAGAGCCTTCGAGCACTCCGGGGCTTCCGCCTCGTGCTAGGGAGGTTCCCTAGGCTTTTCGGGGGATTTCGGGGCTAGAGAGAGGTTCTAGAGAGAGAGAGAGTAAAGAGAAGAAAGAATGGGAAAGGTGTGAAGAAAATGAGGGTGGGAGAGGTGGTATTTATAGGGTGAAATGTGGCTGAACTTGGTGCCACATGTCACCATCTGGTGGCAAGCCTTGGGAAGAAAGCAATGGCCAAGATTGTGCCACATCACCCATTTTCGCACAGCACACTTCCGACTTCTAAAATCCGTAACTTTCACATACGACCTCCGTTTTTGACGTTCTTTATATCCACGCGTAGGTAATAATAAGATCTACAACTTTCATTTTGACACCGTCAGCTAATTCTCGACCGATCTTAAATTTAACAGTACAAGGAGATTATACTGTTAAACGTCTACGTAAAATTAATAACTTCTACATACGGACTCTGTTTTTGTCTGTCTTTTTACCGTTGATTTCCTATTAATGAGATCTTCAACTCTCATTTACGTTGCGTAAGCCAAAAACCGCTCGAACTAAAATTCGAGTTTCAGGCCGTGCACTGCTAAGCCGAATCTTAGAAAAATCATAACTTCTTCATACGAAGTCAGATTTGGGCGTTCTTTTTATCGATGTTCTTAGTTTAACATATTCTACGACTTTTGTTTAGATTGCTAAGGCTAAAAAGTCTTCTATCGTAAATTCACTATTTACGTCTCCCGGTATCGTGCCGGTTTTGTCGTAAAACTTCGGCGGGCCATAACTTCTTCGTTATAGCTCGGATTTCGGTATTCTTTATATGTACGGAAACCTTGAGACATATTCTACAACTTTATGTAGAGATATCGGGATTATCTCACACTTTAATTTTGACGCTCATTTTTATTCTTTATTAATTATACATTTATAATTAAATAATAAACACATAAACACACATAATTCACATAATACTCAAATATTTCATATTTATTACTTCAAAAAGAGTTACAATAGTTGACCTAGACTATTACATTGACAAAAATGCTTAGCCCTGAAAACCCGGGCGTTACAAAACTCATAACCAAACTTGGATCTACTGCGTCCCCTTTTCTCACAACCTTACCCAAAAGGTGAAGTACTAGTAGATCTAATAAAAGGACAAACCTCAATCATAAACATAAACATCCTCATGAGAGACCAAAACAGATCCCATCAATACATAACTAACTTGATAAAAACTTTTAAAATTAACCATAAATATTGATAAAACCATGGTCGGATCCATTAAGTTATCAACCCTGATAGCATGACATGCCAAAATTTGATTCTATGCAGATCTAATCTCCCGCCTAGAAAGCAGAACAACATTGTCCCAAATTCTAGTCTCTCAATAACCAAGGACATCTTCCAAACTCATGCCGAACTTAACGATAGGTTGATGAATCCATTGAAATTCAACTTATACAGTTCAAAACTTTCGAAGAATCTCCGCTTTGATGATGAACCAAATTGAGAATGTATTGATACCTAATCCAACGAACCAATACACTACTGAAGCAAAACCCATGCGGAGCTGAACATACCCATCATTGAAACTGATTTACTGATTGACAACTACCCAACCTAGACTAAAAATAGCAATCCATACAATGATCTAACAAATCCCTCAATAACCGATCCTCAACCTGAGCGAACCTAGCGCCTTCTGATCTGTTCATAGGCATCCTGAAAGGAACCAGTGGTTGCAACGACTCCTAGACCAACAACTTCCTGCCGTGAGACGACCCGCGCATTTCCTGAGCACATACATTGATAGCGACCTGATTTACACCTCTGACTTGACCAAATCTTGAAACAAGGTCTCAGATACCCTAGCCACATGTCCGTATGTACCATTTATCCGAAACCATAGACTCGAATAGATCCATGATCCTCCAAGAAGAATACCCAATTCTTCGACAATTAGGGTTCGAATTACCACCCACTAGTGTTGCTACCAAACCATATCTCAAACCGACTCAACCAGGTACAACCCATCCCTGTCTCTTTGAATGTATAACACATACAATAGTATCTTCCTGATAATGACCAAGCTACCCTAAGAGATTATGAATTTCAGATGAAGACCTCATAAATTTCCAATCATAACTACTTCTAACATTGAGAATTCCATGCAGATGCACAAGCAATAATTGACGATCCATTCATGACACAAACTACCTATCTTCAATTGTATAGGCTTATACACTCCTCGCCTACAAATCCCCAACCATCAATTCATCGCTAGGATCATTCATAAATATAATAGGCGTCATTCTCATAATTAGGATACATCATAGACAATGGAAGTTACCATTCTCGATTCACTTCATTGATCACCTAAAGCAAGAACTAGTATCGGTCCTGACTATATTCAAGGAAAGTAGACCCTTGATCTCATCTCAAAGCAATCATACCACAAGGATCCTCTTGTGCATTCCTACACTGTCATATATGCTGCCAAAAACCACAAATATCTAGCCATGTGTTGGGTCTACACCCCAACTCTGAAGATCACATTTCTACTTTGTCTTTCCTTTGAGTACAACAAATTGGAAGAACATAATTCCACTGTAGATAGCAACATTCTAATCCATCTGTCAACCACGTATCTTCCAGCTGCAATCCTCGATTAGATCATAACAATTTTTTCCTTCTTGAGTCCCACGACTTAACTGGAAAGGCCCCCGAGGCCACAAAACCAACTAACTCACCTAGGTTTGTACCATTCAAACTCAAACTGACATGACCACTAAGGCCCACATAATCATAAGACCCATTCTCATTCCTAAATAACCATAACCAAAGATCGACAGATCTAGAAACATTGCCTCGCATCATGGTGTCAAACCATGTTATCTTCCCCAATATTCATCTCAGCAATCCCCCCTCACAGTCTCCAAAGTCGCAGTTTCCTCCTCGAACTTGTCACTTAGCCTGCGAGTGATCCAATCCACGATACCAAAAAATTATTCCTACAATATTTATGAAACCTTAATGGTAATCATCACCCGTATTTGATCAGCAATCAACCCTGGCCCTCAGCTCCAGATCCTGAATCAAATCTCCTCGAGAGCTCCATACTAAATCGAACCAAAATGCATCAGAATGCCACATTAAACATTGCTACAACCACATGACGAGACTACCCCTCATGGTTCGTGACTTCCTTACGATGTGTACGGGTCCTATGCTTTCAGTAGTACGGGCCCATACCACCTTCCTTACCTACCCGTATTTTTTTCAAGGATCATCACAAGCACCCAAAACAATACAGCAAATAGGATACGCATACACCCTATTCTCACTTCCTAGAGAATGGTTAAACATACCTGAACTGGTCGGCTGCTCACACATAAATTCATCCATGAAACTTCCACCAACCCTATAGCACTCGCGCATGCTAATCATACATAGCACTGCATCCTATAGACATTTGAACACTTGATTCAACCCTAAGCCCTTCATCAAAAAAGAACATGAAATAAGGCTAAACTGAACATTCTCAAGCTATAGAATCTAAGTTATGTACAACAATGATGCATACGCTAAGAAACTATAGTAATGATTTCAATTCCATACAAGAAGTAACCCTAGGATATTAGGCATCATATATCAGTCAATTCTATCATGTAATTTCTGAAGATCCCTAGCCTATCACTAGCTTGTTTTTCTATCATAAGTAACATATCAAATAACAATGTGGGTAACTTATAGTATACTTTCTTGCTCTGGCTGATCGTGACATCGCAAATTTACTTGGTTACTTTTGAAAACTTTTGCAGTTCCCTAGTTTGAGTATGGATTCACATGAATGTTTATCCAATTCTCTCAAACCAAGGTTCTGATACCAAGTTTTAATGTCCCAAAAATCATAAAAACTAAAAGTTTCCAAAAACAACCCAATTCATCCATAAATTTTTTACAAAACCATTCATTCAAAAGTATTATTCAAAAGTAGAGTTTTCTTAAGACCCAATAACATAAAACAGGAAGATGTGCATGATCACGCATTCGCTTGCTTGCGATCATTAGAAGCACCCGAACCAATAAACTAAAACTATAAGTCAAAGCTTAATAAGTTCCCCCAAGGTCCCATCACACAACATAACAAACAAAGCATGCAAATATGAGCCTTCAGTATGACTTGGCCGCCTCGTATGACCTACAGCCTACCTAGACCATTCTAGGAGCCTTTGGTTTGACTAGACCACCTAACAGGACTTACAGCCTATCTGGACCACTCTCCGGGCCTTCGGCATTACTGGACCGCCTTGCAGGGCCTACAGACTATCCAGACCGCCTCGGGTATCTTGACCTTCAGCACAAAGCAAGACCACCTCAACCCAACTACAATATGTTGACATATGTAACAAATAAACATAAACATAGAACCAGCAAGTATAGATAATCATATAGATCTACTAATCAGTCATATAATATTATATCACTCTCCTAAAACCAGGATACACAATCTAGTGGGCTGGCATTGGTGCCTTCGAATTATGAGTATAGTGACAAGAACTCACATCTCAATCCGAACAAAAGCAGAATAAATCCATGCTCCGAAAACTAGCTCTACTCGACACCTATTATTCAAAATATTGCCCAACCTAAAGCTAATTTCAAATTATCCAAAATACCCTTTGGTCAAAATTGGTCAACCTTAATAAACCAGCCGAGTCGACCCAACCTCATATGCGGGGCGTACACCGTTTGACCAAGGAGTCGGTGATAAGACCGCGTACGCCCAGCATACGCACCTAGTTAGCAGCCCATCTCAAAATAGCTTAACATGTTAAGTCTTGTCGTCCAAAACCAGATACTAGCTCTAAATGTTGTTTTTTACCATAAAGTTTCCAACTTTATGGTCTTACATGGCCAATAAGTGCTTAACACTAAAAACCTTAACTACTTAACCCATTACAACCTTGTAACTCATGCATGGAAGGGAAATAATGATCAAGACCACATTTTTATGGTCCCAAATAGCTCCATAATGGATAAAGTTTCCAACGTTATCCATTAGAATGGTCCCAACAAACAAGATCTAGTCTTTAAGTCTCAAAGGAACCAAAACTGCATCTTTTCAGCTCAATCCATTAAGTCCAAGTCTCCAACCTTCAGATCTGAAACAATATAATGTTTAGACGGACAAAGTCTCCAACTTTATCCATAACAAGGTAACATTCTTTCAAGATCTAAACTTTATGCACTTCAAGTGACCAAAAGCTCATAACACCCAAAACTAGCTAGATCTAACAATTTCATCATGAAGATTGAAACTTTATATCTTCAAAAGAAAGATCAAGTTGAACAAGGTCTCGATCTAAAAGCTCCAATGCAACCAATGCTTCTTCAATAAGTTCCTTCTTCTCCAAGGTGCACCAAGAACAATCTCAAAGCACTTAAAAACACCTTCTTTTTGCTCACAAGGCTCAAACTAGGGTTAGGGTTTCAAGAGAGGATGTTGGAGAGGTGGAGGCTAAGAATAGAATGGGTTTGGAGAAGTTAAGGAGCTTAAATAAAGTGCAAACCATGAAAATAGGGTTTGGGAACTGATCACATATACCCATCATACTTCTGGTACACCCAGCATACTCAGGGATGTCGTGGTACGCCCAATGTATGTGGCTTAACCCAACACTACCCTAAATTCAAACGGTCATAAATTCTTCGTTTCAACTTTGATTTCGACGATATTAATATCCACGGAAAGTTGTTGAGGATCCCCACAATTATATCTAAATATCTTGGACTAAAAACTTCTCGGAAAAAAAAACCATATTTCATGCAAGAAGTCTGAAACATCACTTTTCCGTTTTGCCCCTTTGACTCCAAAACAAACCAAGGGCTTGGATCACATAACCAATATTATTGACATCCAATAGGGTCTAAACCCTATTCTCTTGAAGTCTAAGGGCTTTACTTGATCCATTTATTGTCCATAGTCCAGAAATGTGAAACTTCTCGAAACAGGATGTTACACATACCGGTTCAACTAAAAAATTATATTCAAAACATTGCCACCGAGTTAGTGAATAACGTTCCCCGTGTTTCCCAACAACCAATCGCCAAGATGTATTTTCACCGCAGCTACCTTAAAAACTTCACTACCATTTATAGACCCTCTCCATTCATTTTTGGGACAGTAAGAGTGAGGAGCATTTGCATGAGCTCGAAAAGTTCCTACCCCTCGCCCCCCCCCCCCCCCCCCCCCCTCTAGCCTTTTGCCTCCACCTTCAAATCCACCATCGTTCATCATAACGTTCTTTAAGATAACAATCCCCATTTTTTCAATAAAAAATAACATTGAAAATTTATTCATTAGCAAATCATCATCAATCCACTGATCTTTCCAAAATCTAGTCCACTCTCCATTACCAATGCATTTTTTCACTGATAAGAACGAAATCATATCGCTATCATGAATCATTTTTTTCACTTTTACATATCTGTTAAATAAAATTTATTTATTGTTATATATATATGTAAATATTTTTTATCATATTATACACCTAGTAGTCTTATAAATGTGAGTTATGGTATTGGCTCAAATATTTTTATTATATCACTTTAACACCTATTAAGTTTTTTAAATACATATTATTGTTCTAGACTTCACACATACACACTATATTCTTAGAGTTTTATTTTTATTTTTTTTTGGCTTGATGATATAATGGTGAACGATAAAATAAAACTATCTATGCATATGTTAATAAATGTCTGGGAACTGTTTTAAACACATACAAGAAATAATAAACAAATGGATCCGTGATGGGGATGAGAACTCCTCTTACTTTCATAACTCCAACAAAACAAAACATATAAGGAATAGTATTCATGGTATTATGCTCAAAGGGTGTTGGGTCACCGATGTGGAGGCGATTAGGATTGAAACTTGGAAATTTTTTAAGGGCACATTTCTTGAGTCCAGGAGCCCTCATCCAACTCTTATTAATTCTAATTTCTCAAATCCATATGACTTTGACAGATGTTTTTTGGAGAATCCTTTCGAACTTGATGAAGTCAAGGAGGCCGTTTGGAGTTGTGGTAGTGAGAAAGCGCCGGTGCCCAATAAGTTTAACTTTTGCTTTATCAAGCATTTTTGGCCGGTGATATAGGACGATATTATGTGGTTCAAGAAGCACTTTGAGCAATTTGGTTGTCTATCTAGAGGAAGCAATTCCTATTTCATCTCTATTATTCACAAAGTTAAAGACCCCTTATCTCTTGTTGACTTCTGGCCAATTAGTCTAATTGGAAGTGTTTATAAAATTTTGGCAAAAGTTCTTGCGTCTAGGCTAAAACAGATTATTGGGACGGTTGTTGGCGATGTGCAAACCGTGTTTATCGAGGGGCGAAACATTTTAGGCGGCCTGATGATAGTTTATGAAGTGTGTAATTGGTCTAAAAAGGATAAACAAAAGGTATTTCTTTTCATGGTGGATTTCGATAAAGGATTTGATTCCGTTAATTTGAATTATCTAGATTCGGTTATGTCCTAAATGGGTTTTGGTGTAAAATAGTTTTTTTGGATTCAGGGGTTCCTTTTGCTCTTCTCATGCGTCAGTGCATATCAACGGATCAACCACTAAAGAATTCTCCATATCGAAAGGAGTTAGGCAAGGTGATCCCCTCTCACCTTATTATTTATTCTAGCGATGAAAGTTTTAAATGTAGTTATGAAATCTTCCAGTTAACAGTCTCTTTTACAGGGTATGTCGATTCCTAATAGTGGAAGCATGCTTTCGCATTATTTCTACGCTAATGAAACCCTTTTTTGGGAAGATGGATGACAACTAATTTCACTAATCTAGCTCGTATCCTAATGTGTTTTCACGAAACGTTGGGTCTGAAAGTTAACTTTCATAAATCCCAAGTCTATGGTATTGGTGTTTCGGATATGGAAGATGCTAACTGCGCTTGGATTCTTGGGTGTGACATGGGTTCGTTCCCCTTCAAGTACTTAGGGGTGTCGGTATGTGCCCATATGTCCCTTAAAAGGAATTGGCAACCTATAATTGATCGTGTCCAAACCAGGTTGTCCTCATGGAGAGCAAAACACTTATCGTTCGGTGGTTGATTTACCCTTGTTAAGTCGGTTCTTGGAAGTTTGTTGGTTTATTTTCTCTTGATTTTCAAAGCCCCTACTTTTGTTATTGATATTTTGGAGAAACTGGGGTGGCGTTTTTTATGGGGCGGGTCAGAAGAGAAAAACAAAATTAATTGGGTCTCTTGGAAATCTTTTCTTACGTATAAAGACCGGGATGGACTTGGTGTGGGATCTATCCTTTCGTTAAGCATTGCTCTTCCGGTAAATGGTTATGGAGGTTCAAATATGATTCTTCAGTTCTTTAGTGTAAGGTGGTGAGTGGGGTACATAATTGTGTTGGGAAACCACTTCATCTCCTTGGTAAGAAAACGCTTTCGGGGACCTGGTATAACATTGTGATGATGTTTTGTTCTTTGAAACGATGGGGTATCGACATATCTTCTATCTTCGAGATTAAAATTAACTCTAGTGCGAACTCTCTCTCTTCCGGTTGGACAACTGGGAGGGTAATGGGACTCTTGCATCTCGCTTCCCCTTTCTTTTTGCTCTCGATAAACGGAAGTCTTGTTTTTTTAATGAAAGGATTGGTCCCAATTGCAGTTTCATGTGTGCTTGGAAGAAACTCCCTATTGGGCCCTTGAAATCTGCTGAGTTCTGGGCTTCTTGTGAATTTCCAATGCCATGGTGTGGCAGATTATTAGAGATGCAAGCTTTCTTCGGATGGCTTGGTTCATGTCAATGAGCTTCGCACTGTTATAGACTTCGTGTTCACCATTGTTGTCCCAAACCTGACTGTTTGTATGGTGCCCCTTAAAGTTAGTTGCTTCGTTTGGAGTGCATATATTGATAGGATTCCTTCAGCTTCGGCGTTGTTTCGTCATGGCATCATTGTTGTAGGTTCGGATTGTCATCTTTGTTCCAGTGGTCCCGATGAGACTAATCACTTCTTAGTCGGCTGCCCTTTTGCTAAGGAAGTGTTAGAGTGGGTATTTAGTTGGTGTAGTATTCCTATAGGGGCTTTGTTTCGGTTGTCAATTTGTTGGTTTTTGCGACTCGTTGGGGTAGATGTCCTACGAAGAGAAAGCTCATTATTGTCATCTTCTACGGGTTCCTTTGATGTGTTTTGAAAGAGAGGAATGACACGTTATTTAATTCTTCTAGGGTCTTTGATCCCAAACTCACGGACAATATTATTTCTTTGGTGTTTAGTTGGGTTAAAAATAAAGGAAATTTTGGTACTTGTAAGGGGGCTGAGTGGTGTTGCTCTCCCTTTAACATTTTATAATGGGTTTGTTCTTTTGTTATTGTCCTACCTTGTTGCTTTATAGGTAGTGGTTTTTTATATAATTTCATCGGTTCCAAAAAAAATATTGAATATAGGTATATTGGGTTACGTAAATGATATCAGATATAGGTATACTGGGTTACGTTTTATTCATAGTAACATTTTAGAAAGTTGTCCTCTTAAAACTTATCACATTTAATGATTTGTCGTGCAAAAAGGTAGTTATATCTCAAATAGTTTTAAGTTATCAGTTAATCACTATAAAAAATCAAAAAATAAAATAAAATAAAATAAAATAAAATAAAACTATTTTCATTTTAAAGTTTAAAATTATATGATTTGTGTAACGCCTGTGTTTCTAGGCTTGTCATTAATGTTGATATAATAGTCTAGGTTAACCTTTATAACCCGTTTTGAAATAATAGAAGTGTATTATTTGAGTATTATGTGTTATGTGCTTAATTGTGTGTTTTAATTTAATTAAGAATAAAAAAATAAGCGTCAAAATGAAATGTTAGATAAAGACGATATCTATGAAGGATGTGGTGGTGGTCGTGACGAGGTTTCCGAATATATAAAGAATGCTGAAATCCGAGTTATAACGAAGAAGTTATGACCTGTCGAAGTTTCGCGACAGAACCGGCACGACACTGAATGACGTAAAATACGAATTTAAGATAGAGCAATATCTAGCCTTAGTAATCTAAACGAAAATCATAGAATACGTTAAACCGAGAGCGTACATAAAAAGAACGCCCAAATCGAACTTTGTATGAGGAAGTTATGATTTTTTGAAGTTTCAGCTTAGCAGTAGACAGCCCGAAGTTCGAATATGACATCGAGCGATATTTAGCCAAAACTTTCTAAATGAGAATTGAAGATCTCATCAATAGTAGTGCAACGACGGAAAGACAGACAAAAACGAACGTCAGACGAAAGAGTTATGATTTTCTAACGGAGTTTTCCTGTCCCGACCTACTAAAAATAATATAAAAATAATATAATAAAAATAAAGTCAAAATTAGCCGATGGAGTCTAAATGAAAGGTGTAGATCATGTTTTTAGCTACGCGTGCATATAAAGAACATCGAAAATGGAGTTCGTATGCGAAAGTTATGAATTTCTGAAGTTCGGGGCGCGAACCCCAACAACGTGTCAGAGTTCACGACGTGAAAACAATGTTCAAGACGTGAACTCAGTAATGACGCCTTCTGAAGCCTTCCAGAGCAAGTGGACTGATGACGAACGCAATGACGACTGCCTGACTAAACTCACGACGTGAATTTTGAGATTTCACGACGTGAATTCAGTATTTCAGCCCTATAAATAGAAATCGAAGGGCAGCCGATTTTGGTTGCTATTCTCTTACTCTGCCACTCCTGATACCCTCTCTAAGCCCTATTTTAACCCCCCGAAGCCCCGGTATCATCTCGAGACCCAAAGCGAGTCTCGAAGCCCGAAGATCCCGAGAAGAAAAGAGTTTCCGAACCGAAGCTCTGCCTGCGAGAAGCCCGGTGTGTGAAGATCTTCCAGATCTACCGAAGAATACTACTTCTACAAGTCGTAGTGTTGTCCGATCATTTTCTGATCAATTGAGTGTGTACTTACCTTCTTCTAATGCATAATTATGAAGTATTTTATAGGAAATACGTGTTATGTGTATATTTGGTTGTTATATGCATGAATGTATATTCACTTTCTTCTATCTCATAGATCCGATTTATTCTCTATAAAATATGTGTTATGTGTGTGTGCCTCATTTGTTATGTGGAATATGTATTGATTGAACATGCTCTACAGGTTTTAAGCTATGTATAAATATATATATATATATATATATATATATATATATATATATATATATATATATATGTGTGTGTGTGTATATATATATATATATATATATATATATATATATATATATTTATCTACTAATATATTTGGTAGAACCTGGGTAGATAGTTGACGTGTGATAAACAGATGAGAGGCCTCAATGTTGTTGTTGTTAACCTAGTTACTCAGCGGAGTATGGATAACGACCACAGACTCCTTCTAGATAGTCTTGTGGAACGCTAGCAGGTTCATAACCTGTAGGTGTTTTGAACGATGTGCTCACCGCTGTACTCTATCCCCCTCATGGTTGCCTTTGGGATATCTATTGTTGAGGAAACCCCTTAGTAGTAATGTCCGTCCCGATGAAAATCCTAGATTAGGTCCCTTGAGATAGATGCTGTTTTAGAGACGTAAAGGGAGGATAACGGGAATGGGTAATCGGATTATTGTTGGTTGGTGAAATTAAATATAAATTATTTATTGTGGGTTGAAACCCCTATATGCTCACCAGGCTCCCCAGCCTGACCCACTCAGTTTTATTTGTATTACAGGAAGTGGCGCAAGGGCATAAGATGGATGAATCATCGAGTTGTTTTGTTTACAAGTCTGTATATGTATATATTTGTTGAATGACTTGTAATGTTATCGTTTATGCTTTATGGTCTGTATCGGAACATGACATCCAGAGTTTTGATTATATAATGAAAATGCATCTCTTGATGAAATGCTTTGATAAATATTATTTTATCATATTTTGTTTTTGGGAACAAATTCTGCAACTCTTTTAAATCAAAAGGATTTACTCTGAAATTATTTTAAAAAGCATAAATGAAATCGGTCTTTTCTGGCCGTGATTTTGGGGATGTCACAGTTGGTATCAGAGTATTAGTTTAAGCGAACTAGGAATTTGTAGGATTTCTAGACTTAAACTTAGGATGCTAAGTGGATATTGTGAGCTATGTGTCTGATAAATTTTAGCCACGAGCACTAGTTTATTTTAGGAAAGTTGCCTAAAATGCTTTTATGTGCTAAATGTTATATGTTGTCATATATGATATTACTTGTTCGGATCTATGGTCTGTTGCCGACCGGATCTGGAAACCTTATGTGTGTAGGATTCTAAGCGTATGTCTACGGTATTAGAACTAACATGTAAACGTTTCGGAGTGATAAGAATGATTTGAATATCTATCGTGAATGAGGATCTAATTTACCTTATTCGGTGTATAGATCAAAAATGGAGAGAACAAGAAGCGGTGTTGGAAACGCGGATGAAAACAGGAATCAACCGCCAGTAATTGAGCAAGCACCTGTTGTAGCAGCAGCACCATAACCAATAACGATGGCTGGGGTGCAAGCCATGATTCTGGCTATGTTAGCCGAAAAAAGGGATGAGATGCGACAGATGTTGCATAATAATAGGGACGAACCTATCATACCTATTGAGGAACCTGAATTGATTCCCGAGCAATCGTAGGAAGGGAACAATAGTCGCATTATGAGTCAAGTTGGGACTCAAGAAGAACGAAGGAACGACCCGGAAATGAGAAACAAAAAGGATGAGCGAATGTACAAGAATTTATTGGGTGCCAAACCGCCAAGTCTTTCTGGGAGCCCAAATCCTGTTGAAATTATGGATTGGATCTCCGAAATGGAGATGGTATTTGAAAGTTGCGACTGTAGCAACAAACAGAAGATTGTCTTTGCAGTTAGGCAACTGAAGACTGGAGTCTTGAGCTGGTGGAAGTTGTTGGCAGATACTATGCCACGAGGAGAAGCTCTGAAAATGTCATGGGAGGAGTTCTTGGAACAACTAAGGGTGCAATATTGTTCAAAGATATATCTGATTGATCTGAACAATGAGTTCCAAAACTTGAAGAAGGGAAGGATGAGCATAGATGACTATGCCACTGCGTTTACTGAGAAAATGAAGTTATTTACGTACCTAGTACCAACAAAACTCTCCAAGATTGAGAGGTTCGCCAATGGACTGCCTGCCGACTTTGGTCCGACAGTCAAGATGGCAACTACTCTGAAAACGGTTGTTCGAGCAGCTAAGAACGTGGAGGCCCAACAGAAGAAAAAGGGTCTGGAAAGGATAGATGTTGGTGAAAAGAGGAAGTTCGAGGGATCTTCAGGATCCAGCAAGAAAAGTAAATTCTTGAAATCTGGTTCGAGAGGAAGTCGAGGAAAGGTAGAGGCGACATGGTGCGACAAGTGCAAGAAGAAGCATCATGGAAAATGTGAGGTGGTGGCCACATGCTACAAATGTGGAAAGCCAGGGCACTATGCCAATGAATGCACCCTCTCTAAGAAAGTTTTCTATGGTTGCGGTGAGGAGGGGCACATCTCAAGGGATTGTCCGAAAAAGAAGGAATCAGCTAGACCCAACATTCCGCCAAAGCCGAAGGTGAGAGCATTCCAGATGACACTGGAAGTTGCTAACGATGAAGCCGATGTCACTTTAGGTACCTTTCTCGTTGACAATTTGCCTGCCCAAATTTTATTTGATTCTGGAGCCAACTACTCCTTTATATCACATGAATTTGGTAGAAAACTAGCTTTGCCTATTGTTAGACTAGATAATGTCTTATTAGTCGAAGTTGCTAGTGGCAAGTTTGTACCTATTATCCATCGTATGAAAAACATCTTAATTGATCTGAATGGGAATAAGTTCCATGATGAATTATTGCCTATCGAACTTAATGGTTTCGACATCGTATTGGGAATGGATTGGCTTAGCGCCAATGATGCCGAAATTTTGTGCAAGAAGAAGATAGTGAAAGTGAACCTGCCTGGGAAGGAATCGTTTATGGTGTATGGAGATAAACGCAGACTAAATTCTGGAATCATTTCTCTAATGAAAGCCAGAAAATGTTTGACCAAGGGGTGTACATCATACTTAGCATTCATGATCAATGCTAAGAAGGAAAAGAAGGTGATACAGAATATTCCTGTTGTGTGTGATTATCCGGAAGTGTTTCCCGAAGATCTTCCTGGATTACCGCCTGATCGACAAGTGGAATTCCGTATTGACTTGTTGCCCGGAACAACGCCGATTGCAAAAGCACCTTATCGATTAGCACCGACGGAGATGAAGGAGCTGATGATGCAACTTCAGGAGTTATTGGACAAGGGTTTCATTAGACCTAGTTCATCACCCTGTGGAGCTTCGATGTTCTTTGTAAAGAAGAAAGATGGAAGCATGAGGATGTGCATTGATTACCGAGAGATGAATAAGGAAACAATAAAGATTAGATATCCGTTGCCGGGGATTGATGACATGTTCGATCAACTACAAGGTTCAAGTTATTTTTTAAAGATCGACCTAAGGTCAGGATATCATCAGCTGAAAGTAAGAGAGCAGGATATAGAGAAGACTGCATTCAGAACGCGATATGGACACTATGAGTTCTTGGTTATGTCGTTTAGACTGACCAATGCTCCAGCAGCATTCATGGATTTAATGAACAGGGTTTGTAATCCGTTCGTAGATAAATCTGTGATAGTGTTCATAGATGACATTCTGATTTACTCGAAAAGCCAGGAGGAACATGGCAGACACTTGCGAGAAGTGTTAGAAGTCTTGAAGAAGGAGAAGTTGTATGAGAAGTTCTCCAAATGTGATTTTTTGATTCGAGAAGTCCAATTCTTGGGTCACGTGGTCAACCAAGAAGGGATAATGGTTGATCCAGCAAAGATCGAAGCTGTGATGAAGTGGGAACAACCGAAAAGTCCCACGGAGATCCGAAGCTTTTTAGGATTAGCCGGATATTACCGAAGGTTTATCCAAGGTTTTTCTTCGATTGCTACTCCATTAATAGCTTTGACCCACAAAGGAGCTACTTATGCTTGGAGTGATAAGCATAAAGAAGCATTCGAGAAGCTAAAGAAGAAACTATGTGAGGCACTGATACTTTCTCTACCCGATGGAGTTGAAGACTTCATTGTTTATAGCGATGCGTCTGGTGTTGGATTGGGTTGTGTTTTGACCCAAAGAGATAAGGTGATCGTGTATGCATCTTGACAGCTGAAAGAGCATGAAAAGAACTACCTGACTCATGATTTGGAGTTGGCAGCGGTAGTTTTCGCTCTGAAAATATGGAGGCATTACCTCTAGGCACGAAGTGCAAACTTTTTACTAATCATAAGAGTCTCCAATATCTCTTTGGTCAGAAGGAATTGAATATGAGGCAACGACGTTAGCTAGAATTACTTAAAGACTACGACTGTGAGATACTTTACCACCCCGGTAAGGCTAATGTTGTTGTTGATGCTCTCAGTCTGAAAGTCAATCTTGAAAAGAGAAGGCCAAGAGCGTTGAGAATTGAAGTTGTCTCGACTATTTTGGAAAGTATAAAGAAAGCTCAAAGCGAAGCTTCTGCGAAGAATGGCCGAAAGGAGGAACGTTTGGGCAAAACGTTGGTGTTCGGTATAAACAGTCATGGACTGAAGTTGTTCCAAGATCGGATTTGGATACCTAAGACAGGAGGAGTCAGAGATCTTCTGATGGAAGAAGCTCACAAGACCATGTACTCGATTCATCCCGGTAGCACTAAAATGTATAGGGACCTGAAACCCTACTACTGGTGGCCGACGATGAAGCTTGATGTCGCAAAGTATGTGGCTGAGTGTGTGAGTTGTGCAAGGGTAAAGACACAACATCAGAAACTGTACGGGAGTTTAGAACCTTTGCATGTGCCTATGGGTAAGTGGGAAGACATTGCTATGATTTTGTCACTAAACTGCCCAGGACAAAGAATGGCCATGACATGATTTGGGTGGTCATTGATCAATTCACTAAGAGTGCGCATTTCATAGCAGCCAAGGAGAAATGGTCTGTGGAGAAGCTTGCGAATTATTATGTGAAGGAAATTGTGAGACTTCACAGTGTTCCGCTAACGATTGTGTCGGATCGTGATAGTCGTTTCACCTCAAGATTTTGGAAAAGTCTACAAGAGGAATTGGGTACCAAGTTGTGTTTAAGTATAGCTTACCATCCGCAGACTGATGGTCAGAGCGAACGGACGATACAAACACTTGAAGATATGCTGAGAGCATGTACCTTGGAATTCCTAGGTAATTGGGATGAACATTTACCATTGGTAGAATTTTCCTACAATAATAGTTTCCACTCGAGCATTAAGATGACACCTTATCAAGCTTCTTATGGACAGAAGTGTCGTACACCGTCTTGTTGGCTTGAGGCTAGGGAAAAGCAGTTTATGGGACCAGAGATAGTCCATCAAACTGCTGAAAAGTTGAAAATAATTAGGGAAAGAATGTTAGCAGCTCAGGATCGTCAAAAGAGCTATGCTAACAAAAAGCGAAGACCGATGACTTTTGAAATTGGAGATTTGGTTTTGCTTAAAGTCTCGTCGTGGAAGGGACTTATAAGATTTGGTAAAAAGGGAAAATTAAGTCCAAGGTTTATTGGACCGTTTAAAGTTCTTCAGAGAATTGGGAACCAAGCTTACAAGCTCGAACTACCAAAAGAACTTAATGGAATTCATAACACTTTTCATGTATGTTATTTGAGGAAGTTCACGGGAGAAGTTCCCGACATGATTCCACTTTCGGAGTTGAGAATCGATGAGAACAAAAGGTTGATTGAAGAACCAGAGGCAATCGTTGACCGAAAGACTAAGAAGTTGCGACGCAAGATGGTCGAGTTAGTGCTTATCCGATGGAAACACACGAATGGTCCGAATCTCACCTGGGAGACGGAGAGTGACATGATGGGTCGCTATCCGCATTTGTTTGTTGATGTGTGATTCCAGGGACGGAATCATTCTAAGGTGGAGAGAATTGTAACGCCTGTGTTTCTAGGCTTGTCATTTATGTTGATATAATAGTCTAGGTTAACCTTTGTAACCCGTTTTGAAATAATAGAAGTGTATTATTTGAAGTTCGGGGCGCGAACCCCAACAATGTGTCAGAGTTCACGACGTGAAAACAGTGTTCACGACGTGAACTCAGTATTGACGCCTTCTGAAGCCTTCCAGAGCAAGTGGACTGATGACGAACGCAATGACGACTGCCTGACTGAACTCACGACGTGAATTTTGAGATTTCACGACGTGAATTCAGTATTTCAGCCCTATAAATAGAAATCGAAGGGCAGCCGATTTGGTTGCTATTCTCTTACTCTCCTACTCCCGATACCCTCTCTAAGCCCTATTTTAACCCCCCGAAGCCCCGGTATCATCCCGAGACCCGAAGCGAGTCTCGAAGCCCGAAGATCCCGAGAAGAAAAGAGTTTCCGAACCGAAGCTCTGCCTGCGAGAAGCCCGGTGTGTGAAGATCTTCCAGATCTACCGAAGAATACTACTTCTACAAGTCGTAGTGCTGTCCGATCATCTTCTGATCAAGTGAGTGTGTAGTTACCTTCTTCTAACGCATAATTATGAAGTATTTTATACGAAATACGTGTTATGTGTATATTTGGTTGTTATATGCATGGATGTATATTCACTTTCTTCTATCTCATAGATCCGATTTATTCTCTATAAAATATGTGTTATGTGTGTGTGCCTCATCTGTTATGTGGAATATGTATTGATTAAACATGCTCTACAGATTTTAAACTATGTATAAATATATATATATATATATATATATATATATATATATATATATATATATATATCTACTAATATATTGGGTAGAACCTGGGTAGATAGTTGATGTGTGATAAACAGATGAGAGGCCTCAATGTTGTTGACCTAGTTATTCAGCGGAGTATGGATAACGACCACAGACTCCTTCTAGATAGTCTTGTGGAACGCTAGCAGGTTCATAACCTGTAGGTATTTTGAACGATGTGCTCACCGGTGTACTCTATCCCCCTCATGGTTGCCTTTGGGATATCTATTGTTGAGGAAACCCCTTAGTAGTAATGTTCGTCCCGATGAAAATCCTAGATTAGGTCCCTTGAGATAGATGTTGTTTTAGGGACGTAAAGGGAGGATAACGGGAATGGGTAATCGGATTATTGTTGGTTGGTGAAATTAAATATAAATTATTTATTGTGGGTTGAAACCCCTATATGCTCACCAGGCTTCCAAGTCTGACCCACTCAGTTTTATTTGTATTACAGGAAGTGGCGCAAGGGCATAAGATGGATGAATCATCGAGTTGTTTTGTTTACAAGTCTATATATGTATATATTTGTTGAATGATTTGTAATGTTATCGTTTATGCTTTATGGTCTGTATCGGAACATGACATCCCGAGTTTTGATTATATAATGAAAATGCATCTCTTGATGAAATGCTTTGATAAATATTATTTTATCATATTTTGTTTTTGGAAACAAATTCCGCAACTCTTTTAAATGAAAAGGATTTACTCTGAAATTATTTTAAAAAGCATAAATAAAATCGGTATTTTCTAACCGTGATTTTGGGGATGTCACAATTTGTTGCAATGAACAATAGTTGCATTTAAAAATAACAGACATAAAAAGCATTATTGCTCTAAAATTTGTCATGGAATGATTGAGATCATTCTATTTTAATAAAAGAATAATTTTATTCTTCTTTTGATATACGTCATTTTATTAGACCTTCTAATTAATGGCATGTCATTTGGTCAATCTATTGATTCTTCATTTAAAATTTTAAAATTTAAATTTAATATAAACAAATTACATTAAATTAATAACATTAGAATAAAAATTAAAATAAAATTAATATAGATTATAAGGCCATGTATTTATTTAAATCAATGATTATAATTTTATATAACTAAAAAATATCTTTTAATTAATAATTTATTCGATATAATTGATTATAATCTTGAGTTTCTATTATGAAGTTTTAATTAATTTTATAACTGTGTTTCACATAGATTATAAACTAGTAACTAATATATATTGCAATAAAAATTAAAGACCATATATACACCTTTTGAAACGAAGCGGTTCTTTGATAAAACTTAACTAATGTTGGACAACGTGAAATCTCTTAATGGTTAAGGAAGTTAGGGTTCCTTAACCGTACAAATGATTTTTATTCTTTTAGAGATCATTCAAAAATTATATATCAAACGTGTTCAATATTTACCGGTTCAAAAGTGTCGTATGAATGGTTTCAATTAGAGGTAGTTATGAATTGGGATACTAAAACAGTGTTTAATACATATCGACGGAAGGTTTAGCCCTTTCTGGATGGTAAAACTAATTCTTTTGAAAACAACATATGTCGATTTATAAGATATAACATTAGAATGCATGACCCATTAGATTCTATTGAGGAGTTCCACCGCTTCTGGTGCAAGAAAACCAATGGTAAAAGGCAAAAGGTATAAACACATGTTGATTTTCTACGCATGCATTCTCGTGTTTTGTCACTTTGCATGCAGCGACTTTCAAAACAGCATGCCCTGCTGTGAAACCCTCGTTCCTCAAACTGACGACAGGGGAGACCCCAATAAGATCCACACAAACGTGCTTCCCTCCTACCCATCCAAAGACCAAAATGTCAGCCGGCCTGAGTATGAATATTCCATCCAACGAATCCGCCAAAAAGTTTATTGATGCTTCGTTCTTTACGGATATACCAACACGCCTCCAAGCAAACAGTTAGGTTTCATTAAAAAAACAAAATATGTTGTAAAGTAGTTGTTAGATAAAAAAAAGGTAATTTTATAAAAAATAACTTTGCAAAATAAGTCACACTTTGAAGATTAAAACTAAAAAGCATGATCAGTGGAGGAATTTACTGTCATGGAATCAGTTATATAAGATCTGCTTTTGGAAAATGAAACTTACATCATATTTAACTCCTAATATAAAAACTAAAAAGATGGTATCACAGCACCCACCGGCATTCTCCATGTCATTTACAATTAACCTTTATGAGCATGCATTTTCTTTGTATCTTTCCTAGAACATTATTTCTTTTTACAACCTCTATAAATTCTCTTTATTCGTTTTCTCTTTCTCTCAAATCATCTATAAAGAAATTGATATCTTATGATCCTTTCCCACATTGAATTTCATCTCACTCGTTTTCAATACTAAGTTATGCTCAAATTTTCATATTTCTTCTACAATATGAAATCCTTAACGTTATTGAATATGCTATTTGTTGCACTTTTGGTTTTGTTTTTTAATTATGTTGTTAGCCGGGAATGTACCAACATTCCAACCGAGCTCTCATCACATACCTTTCGTTACCAATTATTGAATTCCAATAACATGACTTGGAAGGAGGAGATGTCTCATAACCATTTGACTCCAACCGATGATCATGCTCCTAGAAAACCATTGAAACAAGCAGATGAATTTGCTTGGATGATGATGTACAAACAGATGAAAAGTCGAGTGTCTGGAAACTTCTTAAAGGAAGTTCCCATGGGTGATGTGAGATTGGACCCTCGTTCAATTCATGGTCAAGCTCAACAAACCAATTTGAAATACTTGATGATGTTAGAAGTTGATAGTTTGGTTTGGAGCTTTAGGAAGACAGCCAGTTTGCCAACTCTTGGTGTCCCCTACGGAGGATGGGAGTCCCCAGATCAAGAGCTTCGTGGTCATTTTGTAGGTTAGTTTACTTCGATCCTCGGTGTTATTTGATTTATATGGTCTATGTTTATGTCTATTTAGGGCATCCACAATGCATTGGACTCTATAGAGTTTAAGGGATTGTCACATCATCATTCTAAAATCCATACAACTCTACAAAGTTCAATAGAATGTTATAAAATATAATTTATAGTAAATATTTAAGGATTAAAACTTTTTTTTCCCATTGAAGAGTTCTGTGGCCATTGAACTTCAAATCCATTGAATGCCAAAGTGGCATCTCACAATCGTTGAGTTTCATCTATTGAATGACATATGGACTTGCCACCTCATTCAACTCTCCCAATGAATTCACCATTGTGGATGCTCTTATGATATACAGTTTAATGTTATTTTGTTTATTTGTTATGAAGCCTATTCTTTCTATGCAACCCTATATCTCTATAATATATAAGCTCCATTTTTTTTTACCAAACATTCACATTATGCATGCATGATTTATAGAAAGCTTAAAGCAAGCCTTCTCTCGTTGGAGTTTTCGACTCCTGTCCTACAACTAGAAATATTAGCAAAACTAAAAGTTATGTAAAAGGGTGGATAAAATGTACAATTGGGTTATGTTCTTATTTTAGGGGACCAAAGACCATTAAATGTTTTTGAACAAGTTGATTAATTATTAAAATAAATTGGATGTGACCGCAACACCTAACCACTCCCTAACTTCGTCACATGATACAAGGCACTAGCCTACTGTGGCCACTTGGCCCCATGAGGTGCCGTATCCTAAGTTCCTAACAAAGAAAAAAATTACATGAAATGTGAAAGGATAATGTGTTGGAGATTGTATTTGCATAATCTTTTTGTTGGTAAAACAAATCTATTTATTCATGGGGTTTGTTTTAAGGAATACCATCATCAAATAAGTGATCTCCATTTTTTCTAAATAATGTTTCATCTTACTTATTTTAGTTTTTACTCCAAAAATATATTTTTAATATATTTTATTTTCCAACTTACATAAATTATCAAAAATATTCGTGTTGATTTGCTTTTAACAAATATATAATATATTTTTTTCATTACGGTAATATTAAATAAATAATATTATATTTATAAAACATTTATAAATAAGTATTATTCACGAACTCAACACATAAAAAGTAAACTTTATATTTATAATTCAACTTTTATAAAGTACATTATTGTGTTTTAAAATTTTAATATGAATTTAAATTTTTATATAAACCCGGTATATAAAAACTAAACCTTAAATTTATGATTAAGTAATATAACTAATTATACAAATATATAATCTCTCTCTCTCTCTCTCTCTCTCTTAATTTGGTTTTTGTTTTTGTTTTTATGCCTAGGATCAAAGGTATCCTTGTGGATTATTCTAGATTGTACTTCTTGATACATAGAGATAGGGTTAAAATATTAATTCGGGAAGTAATCTTACACGATTCACAATCAATCTTACTTTCCATACCACCCATTACCATGTTCTTCTATGTGTACCGACTCCAACATACATTGAATCATTTGGAGCTCTCTCTCAATTTGGTTTTTGTTTTTGTGTCTATAATCGAATGTGTCTTTGTGGATCATCCTAGATTGAATTTCGTGATAAATAGGCATAGGTTCGAAATATTAATTCGAAAAGTGATCGTACACAATCCACAGTCAATCCGAATTTTCATACCATCCTTTACTTTGTTCTCCTCTCCTCCTCTCCTATGTGTACCGGCTCCAACATAAACCGCATCATTCAGAGCACTAGATGGTTGGATGCTCAGAATATCGCAAAACCATAAATAAATAAATAAAAATCGGTGGCTCTTTTATATTTAGGTCGGCTACTTGATATCAAGAAGGAACATGCTATATCGAACCGTAACGTTTAGTAACTTTCATTTCATTAGGAAACATGGATTTAAAGGGATTTAAGTCTAGGCTCATTAAGGGTATATTCTATATTTTCACTTTTTAGAAGACAATTGACTCCTTACTTCTTAGTGTGTAAAATGAAGTTAAGGTTATACATAGTTAAAAAGTAATTTCTCACTTTCATCACTTTTGCAATAACACATCGATCCAAAGGTCCATTTTCTTTTCTGATTTCTTGTTTTATTTTTTCTATTTCCAATATCTCAATGGTTCGTTCTTAATCAAATTTGTGAGAGGTTGACATAACAAAACCTTTATTCGCTTTGTTAATGAAAGACAAAAATCAACTTTGCGCAAGACAAATCGGCGTTTAAAAATATTAATACTCATGAACAATGATTTAGCCGGCAGTGGATAAATGAAATAATTAAAATTTATTCCTTATTTAATTTATAAATAATAAGTTATGTAAAATCATCATTCCTAACGGGTTTAATAAGGATGTGTTCGGCACGCAACATTTCTAACTTCTAGATTTTAAGAAAACATCGTAAAAAATATATATTAAAAAAAAAAAAAAAAAAAAAAAAAAAAAAAAAAAAAACTTTGTTCAGTGACAAGAGCGTTAGCTTTTAGCCTAAATAAAACTCTCAAAAATCAAAAGTTATATGGAGAGGCGTTCAACAAAACGCTCCAAAATCAAACGATACCCGCTACCAACTATCCACTACTCGTTAACTATTACCTACTACTAACTAGTTTGGACGAACATTTCCTAAAAATTCTTACTTGAAAATTATTACAAGTTCTATGTTGCCTTTATGTACTAATAGGTCAATTAAATGTCGTAAAGGCTTAAAATAATCTTAAATCATAAAGTTATTGGCGTCTTATCATCAAAAGGTATACCAATCTAATGCCTTAAACTAAAACTTTTTATCGATCTCTAATCTAATTTATGTTGTTTAGTTTCTTTGGTCAGACAAACCATTGAGGGCATCGTTTGTTATCTTTTAGTTTAAGCCCAATTGTTATCAATAGAAATCAAGTTGCTAAAAGTTCGCTCCACTCTAATAAGGATAGATGTGCCCTGGATTTAGCACAATTAGAGGTGTGATACAAAACTTAAAACTGAATAACTGAATCGAACCAAAAGATGTTGTATTTCTTAACTGATATGTATAAAATCCAAAGCGAACAAACTAATAAATAATATTGAAAGTTATATGCCGATTAGTTACGAATAATAAATTAAATTATTATTAATTAGTTACCAAATTTCATACAAAAATAAGCTTGATCATTTTTTTGAAACAACTGAAATGAGTTTGATCATTCACGGTCATATTTGATTATAAAAAAATATAAAAGGAGACTGACATGTTGTCAAATGAATTAAATACGATACAGATATTTAAAAAACGAAAAACTACTTAGAAAATCATAGATCATGATTTCTAAATGTATGGAATGACTCATATTCTTAAAGATTTTATGCACTTCAACGGTTGTAAATTGCAACTTAGAACCCTAGATTTAATGTAGCTATCATATGTTCCAATAGCAATAGAAGAACCAATAAACTCATAGCAAATACTCAAAAAAAAAAAAAAAAAAAAAAAAAAAAAAAAAAAAAAATCAAGACATAAATTAAAAAACAACTTAAAAGATTGCAAATCTTTAATTAGTAACTTCACAAAATGACTTGTATTTTTAAAGGTTTTATGCACTCTAGTGGATGTAAGCTACAATATAAAACCCCTAGTTGTCATCCATTCCAATAGCAATGGAAGAACCGATAAACTCAAAACGAATACTCAGAAATTGCCGATTCAGGAACCTCAGGTCCTCGGCCTGACTAAACACACGTGTGTACTTGGCTCATCCATTATACTTCGCTAAAACCTTTGTAGGATTAATGTAATGCAAGTCTTATAAACCCACAAAAGTTTATTCTTCTCACTAATAAGGTACAAAGGAGATTGATAACCTGCAATTTACTCCTTATAAATTTCCAACAAAGGATCACAAGAGGGTTAGATATGCGAAAAATTATGTAATCACATATGTGCAACAATTTTCGATAAGAAAAGGATATTATTTAAAGTTGTGATGTCATAATAGTTTACAAGAATCTTGTGTCTTCTGATTATGGATCCTAACCCACATGCTAAAGGACAAGTACTCTAACCCAAATACGTAACTAGCATTATATACAATATAATACAGTTTACAAGATGATATATATATATATATATATATATATATATATATATATATATATATATATATATATATATATATATATATATATATATATATATATATATATATATATATATATGGGAAAAGTGAATACACCCTTAAGGGTATATAAACTTAGGTACCCAAACTCACCATACTACATCGTTTTGTATCATATATAGATATTGTAATTGTCTAATATTCTTATAATTCAACTTCTAAATTGAATTACTTCAAAGATTTTTATAAATTTCATATTTATTTTCCTCTTACATAATTGTCATTTTCAACAATAATATATATAACCTAGTAAATGTTCGACAAAAATATGTGATGTAAAAAGAAGATAATAGTGAAAATTTAAAAATATTGAATATAAATCAAGTTAAGTATTGAAGTTTAACAATATTATAATGAATATATCAAACAAAATAACGTATTATTATGAGTTTTGGTACCTAAGCTTATATACCCTTAAGGGTATATTCACTTTTCCATATATATATATATATATATATATATATATATATATATATATATATATATATATATATATATATATATATATATATATATATATATATATATATATATATATATATATATATATATATATATATATATATATACTGCCACTTTAATTATACTCCATATTTAGAAAATGATATCATAGAGAAGTCACTTTCCAAAATTAAATGTTAGAAAAACATTATTTAAAGTAATTATAAAAAATAAAATAAAATAAATCCCAACAATTCATTTAATTCAAGATCAATTCGAAGTTGTATCCAATCAGAGCACTGTAAAAGCGGCTTTTTCTGAGCAGTGAGTGGGTATTTCCTAACAAACCAAACAAAAAGGCGGGGAGCAAGAACGCAAGAACACGAGAAATTAATCAGGCCAACCCTAAAACTGTTTGCCTTTTTACGGATCCCAAATTCCTAATTTTATATTCAAATCCGAAAACCCATTTGTCTCCATCTCTCTATCTGTCACTCACACTTAATTTGATAATGTTAATACTCAGTTTCACACACTTTGATGATCAATCCTCCATAGATAACGACACCTAATCCGTGAGTTCTTTCTGTCTTGTAGTTACTTTCAATCTTCTTGGTGAATTTCCCTTTTTTCTTATCTTACACGACATTATTTCCCTTTATCATTACTTTTACTTCCCACAAAGTAATCAAGCTTCTGTAAATTCTTGTGTATCTCGTTTTTCTACTTCGATCTTTACTATTTTCACAACTGTATTCCATTTCGCTTTCGCTTTCTTTTTCGATTGTCTATGTATGATTCGGTTGTTGATGCTCATTCACTCATTGTTAGAATTTCCATTAACAGTTATTGCCTTTCACGAGACTTAATCGCCTATCCCATTCGTTATTGATTGTCTTTTAAGTAGTTACAGGTTAGGTATTTCAATCGAATTCAATATATGGGGTCTTTCGATTTCTGATGATAACTTATCGCATCTGCTGATATTTCTTCAACAAAATGAAATCATTCACGTTGTTGAAGATGCTATCTGTTTTCCTTTTCGTTTTCCTTTTGTTTTCTGATTCTGTTGTTAGTAAGGAATGTACTAACACTCCAACCGAGCTCTCATCCCATACTTTCCGATACCAATTCCTGAATTCGAAAAACAAAACATGGAAACAACAAGTGTTATCGTCTCACAATCACAACCATTTAACCCCGACTGATGAATCCGCTTGGGCAAGTTTACTCCCTAGGAAAGTCCTGAAACAGGAAGATGAATTCGCGTGGATGATGACTTATAGACAGATGAAAAATCAAAATCAAGGAGGTAAGAAGTCTGATTTTAATGGGAATTTCTTAAATGAAGTTCCCTTAGGTGATGTCAGACTAGACCCTGATTCAATCCATGGTCAAGCTCAACAAACCAATTTGAAATACTTGTTAATGCTCGATGTCGATAGTCTAGTTTGGAGCTTTAGAAAAAACGCCGGTTTACCCACTCCGGGCACCGCCTACGGCGGTTGGGAATCCCCAAATCAAGAACTTCGCGGTCATTTCGTAGGTTTGTATACTTGTATACGTTTAACGTTTCTCCAACCCTTTTTTTCTGATCCACAACCGATTCAATTTCTCTAATTTCCTTGTAAAACCATATATTCATGATTGATGATTCATCCACTTTTACGATCGACATTTCACTAATTTGATATAATTTTTGAAGGGCATTACATGAGTGCCACAGCTCAAATGTGGGCTAGCACTGGTGATGAAACTCTGAAAAACAAGATGACTGCAGTCGTATCTGCACTCGGTGAATGTCAGGAAAAGATGAACACCGGTTACCTTTCTGCTTTTCCATCTGAGTTTTTTGATCGATTTGAAGCTATACAACCAGTCTGGGCTCCGTATTACACCATTCACAAGGTAAATCCTCATCAATTTCGTCAATTTGATTTATTTTTATCAAGTTTAATTCATAATTTAGCGTAAAAATGGCAGATAATGGCGGGTTTAGTCGATCAGTATCTTTTAGCTGGCAACAATCAAGCTCTAAAAATGGTGACAAAAATGGCGGACTATTTCTACAAACGCGTACAAAATGTGATTTATCAGTATACGATCGAGAGACACTGGCGATCTTTAAATGAAGAAACTGGTGGCATGAATGACGTCATGTACAGACTGTACACCATAACAGTATGTTAAAGAATCATGATGTGTAATTCTATTTTTTATTTTTTTAATATTAATTTGATTTTAATGGGGTTGTTAATTTATTATTGTTAGGGAGATAGCAACCATTTATTGTTGGCTCATCTTTTTGACAAACCCTGCTTTCTTGGACTCTTGGCTATAAAGGTAAATTCAATTTCAATTTTATATATATAATATATGTTGTTTTAAAGATTTTTATAGATTAATATGGTTAATATTTATTTATTGTAGGCTGATGATTTATCTGGTTTTCATGCGAATACGCATATTCCAATTGTTATTGGATCACAAATGCGGTATGAAGTTACTGGTGACCCTCTCTACAAGGTATTTCATTTATACCTGTTTTCTATATTTTTATTTTTATTTTTATTTTTAAAAGGACAAATTTTATACAAATATTATTTTGTGTTTAGGAAATTGGAATGTTTTTCATGGATGCTGTGAACTCTTCTCACATGTATGCTACAGGAGGGACATCGGTTAGTGAGTTCTGGTATGTGTTTAGTGTGCTTAACAGTTTTTTTTTTTATGTTTTGTGCGTAAATTCATAGTAGGGTTTAATAACATAAATTTAAAGGATAATCATATATATATATATATATATATATATATATATATATATATATATATATATATATATATATATATATATATATATATATATATATATATATATATATATATATATATATATATATAGCCACCTTATGACGTGACATATAACAAATCGAACATTTTTTTTACCAATTGCATATAATGGCATCGATACTGCAATTGGTTGCAAATTGAGAAATTGCTTTTAGAATGTTCCCACCACAAAAGAAACCAAATCTTACAATTGTATTCTGAAAATTGTTTAAAAAGGGGAAACATGAGCAATTTAGCAATTGTTTGGAATTTCCCAAGAAAACGTTTTTTGGAATTTCGCAACTAACCAATTTAGTAATCTCGTGATTTTGTGCTATGTGTAAAAAATGGTCAATTTGTTAAATGTCACATCATAGGTCATTTCATGAATATCCCTAAATCGACATATATACTAAAATTATTTTTGTACTATTTTAAGTTTGTTTATTGGTGACCACATAAGCATGAACATTTTGATTTTTGTGTAACAAATTGGTGGTTGGTTTTTTTAGGTCGGAACCTAAAAGACTAGCTTCAACGTTACAAACGGAGAATGAGGAATCGTGTACCACTTATAACATGTTGAAGGTATGCATCTATATATATTGTGGATCCCACATCAGCTAGATACATTTATACTATTTTGAGAGAAAATCAAAACTCCATATATCTAACGTGATATTAGAGTTGGGTCCTATATCAGCTCCACATATCTAACAATCTTTATGTCTAATTTACGATGGTGTGTGTGTGTGTTTATAGGTGTCTCGTAATTTGTTTAGATGGACAAAAGAAATGGCGTATGCAGATTATTATGAGCGAGCATTGACTAATGGAGTTCTTAGCATTCAAAGAGGGAAAGAACCCGGAATCATGATATATATGTTACCATTAGGCACCGGGGTATCAAAAGCAACAGGATACCATAAATGGGGATCCAAGTTTAATGATTTTTGGTGCTGTTATGGAACAGGTTCCTTCATTTCCTACCTTTTTGGAATTCCATTCCAACGATTGTTTGGTTGCAAATCGACGGAATTGAATTCATCATATATGGAGTTTGGAAGGAATTCGATACCATTCCTTGTGTTATTTGTTAAAAGACCAAAATACCCCCATTTGATTGCCGTTTGGGTTACTTTTTGTAGGGATCGAATCGTTCTCGAAATTAGGTGATTCGATATACTTTGAAGAAGCAGGAAACAATCCCGGGATTTATATCATTCAGTATATATCAAGCTCATTTAATTGGAAAAATGGTCAAATTTTTATTAATCAAAAAGTAACGCCAGTTGTTTCATGGGATCCTTACCTTCGTGCAACAATCACAATCTCCTCGAAGAAGGTATGCGAAACATTTTAGCAACGTACTTACATATTTGTTTATTATTGGAGAAAAATGGTCAAATTTTTATTAATCAACGTGCTTTTTAATAATTTACCTAGTATAGAAACATCATCCAGATACGTTGTTAATTTTTTTCATTTATAAACGCTATTTATTTTTATTTTTTTGCTTGTTTATATAAACCAACCATTTTGTTTTGTAGGAAGGATCATCATCTAGCATGAATATTAGAATACCATCTTGGACAACATCAAATGTAAAAGCATCACTCAATGATCAAGTGATTCCTGTAACACCTGCAGGTATGAATTTTCTATATAAAAAAATAAATATTTATTCATCAATGTTATAAAACTTCATATAAAATTCTTTTCACTGTAGGTAATTTCTTATCAGTCACGAAAATGTGGAGCTCCTCTGACGTTATTACCCTTAAATTTCCAATAACCCTTAGAATGGAGGCTATTCAAGGTACTAATTTTGAGTCTTCATATAGTTACGTTTTGAAATATAAGTTTGACTATATTACAATTTTGGTCCCTGTGGTATATGCCAGATGAGCGATCTGATTATGCTTCTCTTCAAGCAATCTTATATGGTCCCTACTTGCTAGTTGGCTTGACCACTGGTGATTCCGACCTAAAACCGGAATCAGGTTCTCTTTCCAAATGGATCACTCCAATTCCGGCGGAATACAATTCCCATCTCATTACTCTTTCTCAAGAAACCGCAAATTCAACCCTCACCCTTTCACACACAAACACCGGCATCACAACGGTGAAGTTCCCCAACCCCGGAACTAGCGATTCCGTCTTCTCAACATTTAGAATCATCTTAGCAAACTCAACTTCAAGTCAGTTTTCATCATATAAGGATGCCATCGGTAAAACCATCATGCTGGAGCCATACAACCTCCCCGGGATGTTAATTGTACAACAAGGAAAAGAAAAAAGTCTCGGAATCAGCGGTTCCTCCGAACCCCGGAATTCGTTATTCCGGTTGGTGGAGGGAAATGAAGGAACGGTTAGATTAGAGTCTGATAGCCAGAAGGGTTGCTTTGTGTATAATTCGGATGGAAACGTGAAGCTCAGCTGTGATTCTGGTGAACAGGATTCCGACTTTATGGGAGCAACTAGTTTTAAGGCGAACGGGGGAATCAGCAATTACCATCCGATTAGCTTCGTGGCAAAAGGGCTGGAAATGAATTTTCTTCTGCAGCCGTTGTTTAGTTTGAGGGATGAACACTACACAGTTTACTTCAACGTTTAATCCTAAAGTGTGTTCAATCCACCCTCTAGTAGTTTATTTAAATGGATTGGATGGTCTTACCTTTGATGTCTCTTTGTAGTGTATACTTGTTCGCTATGTATTTATTTATGTACAATGTAATACCCTCATTATATAAACATAAATATATCATATAATATAAATGTCCATCGTCATCAAGCACAAATAGGAGCAATTAGCAAAATTATGGTTTAAGAACCAAAAAGGGCGATTTGTAATTGGAAGCCGAGTAAACTAACCAACTTTGAAAGCACTTTTTAACAGCATAACCAATTTTTTGGAATTTTCGTAAAATAACCACAGTTCGTAGTGATACATTTTGGACCCGTTTGTAATCGGGTCACCCACATCATTAATCCTACCTATTACTATGTCCCTCTATACATATCATTTTGGACAATCACTCTGAACGGGCATTTCGGACTCCACCTTCTCCGACTTGCGCTTCGAAGTTGCATGAAACCGGATTTTGGACAAACACTTTGTTGAAGGATGTCGCCTGACAGTGAAGAGCTCGAGCAGATGTGGGTATGTGTCGTTTCCTTTAGAGATTATTATTTGGTTAACATATGTGGGTATGTTAAAAAATTGTTAGTGTTGTTAGTAGTTTTAATGAGAAATACTTTGTGTGAACTAGACTTTGATGGTATAAGGTTTTTTGTATGATTAATATTACTCTTAGCAACAGTTACTACAAGTAAAACCCTAAAAAATATGTTATGAACACTCTACACACTGAAATGCAAAGATCTAATTTGGAATCCGTAGAACTTGTTTGGAATATGTAGATCAGTCCATAACAAAGGCCATTGTAGTTCGGAATAGTACACTAATTTTAATTTTTGTTTTGTAGCATGATGATATTAATAAGCGGTTATCGCTACAAGCTACAAACATGAATTGGATAGGGAAATCATAGCTAGGTTATACCTTACCCCAGTATAGGTGGCTCTTTTTAGGGTTTACTGTTTTGGTGTGCAGATCAATGTGTCGATGGATGTAGAATGCCACTCGTTACTGTGTCATTACTTTTGATACAAGGAGGTAGTGACTCATAATTTTTCGAGGAAAGAGCTTATTTCTGTTTGGACCCAAAACCAAAACCCTTTGTGGTAAAAAATTTGAGGTGACAGCTTTATTGATATTTGCATATTTATTCATATAGTTTGTGAATTATCTTAATAATTTTAGCTACAATTGTGCTTATTTTAGAACAAAAATGTATTTAATATGTTTAATGGTGCTTAATATGTTTAAAATTTGTTTTGTAACAACAAGGACATGCTCGGGATTAAAAGGAAGCAAATGCGGAGCTGGAAGCAGGAAAACTAGACCACGTCAACCGAAGACTAAAATTTCATGGATTCTGAAGCCCACGGCGTGGAGATCTGTAGCCACGCCATGGTGAGATGGTTTTTCACGGTCAACAGATGCCTTGGAGAATACGCGTTTTTAAGTGATCGTCACGCCGTGGATCCTATTTGTCACGACGTTGGAAGCGAAATTTGGAAAACTATAAATATATCGCTTTGGATCTTAACGCTAACTTATGTTGGAAGCTATTGTCGACTTTTGAAGACCAGACACATCCCCTGGAGGCTTTGGAGTGCAAAATTTGATTGAGAGCTTGATTTTGAGGAAATTTAAAGGCAACATTACTTCTAATTACTTTATTGCTTTGTTTTTATCATGTCTATCAAAGTGACTTTCGTTTTTACCTGTGTGTTTTCAATAGTTAAGGGCGAAAAACTCTAACTTTCGTTTAGAGTAGATGATCTTACATACTATGTGTTGATTTAGCGGATTTGGATTATTGCTAGGGTTTTATTTATTATGGTTGCTTGTTAAAGAACCAATTATTTTAATGACAACTTCTTGTCTGTTTATTGATGAGTTTGATTGAGATTTGATAAAGTTGGCTTGAATCTTATGATTTTGTGAACAACAAGGTTATATGACTAGTGTTTTGACCAAAAGCCTAGATTTGTTTGTAAATTAATGTGAAAGCTAATATATGAAGAACAATTTCTTAGTGTACACGTTTGTAGACATGTATAGCCCATTATTATAGTTTGTGTATAGGCCCATTTGATATGTATTCATCAGTATATATTTATGCATTGTAACCTAATACGAAGAGGGAGGTATTTTGGAATAATATGGTATCAGAGACCATATCCAAACTTTCCTAAAATCTACCCTTTCTTTTCTCTCTTTCATTCTCAAACTTATCTTCTCCATCGGCACCTCCTAACCCTACCAGCGGCCTCATATTCATCCTTAACAATGGTAGACCCATATCAATCCTCCTCCACACAAAGTCTTTGTTATCACCAATATCAAAGCTCATATCCCGATTCTCCTTGATCTTGATTGCTACAATTATGATACATGGTGTGAATTCTTCTCTAATCACTGTGAAGCATATGATGCACTCGATCATATCATTGCAACCTATGATGATCCAACTCCTAAACCAACCGAAACCGAATGGAAGAAGGTAGATGCGGTGGTGCGTACATGGCTCTATTTGACAATGTCCCAAAATCTCATCAACATAGTCATCAAACCTAATGTTATGGCTCGACAAATATGGTTGAACAGTTAAAAGCTCTTCCAGAATAACAAAGACTCTCGTATCATGCAACTTGAAAGTGAAATCCAATCTATCTCTATGGGTGACTTGCCGGTACATGCCTATTGTTCCAAGATTCAAACCATAGCCGGCGTACTTGAAAATCTTGATGCTACCTCCAAAATATCCGAAAAACATCTAGTGATTCACACCATCAAAGGACTCTCTTCCCGATTTAACAACATTGTTATTATGCTCTCCATAGCATCCCATTCCCCACGTTTTATGAAACTCGCTCCATTCTCGCTTTGGAAGAAATTGTAACGCCCGCAGATTTGAGCTAGTTAAATTAGAGACAATAAGCGTTAAAAATGACTTTTTGATAGAACATTATTTAGAATAAATAGTCTTAACCAAAGAATAGTATATGTCACAAGGATTTCGTACATATTAAGAACACTGAAACCCGACTTATAACAAAGAAGTTATGATCCGTTAAAGTTTCACGATTAAACGGACACGACTTCGTGTATCGTAAAAAGTAAAATTTTGATGAAACAATTTTTAGCCTTAGATATCTAAATCTAAACAAAAGTCGAAGTAGACGTTAAATCGAGATCGTGCATATAGAGAACGTCCAAATCTAACTTCATTTGAGAAAGTTATGAATTTTCTAAGATTTAGTGTAGCAGTACATAGATTGGAAAATTGAATTTTAGATCGATCGATTATTAGCCGACACAACCTAAACGAGAATTGAAGATCTCATTAATAGGTGCTCAATGATATAAAAACATTCAAAACAGACGTCGGATGACAAAGTTATGAATTTTTAACGGACTTTAACTGTCGAATCCTGTTAAAATATAACTTTAAAAATAAAGTCAAAATTAGCCGACTGAGTCTAAACAAAAGTTGTAGATCACATCACTACCTATGCGTAGATATATAGAACGTCGAAAACGGAGTTCTTATGCGAAATTTACAGATTTTAGAAGATAATTAATTTTTGGACTAAACCAGCGAGTGACACATAGCAAGATCTGAGCCACTACTTCTTCCCCACGGCTTTGCACAAGATCACAACACGTGGTACATTACGCACAGCGTAATTTTGAGTACACTTAGTGTAACCCTTAAAAATCCATTACGCTAAGTGTAATTCTTGAGTATGCTCAACATACTCGGTGCTAGTAGCCTATAAACAGAAGGCGTTTTTCACTCTTTTTCTCACATCTCTTCACCCATTACTCTCCCAAACACTCCCCCCCCCCCCCCCCCCCCCCCAATCCTCTGAGTCTTTCCTTAGCACCTCCTAGGTGTTATTAGTAAGTCCTGGAGCAGTAGAAGGCACCGAGAAGAAGAGGTTTCGGGTCAGAAGTTCTGCCCGCGCAGAGCTCGGTTCTTCGCTAAACTCCCTTGTAAGTGAGTTATGTTTACCATACTTTAAGTACAACTTATGTTGAAGTTCATTATTGTCATTGTGAACCTATAAACAAGATTTATCAGTGATTCCAAGTTGCTATATTGATTGATCTACCTACGGGGATGATGTATTGGTTGTGATTTAGTGAGGTGTTTAAAGTGGGATTTTCAAACAATACTTCGTATACCAAACGGACCCTACCTGGTTGTTCCTTACTTGATAGATCATGAAAGTAGACTTTGAATTAATTATAAATCTCGACTAACAATTAGTCGCAATAGATATTAGACTAAAACTTAGTGATAATAATACTAGGTTACGTCAACGGAAAAGACAATTGCTAGAAGCGAAGCGCTGCCCGAATTTCGAGTCGTCGCTTTAACAAGTGAGTGCGTAGTCCCTTTCATGAACATGATTTTAATACAAGTATTAATAAAGGTATTAAATATATGTTGAAATTTTATATGTGATTTATATGTTTATTATCTGGAAATACTTTTTATATGTATATTTGATGATATACACTATGCGAACCAGACATGGTTTTATATTTTTTGAGATGAATTTACATGATAGTAATAATAGAAGTATTATAAATGAGACGATAAATGTATGTTAATACTTAATACTCTGTATAAAATCTTACACTAAATTAGGATATTGTTGCTGAAACAGAGTTAGTATTGAAAGTTGATTATAAGCATTGTAGGCTTGCTTAGTGATGAAATAAGACTTAAAAGAGATGCTTATTTCAGTTAAGTTTAGATATTGGGTAGTATCTTATTAAGGGTACGTGTGTGATCGGAATATAGATTAGAAACTCTATTGGAGGAGATTGATGATCGATGGAGTATTTCCTACGTACAAATAAAGCCCTAGTTAGCCTCAAGTATAAATAAAGCCCATTGGCCTCTTGAACTCGGGCACCTCATTGAAACCCTAGAAGACCCAAATTTATGAGCAAGTGACTCCTCTCTCCTCTCTCTCATATTCATCCTCTTGCCCTAGTGTTTGTGAGCCATTAGAGGTACTACACTTGTGGTGCTTGTTCTCAAAAGCAATGATCTTCAAGAATTGGTTGTTATTAATATATAGCAACAAAGGTATGTGTTCTAATCTTTCTTATGTAGATATCCGAATATTAGATGCATATTAGCGTTTTCTGTTTTGTGTTCAATGCTTGTATGTCTAATAGAAAAAACATAGATCCAATCTAGGGTTGCATGCACACAACACACATAGGATTGTCTGTATAAAACCCATCAGTGGTATCAGAGCATTTGGTTTTGTTTTCAATTAGATTTGATACAATTTATTGAACTTGTAAAAATTAGGGTTTATGGCATTTAAACCCTAGGGCTTGGATTTTTCGAAATTAGGGTTTCTAAACCCCATTTTCGAAACTTAGTTAGGGTTTTTTCAACCCTTTCCTTTGACCCTCATGATTTCGATTTTTAGGGTTTGCTAACCCTAGAATTTTCGAATATGCCTTCCCCAAGATTAGTTTTCAAAAAATCAAGGGGATAACGGTATTAGGTTCAATTATTATTTTAATTTAATGGTTAATCCTTATGAGATTTTATAATTTAAATTAATTGTTTAATTTTGGATAATTTTTAAATCAAGGTTTTTAATATTTAAAGTTTTAAATTAAAAAGTATTAATTTCAAAAAATTTAAATTAGATTAAAAACCCTAGTATTTTAAATGTTTAAATACACCATTATACTATATAAAATCAAAAGTCTAAGATTATATATGTATAAGAAGAATCAGTCTTAATGTTAGTAGGCCTCATTCACGAAGCCGGTTTATAAGGGGGGGGGGGGGGGGGGTATAAGGAAACTGCATATAAAATGACGGTTGTATGGGTGTTCACTCTCACCCACCGCTTCCTTGATTGGTGGAGGGTCGTTAGCCGAACAAGTATGATAGGACATTAATTCTCTCATTAATAAGTATAATGATAAATATAAAGTAACTAATGTTTTTTTTATAAATCTCAATCTTAGTTACTTTAGGAAAATGTGAATTTGATGCTAATCCATGAAAATGCACATTGCACTTTGTCAAGTCGTTAGTGGAGCGTGTGTTGTTAACCGGCACACTAACTTGGACTAACAAAGAGTGGTAATGGGTAGCTCGTAAATTATCATAGATCAATGGAGTGTATGGTTAACCGACACATTGATTAGGTGGTAAATGACATCAAGAGTACCAAGCTAATCTGCATGGTTATTCATACCTTAGTTATGATCCTCGGTATCCCAGTCACAAATTTGAAGGGCATAATCGAGATTAAACATATCAATGAAGAGTTCAATGAATCTCAAAGATCTATGAATTTCATTTAAAGACTAATTCATTTTAAAATTTCATTTTCGTGGTGAAATTGGTAAATCGTCATTTACCTACCTTCAAATAATTTACAATTGGATTACAACATCCCTTTTCTGAATTGTGAATTATTGTGTTAGGTCCTAGCCTTAATATTTCATTTTGGGTGTTATATTAACGGTTTCCTATCTAATCAAAAACTTGTCTTTCTTCTTTTAAAGATATCTAGCCCAAACTACGCTTTTGGCTCAAACTCCAACAACAACAACTCCTCGAACCCACTCTCGCTCCTGAACATTTGTGGGAGGGTCACATTTGATGGATCCAATTTCAATGATTGGATCTGAAACATCAGAATGGCCCTATGTTACAAGGATAAGGAACATATTCTCGTCAAGGAACTCATCGACATAGATGAAACCACTGCTACTCCCGAAGAAATGGCTGAGTATAAGGCCAAATGCAAGGAAGTGACCAAAGTATCGCGTATTATGGTGGCCACTATAACTCTTAATCTGCAGCGGTTCTATGAGGACTTTTGGCCTTACGGGATGTGTCAGGACTTGATGGAGAAGTACCATCAAAGAGCACGTCAAGAGAGCTATGAGATAGTCACCTCATTCATAACAACCAAGATGAAGGACGGAGAGTCCATCATGACCAACCTGCAAAGGATGCAGAGGTGTGTTGATCCTTTGCTCAAGTTGAATGTTAACTTTGATGAAGAGTTAGCTATAGACATAGTCCTGCACTCTTTGCCTCCATGCTATGATCAGTTCAAAATGACTTATCATCTAAGCAAGGAGGAAGTCACCTTAATCAAACTTCAATGTTTGTTAAGAACTGTTGAAAGTGGATTGAAAGGAAAAAGTTTTGAATCTACAGGAGGTCTTCAATCCATCGTCTGATCAAGAAAGGAGAAACACGAAGACAGTCAGAATGGTGGTCCCTTGTTCACCATCGGCGGTAGCAATCCAACCGAAAAGAGCAGCAACAGTCGTCGTTTCCATGGAGGGCGTTCCTGTCGCTCGTTCCAACTTAAGAAGGAAGAAGAACGGAAGCAGAATTCGATGGAGGGTCTTCAACACTCGAATGGCCGCAGAAGGGATTCGTGAATGAAGGTAGCAAAAGTGGTGGTCTGGTGGTGGCTTAACAAATCACGAGGAGGGGAGAAGGAGTCAATCTCCAGCGGTTCCCTTTTGCCTCTTCGTCTTCGTCTCCGACAGCAATCGAACCGAAAAGAGACACAGCGGTGGCAATCGACCAATGGAGAGCACCATCGGTGCTCTATTCGACTAAAAAGAATGGGAAGAACAAAAAGAAAATAGGTGAGGGTGTTTGGGTAATTTAATCGACAGAACGGATAGGAGGAGGGGAGGTTGTAGTCTTCACAGTGGCCAGAATCACAACTTCACCTCCGGTGACTTCTTTTAACTGTTTTTCTTTCTTGTCGCCAGAAACAAACACGAAAGGACAAGCAGCAGGGGTAATCTACGGTGGAGTGGTGGTGCTACATGATCTGTAGGAGGCGGAGTGGGGCTGTGATGGACCCTGGAACGGAGGCAACATCCTCTTCCGTCTGGTCTCGTTTTTCTAGTGACACTAAGAAGCGAAGTGAGAGAGAGAGTATGGGATGTAGATAGAAAGTCTACAGAGGAAAAGGGTTTTCTTTTTGCTTCAATTTGAAGCTTCCTTTGCGCCAATAAAAAATAGCCTTTATGGTGTTTATGGTTGTAACACCAGTCAAATTAGGGTTAAAATTAAACTTTTATAAAACCATAATTGGGATGTACCAAGTGGTAGATATCATAACGAGGTTTCCAAAAATATAAAGAACGCTAAAATCCGAGTTATAACAAAAAAGTTACGATCGATCGAAGATCCGCGACAATACCGGTAAAACACTGTTAAACGTAAAATGCGAAATTCCAATAACATACTTTTTAGCCTTAAGTATATAAATGAAAGTCGTGGATATCGTTAAGCTGTAAATATGCATAAAAAGAACGCCCAAATCTGACTTCATATGAAGAAGTTATGATTTTTAGAAGTTTCAGAATAACAGTAGACAGCTAAAAACTCGAAATAGATATCGAGCCATTTTTAGCCGACGTAATCTAAACGAAAGAGTATCGCAACAATAAAAAAAACAAATGAAAACGGACATCGGATAGAGAAGTTATGGATTTTTAACGGACTTTAGCTGTTCCGGCCTATTAAAAATATATTATTAAAAATAAATTCAAACTAGCCTACGTACTCTAAATGAAAGTTGTAGAGTACAGTCTCACCTACGCGTGGATATAAAGAACGCGAAAATCGGAGCTCGTACGCAAAAGTTACGGAATTTAGAAGTTTGGAAATCCAATTTACGCCCAACGTAAATTGGGTTACGCCCAGCGTACTCAAACGCAGAGCCCCGTCCCATCGGCTAGCAGGCTAGCTAGACTCGATTCGTAATTGTTGACGACTCCGCAGTACGCCCAGCATACGGGGATGCTCCAGCACTATAAATAAAGTGCATGAGCTCCGGATTTTGGCACACATTCTCAACTTCTCTCCCACTTTCACACTCTCTTGAGCTCCAGAAGCTATCCCGACACCCTCGATTCCATACCCAAGCCCCGACGGAAGTTTTTAGGCTATCGAGATCCCCGAGAAACCTGAAGATGCAGCTTTCCGCAGTCGAAGTTCTGCTCAATTCTCGTCTCACTCTCTTCAAACTAAACAAGTGAGTTCATACCCCTTTTTTACCATTTTAAATGCTTTTAAAAGGCTTTTATTACTATACGGAGGAGAATACAAGTAAAAACGTAATCGTACTCTCATGAAAACATCGAACTTTTGAGTATACATTGTATGATGTTTTTACAACTACCAAATGGTTTAGTTAACATGTAAACATCTTACATTACTTTACCCACTTTGGGAAACAACATAGTTTATAAATAAAAATGTGTTTTATTTATAAATACGCATACGATTTCATGCCAACAGTGAGCATTTCAACTACAACATTTTATATTCATGGGAATATATACATTACTACTATGGTTTTGGCAATACTGTGAAAAAATGATAGACTTTGCGAAAACAAACATACACTTATGATACGTAACATAATTGAGAATTCGTGAGACAACATCTTCAGTATACCCAATGGGGGTATTACAATAAGTCATGTCTTGTAACCAGAATCTCCTGCCCGGAGAGCGTGGCAAGTGTGTATAGATCTATACGGGACTAATGATCCCGCACCCTGACTGTTAGCTACAGTCCGCGGGGTGACAAGTGTCATAACGTTTAGACACCTGAAGACCGTCGCATGCAGGCAAATATGATAGTATGTTTATGAGAACTCACCGAATATACGATTAATGCAGTATCATGTCTTTACGGGAAAAGTAATATTTCGTTTTACTTTTACATACCTCAACGGTCTTCACATAGTTTTATTTTCATAATAATACTATACAACAACATTTTGAACATGGTATAGTGCTTATAGTTTATGGTCTTGAACATTTAAAGACTGCATTTATACATTTAGGAAAATAAGGGATTTTTCCTGTTTTAAAACATACATTACACACGTGAAACGATTTACTACACAACTTGTAAGAAAATATGGGATTTTCTAGAAATATATACACGAACTTTCGAATGGCATACATTTATTCAAACCACTTACCAACTTAATTGTTGACACTTTTTCTTTGAAATAACTTGTGTTCTCATGGAATCACTAAGCCAGGTTGTCAACAACCTTTTTAAGCTTAACGCGATGACGTTACTTGCATATTTTTGAATCATGATTTGTGTAATCAACTGTTGAACTTGTATTGATACAATCATGTAAACTTTTCAACTAATGGAATATGGTGGTGTGTACTTTCTTTACTATACAATTGTTGTGATACTGGACATAACGTCATCCGCCCTCGAACGTTTCCGCTGTTCAGGTTTGGGGGTGTGACAATGGTAAATATTTTTGGAGGTATATATATATATATATATATATATATATATATATATATATATATAGGGTTAGGTTATTTTGTTTTTACTAACTATTGTGTGTCAGAATGCACAAATCTGGACCAACGGATAGAATTCATCAATGGACATGATTTGAGAGTGTATGATATTACAATGGGATAGCATGTACCATATAATCATAAAATTTTTAGAAAAAGGGTATTTTTGACAATTAACTACAATTATAAAAGGAAATTTTCGGATATTTATGGATAATTAATTCTCCTAATTTTAAAAATATATTTTTTTTTAATTAATTCAATTTTAATTCTAACATAATTTGTAAACATGCCCGATTTTATTCTGTCAGAATATTTTTTAGTTAGAATGATGCTCTTTCATAATTTTATTCTATTAGAATATTATTGAAAAATAACAAAGTTCTTGAATCTGAGGTTGGAAAATAACAACATTCTAATATATTGTTATACATCCAAACTTAAATACAAAGTCATACATATTCTTACAGACAAGCTAGTCTATACATTTTAATATAATTATACATATTCTGAAAGAAGATTAACAAAAATGAATAAAATTCTTAAAAAATAACAACATTATTAAAATGTGAGTATGTTCGAACTTTATTCGTTCTTCAAGTTATTCCTATTAGGTCTTCAACACATTCTTCCAGCCATTCCTATCACAAATACAACAAAAACTAATAATGGTTAAAAACATGTTGCTTGCAATTAACTATCATTTTATATATTCTGGCAGAATACATAGATTTTATTATGGCAGGGTATATAGAGTACATTCAAAAGTATCGTATTTACTGCTAATATAATTTTATATTCCAAATACACAATAACAAGGGAGAATAGAAGTTGGAATTCAAAATCACAAAATGAACCAAAATAATACACAAACAAATTACTTACCTTTTTAAACAGTTTTCTAGAACAAGATGAGTAGCTTTCACCAATCTATATTGGCATATGATATTAAGCATTTACTATGTTGATATATGAAATCAAACAAAATTAATTCACTGTGTTGGCATATGAAATCAACCCCATCAGTATATACATAGCATATGGAAGACTACATAGTATACATTCTGGCAGAATATTGCCCATACTTTCTTTGCTTGTGCTCCTTCAATGGTTTACCTGTAAGTTACAAATCAACAACACAATTACTTACTCAATTTTCATGAGATGAGATAATATAAATTAATTTCATGATCATTCTTTTAATTAGGCCTATTGAAATTATATATCCATATGATGTGAGAATTGAACCAAACATAATTGAAAGGTAAACAACTATTTGAGAAAGTAAAAAGAAAACCATTACTCAAAATATAAGAACTATCTAAACTCAGTAACAATTCACTTAGGACAATAGAAAAGAGTTTTTAATGGACAAGTGACAAATTACAAAGTAAATCTTCATTTAGGCATTTAGTCGAACACTTGGTGTTCAAAAAAAAAAAAAAAAAAAAAAAAAGACTTGGATAACTAAAATCACTTCCGGAGAAACTTATATTATTATCAACAAATAAATGGTCTAACTGAAATCTATCAGTAGTGTTAAAATATATAATTTAAATTCAACAAAAAAATCAATTAGAACCCAAAAATCGCAAAAACAGAGGCTTTAAACTGGAGAGAAATTGTAAAAGAAAGATGATGTTTTTTCAACCCATTGAATCGACTTACCAGATGACCGAAATAGAATCTACATACGAGATTGAGGGATGACAGGTGAGCTTTTGTTTCAGCGATTGAAACTTTTTTGGGGTCGATGTCGACTTCTGTGGAGATAGTAATGAAGGGACAATGGTTGTTGAAGAACAAACACCCACGATGAACAATTTTGTATCCTACAAAATCATATTCCAAATCAATTAGAAAGTATTACTTAAAAAAATCGATTTCAAATAATCAATGGATTTCACAGATGAGAAGAGAAGCAATAAAATTGATTTCAACAAATCGATTTTTGCCAAGAAAGAAATCGATTTCAACAACTGATAGAATCTAAAAAAATTAAATTTTGAGAAAAAAGAAAATCGATTTCATCAGTGTTGGTGGAGAACTCACGACTTTGATGGAGGCGGGAGGTGGAAGTATTGGTGGACAGTGATCGGCTGGTTGCGACTTCACCGATGAATGGTGGACGAATCCGATGCAGTGGATGAAGTCGGAGGCGGCTACAACTGTTGAACAAGTCAGAGACGTGTTCTACCACACACAAGTAGGTCAAATATATATACCTTATTTCCTTAATTATAGGATTTCAAAACTAAATGATTTCCATAATTAAAAGTACAAAATGTCCAAAATACCCTTAAATAATTTATTTAATTATTTATTATTTCTTGAATTCTCATTGGTGCATTTAGGCACACAATAGTTGCTAAAAACATTTGAACCTAGCTATATATATATATATATATATATATATATATATATATATATATATATATATATATATATATATATATATATATATATATATATAATTTATTCGGTGTTGTAAATTCTGTTTTCTCGATTCACGTGTCGTCAAAACGTTTTGTGAAATATTTCTAGAAAGCATCTGCTTAATTATTTTGGTCGTGGTGATTCTAGAAATGTAGAGGGAATTCACTTCCGGTATACCAAACTTTGTGAATTTATGTTTAAAGTTTCACGATTAATAGGATCGGATTCGATAGATTTTATGAGTCTAAATTTGATCGAGGTTTAAAATATTATAAAAATATAATAAAATAATAGGCTATAGTCTGAATTTAAAAACGTGCTCAAAAGTGATTTTCGAGATTCATAGTTATTCCAAACGAAGCAGTGCATAGTTTGTTTCAGGAAAATCAGATAAATACTGATTTTTGTAACTTTAAAGAAGCGTAACTTTCTCATACGACCTCCATTTTGGACGTTTTTTATATTCATGAAGTCAAGAGAACATAATCTATTCAAATATGTTATCCATAACTCTCAGATATATCTGGTGCAAAATTTTATTTTTAACGCCACAAATAAATTAATTTTTTAGTGATTTTCGATTCAATCTTCAACGATAGATGGTTTGAGCAGTTTGAGATGTTCTAAAAGAATTTATAAATATAATATATTGAATATACATTATAAACATAAATTACACACAATTGGTCATTAATATCTATCCGTTCGCGGTGGTTTGACCGCCGAACTCTGACCATTTGTTACAAAACTTCCTAGTGGGTCACCCATCCCATGATTGTTCTCGCCCGAGCACGCTTAACTACAAAGTTCTTACATGATCTACTGCCTTCACGGCTTTACACCACACCATGACCATGAGTTTCTCCGATGATTGTCACGTATCGCCTCCTTTTGTCATGTGTCCTTCGACGATTAACATGTCTCTCGATGACCATGTCATACCACGTCGTGGTGAGCATACCACCACATTGTGGTGATCCAAGAGTTGACCGTTTGACTTTGACTACCGTTGACTTTCTCAAAATAACAATGTACATTCATTTTAACTTCAAACGACCATAACTTTCTCATACGAACTCTGTTTTTGATGAACTTTATATCCACATAATTGTTTCTAAAAGATCTACAATGTTCCTCAAATATATTTTGTTGAAAGTAAATACCTACTCATCTCATAAATATCCAAATTTATTAAAATAATACATGTTACGAAAAACAAGTACTACACTTTTAACGGTCGGTCCATTCATACATGGTTATTCAGGTTTTATACATTCATCAAATTTATGTTTGATTATCTTCTTGGTTGATTCTCAATTCAGTATTTCATGATCTGATGACTTCATCAGATGGATCTTTCGGTCCTAAGATTTCTCTAATCGATGATCGTGGGCATTTGTATTATCTTCATTGTCGTACGCATACTCTAGATTCACTACAGATGAACCTCCTAGCACTACTTAACCCATGTGGCCATGGAGGTTCAACTCCAGTGACTCCATAGCATGAGACATAGTCTAATGTTCACAGAGGGAGATTAGCTGGTGCGCGAAAGCTAGCCCGGAACCCTCGTTAAGGGAGTTCCCTTTCCAAAAAAAAAAATATTGTAGGTTTTATACTTGTTTATGAACTCATTACTAGTGATAATTACTCCTAATGAAGGCAAACGATGTTAACCACTAGTTCTGTCAAAAGTAAAATTGGTTTTATCGATGGTTCCCTTCCAAAACAAGTCGTTCCCATCCAATTTTGTATAATTTATGTTGAACAAAAACATACTCGTTGTTTCATAAATGCTAAATTTTGTATGAAAATAAACTTCAATCTTGTCTGAAAATTGTCAACAGACAGTTACAAACTGTTATAAAACTACCAAACGGTCATTAAACGGATCTCAGGGAAAAAAAGGGTCAACTTTCTAAAATTGAATTTTTGATGCAATTTTTAATAGAGCAACATAGTCCAAAATAAAAAAAAATTGCGCTGACCTGGTAGCTCAATCCCAGCCAGGGGCTTTGCCCCTTGGACCCCGCTAGGGGCTGCCACCCCTGAGACCCCGCTCCCAGGGGCGTTGCCCCCTGACCCCCGTTCGTTTAAGGTCTTCGCCCCTAAATAGCAATGTACTTTAAATCTTAAAAAACTTGAACAAGTGTGCACTCCTACACCATCATAACTTGTTCAATATTCAACAATATCACTTTTGGTCAACAAATTTAATCCTATTACACTTAAATAATATTTGATGATATAAAATCACCAACAAAATTTGTCTCCCAATCTTGTTTTCTATTTCTCGAGCCCGTCTACATTGCATCCCATTCCACACGTTTGGAGCCACTAGAAAAACATCCATGGAAGCGTTAAAGTTTCTCTCGTCATTAAATAAAGGGTGTTCAGAACTTCAGATTTTGACTCTCCAGCCTCATTCGGTACTTTTATTTGTGGTATACATCACTCCACCTTTGTACACAAATTATTACAAGAATATCTCGAATGATTACTTTCAATGAGCCAATAATAATATTCAAATAAGTCATTTTAATACACACTTTAACATATTTCAAGGTTGATTTGTCTCCATGAATAACACATCACCTATTTGTTGAAATGAAATAGAAGAAAATTGAACCTTTTCAACGATCATTCCGATCAAATCTAGACAGAGATGCATAAATAGTGTTTCCGAATCAAAATGGTGTAAGTTTCGAGAAAGGCCCTCAAGATTTTCCACATGTAAGAGTATACGGTATGGGCAACGAGAAGTACAATTTTTGTTGATGTGGCACCTCATAACCTAATCATAACAAGATGAACACCACTCCTCCTTCTTGTTAAGAGGATGTTATGGCATATCTTGTTGTGACGAGCACAAGAAGCAACGGGAAGTTTAATTGGTTGTTGCCTTTATCAACAAATCAAATCATTTTATTTCTTTCTCTCTCTACTTATTAACATGTTATAACATGGGGAACACCATTTCCCCCTTGGTGTTATGGTGGTGTTATAGATGAGGTGGTATATAAACTTGGTGTTATAACGTGACCCATACCTAATGCTCTAAGAACCTAGCAATGAGTAATGACATAAGATTTTCCACATATAAGAACCCAGCAATGAGTAATGACACTTTATATTAACAAATTACAAATGGATGCAATCATTGACATAGTGTGTTGTTTGGTTCAAATTACTTTAAACAATCAATTCTAAAAAGTCGAATATTTTTCTTATAGCTCTCTAAATATGGATTACCTAATTGGAAATGTAGCAAATTCACGTTTTTAATAATTCTAGTTTATTGATATTAAAAAAAACACTTTAAAAACTAATGAAATTTTTGATAAAGTTATCTATAGCTTAATTGTGTTGTTTATTATGAAATAAAAAGAGTATTCAAAACAGCTACAAAAATATTCGCGTTAGGGACTAAAAATGACTAATGGAAACTGTACACGTACTGAATTGCAATAATCTTGTGTGAAGAGGGAAAAAAATGAAAGTGCAGTATGGAAGCCATCTCTGTATCAGAGCCAGGTTTCGATCCTGGGACCTGTGGGTTATGGGCCCACCACGCTTCCGCTGCGCCACTCTGATTTGTTGATTACGCTTTGAATATTTAGAATAATATCTTCAGTACTCCGTTCACATAAACAAAATACAGAGTTAACACATACTTTTTTAATTATTAATGGGATTATTTACTACGAATACAGCAGATAGTAGGCTTTTTAGTATTTGTGGAAAATAACAAGTTTATTTTAATAATAAATAAAAATACAAAACAATAAGAAAATACGGAGACTTCGACATGAAAAACCAGTTCTTTAAAAATAAATCTTGAATTAAATTCACAAGAAAATATCAACTCCAATTCATTTGATAAACTATTCATCGAGAAAGATGATAATTTTACAATCTGGAAACCCTAAGCCTAAACCAACATCAGCATAAACCCTAAACACCCAAATCTAAGAACTGGTAAATTTTGTCACAGCCTTCGTCCCCTCCGAGACAGCATGTTTTGCCAACTCCCCTGGCAAAACCAATCTCACCGCCGTCTGAATCTCCCTGGATGTAATCGTCGGCTTCTTGTTGTACCTCGCAAGCTTCGATGATTCTGAAGCAAGCTTCTCGAAGATGTCGTTAATGAAGGAATTCATGATCCCCATGGCTTTGCTTGAGATCCCAATATCAGGATGAACCTGCTTCAACACCTTAAAGATGTAGATCTTGTATGTCTCCACATTCTTCTTGCTTCTTTTCTTCTTCTTATCGGTGGCACCGGCGCCAGCTTCCTTGGGAAGCTTCTTCCCGGCCTTCGGTTTTTTCTCGGCAGGGGCTTTTTCAGCGACGGCGGCTTTTTTCTCCTCCACCGGCTTCTTTTCAGCTGGCTTCTTCTCTGCCTTTGGCGCCATTAAAGGGATTTGAATTTAGTTAAAAAGAGACTGATTTTGCAGGAGTGAGAGATGGCTTGTTGTGGTTGTGAAAATAACAGACGAAGGCTTGCATTTATATATGGATTGAGAGGCGTGATCTGATTGGTCAATATTAGTTGTCCCGGATAGTGGTTTGAAAATTGAAATGTTGTAAATTACAAGTTTTCCCTGGATCTAATTCAAAAACGATTGAATTTGGTTTCAATTTGTTTTTTTTAAGACAAAACTATAAATTTGGTCCCTGTGGTTTGCAAAAATCTTTGGATAGGGTCCAAAAAGTTTCCGACTTGCATAAAATGTCCAAAATCAAAGTTTTACTGGGTTTTTAGTCCTAAACTTAGGAAATTTCTGTACTTTTGGTCCATAAAGCACTTGAATTGACTGTTTTGCCCTTTAAATTTCTTTTTTGTATTTTTTATATTTTTCTTTTATAAATATTAATGTAAAAAAAGGAATTAAGTTGGCTCACCCATCTCTCTCTCTCTCTCTCTCTCTCTCTCTCTCTCTCTCTCTCTCTCTCTCTCTACCCACCCCACCGGGGCCCTCCCCTTTCTCTCTCTTCCTCCTCATCCTTCTTCTCCTCATCTTCCTCCTCCCCCTCCTCTCTATCTATTTCTCTCTAAACATAAACACACCTGCAACTCCAAATACACACACACACAAGGAACTCGAACACATACCAACATCAAACTTATCACAAAATCTATAATAAAAATGAAGTGTAAACATTGATTACTATAAAAAAAATAGCTCCAGTCTTTCAAAATTAATATCGATGCTCCATCAAAACTTCATCTCAAATCAGAAACAAAATTATTCAACATACTAATTCAATCAAAAAATCGTTTAACATATTCAACCCACAATAATCCAACACAAATATCATCCTAAAACGGAATCAACTGTCACCTTACCCTTCTCCCGGGCATCTATAACATAGGTGATGTACCCAGCGCAACCCTGCTGAACGTAGCGTCTCGCACTCGCTGCTGAACAAAGGACTGTTCTGCGTTGTGGCCTCTTGCCATGAATCACTAAATCTCCCCCACTGGTAGTGCGAACCCTCACTAACTGAAACTCACAATCAATCACTGCCCCATTGGGGCTCAACCAATCCATACTCACTATAACCTTATTCCCTCGCAGGGGAATAGGAACCAAGTCCACTGAAAATTGTTAATCAAATAACTGCAACGAACACCCCCTATGTACTCTCGCGACCCTGACGGTCATGTCATCTGCTATCTCAACCTCAAGTGGACAATCCATCTCCCCAAGAGCTCTGCTAAACCTCTTGTTAAGCGCAAGTGAAACAAATGATCGGGTAGCCCCTGAATCAAACACAACTGTAGCTGAAATGTCGTTCACTAAGAACGACCCTATATAAAACATATAACCATAAGAAACAATTCATAACGAATAAAGAGATGAAAGTATGATACATACTCGTCACCACATCAGGAGTCGCTCGCACCTCCTCTGCTATCATCTGAAAAACTCTACTCTTCGCCACTGGCGCCTCTGTAATGACCCAATTTTCACGTCCAAAAATTTTGTTTTTAAAACATTACTTTAGAAAACGTTAATAATTAAAAACATTGTTTGATCAACCACATCACATCATAAACCATGTCTAAAATCCAAATCATACAACTAGTCAAAATATCAGAGTATAAATCCTAGGGAAATCTAATAGATGCGGAAACCAGCATGTGTGCATGATGTGCCGCTACCATGCCAGCTCCTTCCCCTTCGATGAAGAGGTACCTGAAACCAAAACTGTAAACTGTAAGCACAAAGCTTAGTGATTTCCCCCATTGTACCACATACCATAGAATCACATAACATACATAAATTGTCAGGCATATCTGGGTGCCCGAACTACCCCTTCGGTCCTCTCGACCGCATACTGCCTAGCATATTTGGGTGCTGGCCTCCCCTTCGGTCCTCTCGACCGGATACTGCCTAGCATATCTGGGTGCTGGCTCCCCTTCGGTCCTCTCAACCGGATACCGGGGACTATTTCACCCCTACTACTACCCCATAACACATATATCACATAGTTTATCTAGCATGGTTGGGCGTGACCGCCCCTTCGGCCCTATCGACTGGTGTTCTGGGGGACTATCTCCCCCTACTATCACTAACACATAAACATATCATAGATAGTAGCAATCCTAGATGAATATCACAAAGACAATCATCTAATCACACATCTCCTACTGGTGGGCCGGCATTGTGGCCTTAGACCCACTGCTACTGGAAGGTAACTCACCTCATAGTAGTTGCTGATCTGGGTGGGAATAGTTTGTCTACTGCCGCTGCTCCGGAAATCCTCCGGCTGAAATTCCCACCAAACACTTAGTCAAATACTGCTAACTGTCCTTTGGGTAAAATGACCATTCTACCCCTGATCATGCCCTAAGTCAAAGTCAGAGTCAACTTTCAGTTGACCCGACTCGCCGAGTTGGCTCGCTAACTCGCCGAGTCCATGTCCAAACGACTAACCTGAATTCTGCTTCTACTCGTCGAGTTAGGCGTTGACTCGACGATTTCTCCTTCCAAACTGATGTTCAAGTCCTTCATCCTACTCGCCGAGTTGTATGAACAACTCGTCGAGTTCATCTTCATCCGATGAACAATTTATACAGTGACTCGCCGAGTTGTATGAACAACTCGCCGAGTTTGTTCTTGATCTAAGGAGATTGCCTTGAACTCGCCGAGTCTGGGCATCGACTCGCCGAGTTCCATTATGGGTGAGTTTTGGCTTCCAACTCACCGAGTCCACCCTGGACTCACTACACAACTCGACACAGCTAAAAGGGGACAATCTCGGAGACTCGCGACCAGACTCGCCGAGTCTGATGAGCGACTCGTCGAGTCTGCTTCATGCAAGAGCCATAAACGCGATTTTGCTCGAATCCAGTTCATGTCATTCGTAGATCTGGGCTCCTAGAGCATGAATAACACGTAAAGTTTCCAACTTTACATGTAAATATCCATCTATGAGGGTTTTAGGGTTCAAAATGCACCAAAAGAGTAGATATAAGGTTTTCATGCAACATGGGTCCATAAAGGCAGTAGATCTGAGCTCCTGGAGCTCAACCATGCCTAGATCTAGAGGTTACTCAGCTTATTACGAACCCCCACACATACACAAGCTTGGAAATGGTTCAAGAAAGACTGTAATGGAGCTATAAGGGACTATAAGCATGAAATCAAGGGGGAAATTGAGTCATACCTTAGGGAACACACTGAGAAAGCTCAAAGATGCTTGACATCCTCTTCTTCTTCTTCTTGATCTACTCCTTTTCCCACTCCAAAACTTCAAGAGAGCACACCAAATGCTTCAAACTCACAAGGAAACAACTCTTGAATAAGGTATAGAGCTCTGAGGGTGAATGGGGGCGAGATTGGGGCAGAATGAGAGTTTAAATAGGGTGCAAACCCTTGAAACTTAGGGTTTCATCCAACAGCGGTGACTCGCCGAGTCCAGGATATGGACTCGCCGAGTCGCCAACTTATAATGTGTCCCGGGTCCCGGCTTTACTCGGCGAGTCGAACCTATGACTCGCCGAGTCCAAGGCTAAAAATGGAAAACACTCAAATAAGATTTACATACCAGGAACCAGGTGCTACAGCCTCACTCCGGCCCTGACGGCCGACTGTAATCCTCAATGTTGCAGGGGCAGGTGCTACCACCTTCCCTGCTGCTGCCAAACTCAGACACTAAGACTTTTTATGTCCCCTCTGATTGCAATGGAAGAAAATCAGATCAGATGTGGTGGTGGTGGTGGTAGTTGTACAATTTCTACTCATATGCCCAGTCTGGCCGCACTTGTAGAAACCGACACTACCTGCCTTGCACGCCCTATCGTGAAATCTCCCATACTTTCCACACCGATTGTGGCTTTGTTGTCCTCTAGATCTGTGATCTGATACCTTGGTCTTTTTTCCCGAACTCCCTATGCCAGATGCGGCCTCTGGCTTCCTCTTCTTCTCCATCTCCAAATCTATCTCTCTCTCTCTCACGAGCCCTCGCAATCATATCATCCAGCGTTTTACAGTTGGACCGGCTCACAAACCGGCGGATATCACTCTGAAACATCTCATGATAACAGGCCTTCTTCATTTCCTCATCAGCTGCGTACTGAGGAACGAGAAGAGCCCTCTCCCGGAACTTGGCGGTAATCTCTGCCACTGTCTCTGTAGTCTGGGTGAGATCTTGAAACTCCCTGGCTAGCTATGGCACTTCGATAACCGGTGCAAACTCCGCTCTGAACCTGGTTGTAGAATCATCCCAAGCCATTGCATCAAGTGATGCATCATTCCCGATAACATGCACGATCTCCTCCCACCAATCGCTTGCCCTGTCCTTCATAATACAGGATGCTAGTCTAAACTTATCCCCCTGGGGACATATGATGGTGTGGAATGCGTTGGCAACATCTGCCAACCACCTAGTACTCGCTTTGGGGTCCCACGCCCCATGATAGTCTGGAGCTCCACAAGCTTTGAACTCCCTGAAATTGAGTATGCGCGACCCCATCATGGTCGCCACCTCAGCACGGAATGTGCTTAATCTCTCATCCATCAGCTCCAATACCCTCCTTGATCGAACCAAAGATCACAAGAGTCTACTCAAGTATGATACGAGTAATCTCTAAAGAGAAAAACTCCCTTGTCTGCTCATCTAAATTCTCGGCCCCCGAGCCTGATATTGATCCCTCACTGGCACCTGAACTGCTGCCTGCTGGTCTAGGGCGTAAAACCACCATTCTGAAAACACATCATATCAAACGTTAGAATCACTGATATATCTCGAGGGATCGCTACTACAAGTTTCCTGGTTTAATCTTTGCCTTCCCTGATTCAAGTACGGATCCTCTGCTTTCAGTAGTACGGGCCCATACTACCTTCCACGTCTATCCGTACTTTCCTCAAGATCTGCCTTGACTCCACCGAGTCCTTTTTACTCCTACTGCTCTTTGCTACTCTCATCCTAGGCTGCTACTGAAGGCCTCCTTGTAATGCCAATTAGTCATTACCTGAATACCATCACATGTGACGAGGCTCAGATAATCCTTCGAGTAAAATACTCGTCCCCACTACGGTTAGACTCAAACAGGAGTTGCGCAATAGGGCTAAATCCAGCACTCTGAGATTATTCAACCCCGATCACATGTGACGTGACGTATTCACCTAATGGCTAACTCCCATCACTCAGAGTCCTACAAAGCACAAAGCAAGCAACATTCGGACACAGGAAACTACTCAAGCAAATCTATTATCATATGAGAAACGGTACTAGCATAAAATGTTAAGCTTATACTATCAGGTATAAGCTAAACAGGCTATCCTACTACTGTCTATTCAATACTAGCATGCAATTCTCATCATATAGCAGGTACATAAGGCATCCTCCTAGATCCTTAGTCCTATTCTAGCATGTTGTTCTACTGAAACTGAAACTGATAATCATAACATAAAATTGTACGGGTAATTTGGGAGTACTTACTTGAGCTCGGCTGATCGCATGCACCACACCCTTTTCTCTTTTTAAGAAAACTCTTTTTCTTTCTAAGTTCTTTTTCAAAAAATATTTTCACAAGTGTTTCTCTTTTGAAAATCTTTTACCATTTCCTTAGTTTGAGTTCAGACACACCCGAAAGTGTGCCCGAATCCCTCAAACCAAGGCTCTGATACCAACTTGTAACATCACAAAAATACAACCCAAATTTTTTTTTTAATGTTACTAAAAACCACAACATCAAATTTTATATAATAAAACCATGAACTGTATGTCCCAAAAAGTCGTAATAAATGTATCAAATCAAACTGAAGTCAATATCATCAAAATATCTGAATGAAACTCCCAGGATAAAACTGCAACTGTGGTGGGTGCCATGCTGTCATCCCGAGCTCTTCCCCTTGCTAGCGGAAGTACCTAAAACCAAAACTTAAAACTGTGAGAACGAAGCTTAGTGAGCTCCCCCAAACTACCACATACCATACAATAACATATAAATCACATACTGGGCCTTGTCCACTGCATCAGACCGAAATCCGGAAACTGCATCGGACCGGAGTCCGGAACTAACCAGGTCCTTACCTTCTGCATCGGACCGAAGTTCAGAAACTGTATCAGACCGAAGTACGGAACTAACCAGAGCCTTGCCCTCTGCATCGGACCGAAGTCCGGAAACTGCATCAGCCCGAAGTCTGGAAACTGACTGAACATAACATAGCATAATCATAAATACTAGCATAAACACATATACTGCATACTGCATTGGACCGAAGTCTGGAACACATAACACAATGACATGCTTAAATCACAAAGACATCAAGCACACTGAACTACTGCATCAGACCAAAGTCCGGAACTACTGCTAATTAGACGGGTCGGCATTGTGGCCGTAGACCCGTTCCTACTGGAAGGAAAACTCACCTCAAGGAATTGACTGCTGAAAACCCGAGTGAAAGATCCCTGACTGCTGTCCCGGATGCTCTCCAACTATCGTGAAAAATCAAACACTTAATCAAAATGAGGATCTTTCTATGGGTAAAATGATTATTTTACCCCTGCCATGGTGTGAGTCATAATCATGGCCCAACCCCTTTAATTCTTTCTAAGTTCACCACTGACCATTAAAGGCCCACTAATGGCCCAGTTATTCTAAATTAGGCCTACTTCTCATATGGCCCATCTTAAGCCCAAAATTACCCTTAGCCCATAATATGACTCTTGCTGGCCCACTATGGCTCAAAGTCCAAATTACAACCCACACTGATGCCCAAATACTCAAAGTCCAACTGACAGTGTTACGCGATGCGTACTCCAAAGTATGCTTAGCGTAACTGCTTGATGGCGAGTACGTTGGGCGCACCTACACGTACGCTCATCGTAATACCATGTTAAGTCCTTTCTCTATTAAGTGCTTAATATTCCGAGTCATAAGCTACAAACTTAGATCCAAGTCTTATTCCATGCCTTAAACCATAATGTTGCTTACTTGATGGCTTACATGACTCACACAAGCTCAAAACTCTAAAAACAATAATCTATTTCCAAGGAAGTGGCTAGATCTCATGCATGGCTTCATGAAAGCCTCAAAGATTGAAACTTCATTGCTAAGAATGTGTTCTGAGCCTCAAGGATGGCAACCCAAGCTCTAAAACGGATTCACAAGGTCAAGGTCCAACCTTTGGACCTAAAGAGGTCCAAAACTTCCATAACCCTAGATCTAGAACATGAGGAAGAAAGTTCAATGCTTTATACCTTCCTTTGATGAAAAAGAGTGAGATTAGTCCAAATCTCTGAGCTCAAGCTTCTTCTCCAGCCTTTCCCTTCCTTCTCCACAACTTTCTTTCACTAAAAGCACTCACAAAAGCAACTTCACACAAAGGAGAGGGTAAGATCGAGTTTGGGTTTTCTTGTGAGTGAGGAGGCTAATAAGAAACAAGGGAGGGAGGCTATAATGGGGTTTATATACCCTAAAATTAGGGTTTAGTGTTTGATTGCGTACGTTGGGCGTACCTTATGGTACGCTGCACGTACGCCTCTCATAACCCGCACATCCATTGACATTACACCCCACGTACGATGGGTTTACGCCCCACGTACGACTTATGGGCAGCCTACATCTCGGCCCAAGAGTCTAAGGGTCCAATCCAAGATGTCAAATCCAAACATATTCCAACTATAACTTAAGAAAATTAATTAATTAAGACCTCCAAATTCGATCGTTACATCCTTTCTCTTATATTGATTTTCTTTCCTTCCTTCTCTTCTAGAATTTCCAAGCAGAAATGGGGTGTTACAAAAGTGGTGTTATTGAAGTGGACATTACTACAAATGCTTGTGGCATTTACCAAGCAAGACACGATAAACATTTTTGAAAATGAGTATTTTGAACTAGTTGTGCACAAAAAATCAAAATGGCTTTGTCTTAAATCGGTGTACGAATTTACAGGTGCAATTTCAAGAAAAAGCAAATCGACTTTGAAAAATCACAGCCAATCATCTGACGGCCATGTCGGGTCCGACCTTAAAAACACGAACCCATATGAAGTCTCACCTCGTCCTATGGGACAAGATAATGTAGAAAAGAAACTTAAAGGTGTTAGCTATTCTTGTTATATTGACGCAACAAGTGAGCAACTCCAATGTGGGACATCAAAATCGACAAATTTTTGGAGAGGGATGAAATCAAACAAAAATCTGAAGGACTAAAATTCTTCTTGCAATACGATAGTAAGTTGTTCGAGTTTAGTTGTCAGATTGTGGAATGCGAAGGCAGATCTTGACCAAAAAATTAACTAGGATAAGAATGTTTGAAGTTATTTATTAAGTTTATGTTGAAGTCATATATGTTTTAGGTCTAGTATTGAGTTATGTTTTATAATTTAGTTCAAGTCATTTATGTTGTAGGTCAAGTATTTTAATATTATTATGTTTGTGTTTTTAAAAGTTAGTAGTTGTTAAAAACTAATATTTTTTAACAAAAAAACAATTTAAAAAGTAAATACTCCTTTAAAATAATTAATATTTGTTTAACAAAATTCATAATTGTTAAAAAATTAAACAAAATAATAAAAAAACGATGTGACATTTTAAGGCACACTACTACTCATTATCATGATGTTGGGCTTAGTTTGCATGCAAAAAGTTGATGGGGCAACATAACAGCCTCCTTCGAAAAAAGTCTTTACCAAAAACCTTTTAGGACGGTAGGTATGATACTACACATTTGTATTGCCACATCAATTTTATTATCACCCTGCAAAATTTGTAGGTATCATATGATCACACTTTACCACACTTTTATTTTATTTTTATTTTTTTAATTGAATTAGATATAATATAATAAAAACAAAAACACTTCATTAATTTAATCGAAATGATTCCATTCTTAAAAAACAACAAATGCGACTTTTTGTGAGGGGAACGTATTCAGGAAGAAGGGGGGGGGGGGGGGGGGGGGGGGGGAATTTGAAATGTTGTTTGACTAAGAGGTTGCATCATGTAAAATTCTTATGACATTTGTTGACAGGAAAATGTTGGGGTTGGGTTTTGCGTCGGGGCGAAATCGAAGAGGAATCCATTTGTGGTAAGTAAACTGATGACTCAATCGAACGAACATTTGCACACGATTTACTACGAGTGATAATTTGGTATGTCATTTGGCTAAGAGGTTGCATAATGTAAAATGTAACAACCCAAAAATCATGGCCACAAATTTCGTTTTTAATTTAATAATAAAACCACAAGTGCCAACTATTCATTCAAAACATACATCAGAGTATCATGTATAGAACATTATTTTATTTTATCAGAGTAAACATCCCAGGCTAAAACTCCTTTGGTGTGTGTGCCATGAGATCACCCCTAGCTCTTCCCTCCGCTACCGGAAGCACATGAAACCAAAACTGAAAATCGTAAGCACAAAGCTTAGTGAGTTCCCCAACCTACCACATACATAACCACATACTGCCCCCCGTCCGTTGCATCGAGACTTACCCGACATCGGACTAGCTCCGACATCGGGCCCCGCCCAGCATCAGGACTCGCCTGGCATCGAGCCCCACTCGGTATACAAATCTGTTTCTCTTAGGCCCCTCCTGTCTCTGGGCCTCACCCACTAAACGCATACAAACATATAACATAACACATAACAAGTAGCTAATATACTCTACCATACTCCTGATCTAAGGCCTTGCCTAACTAGGGCCTCACCCGTGTCCTTTTACTGACGAGTCATGAAACCCCGTCCATGCTCCTGCTGATAGTGAGATACGGGCCCCCGCCCACACTCACCCCTCTCCTATCTCGGGCCTCGCCCCTGCTCCGCTACTAATGAGATACAGAACCCCGTCCATACTCTACTAATGGTGAGATACAGGACCTTGCCCACCCTCACCTCCCTACCAGGCATATACGAGTATCACACAGACAACAAGTATAAACTATCATACAAACATTCCTCGGGCACCCGCCTGGCATCGGACCTTGATCCGGAATCACATACTATCATACAGTGCCTAGGGCTAACCCCCGAGTCTTCCTACTCATAAACTATATGGGCCGACATTGTGGCCTTAGACTCATTCACACAGTAAGGAGACTCACTCGCACTACTGAACCCTACTGATACTCCTCTGGTTGCTGATTGACAAATTCCTGAACTACTGACCCTTCGGCTTCCCAAACTACCAATACCAAACACCACTTAGTTAAATATCTTAATCCTTCTTAGGGTAAAATGACCATTCGACCCCTAGTCCAACTTGGTCCATATCTAAGGCCCAAACTAAGACCCAATACTAGGTAAGCTTCCCAAGCCCACTAGTGGCCCACTAATTGCTTTGCTAAATCAGGCCTAATCCCTCTAATGGGCCTTACCCTAAGCCCAAGTATCATTTTGGCCCACATCATCTAACTTCTGCTGGCCCACTGAGGCCCAAAGTCCAAATCATGGCCCAATAATTCGAAGCCCAAACTGATAGAGTACGCCGGGCGTACCTCCACGTACGCTAAGCGTACTAGGTAAGTGGTGAGTACGTTGGGCGTACTTACACGTACGCTCAGCGTAACCCCCTGTTAAGTCCATTTCTCATTACGAGCTTTATACTCCACTTCAGAGGCTACAAACATAGATCCTGGTCCTTTTCCATGTCTTAATCCATAAAGTCACTGACTTTGTGACTTAACTTGGCCTAATCAAGCCTAAAATCCCAAAATGAGATTCTTCTTCCATGAAGAGGGCTAGATCTCATGCATGAACCCATTAAGACGTCCAAGATGGAGACTTTACTGCTTATGGGACCTTTTTAGCTCTAAAGGTGGCAACCCTAAGATCAAACACTAGGTTTCATAAAAAAGGTCCATTCTTTGGACCTAAAATGGTCCAAATCTCCATAAACCTAGATCTAAACTTCTATAAGGAAAGTTGGAAGCTTTATACCTTTTGGGGTTTGTAAATGAGCTGGAGAACTTGGATCCAAAAGCTCTTCCTTGATCAATGAGACTCCAAGATGATCACACCTCTCCAAGAACACTAAAATGCACTAAAAATGGCCTTACAAGCTCCAACAACACTCAAGAGGGTTTAGGGTTTCGTAGCAGCTCTTTAGGGTGAAATTGAGGCTGAATCTTGAGGATATAATGTTCCTTAAATCGTGGCACACCCTAAATTTAGGGGTTTTGGACTCTGGACGTACGCCAAAAAGCAACCGCGACCATTTCCCTTTTACGCAGGGTGTAACCCAGCTTATGCAGGGCATACCCACGTGTCTTCCACTTTGCATGCATGGTCCTTCTTTGCCAACTTTTTCATTAATGGGCCATTAATGTCAATAACTTCAAAATGCTATAACCCCTTCGTTCTAAGTTCGTTTCCGACGAACTTTATATCCACGAAAAGGTGACGAGAAGTCCTTCTCTTCTAGTGGCACATCTCAACCCAAAAATTCTCAAATAAAAACTTTAAGACCCATAAAAGACTGAAACACCCCCATCCTTGGGCTCTGGAATCCAATAACGGATACTTTCAGAACAGAGTGTTACATAAAATTATCGTGCTATTTTTTGATAGTAAAATGTTGGGTTTGGGTTTTGTGTCGGGGCGAAATCGAAGACGAATCCGTTTGTGGTATGTAAATTGATGACTCAATCGAACGAATATTTGCACATGATTTACTACGAGCGGTAAATTGAGGGTTGTTTATATTCATTTTTGAAAAGCAAAGGTTTCAAATTTTGTATAAATTGAAAATGGATTGTGTCTGAAAAATAGATGTTACCGATGTTAGTCATGTCACACCGGAACACCAAGCAAAACGACCTCGAGATGTGCAAGTCTTGTGGAACTATGAATTGCTAAATTTGATGTTCGACACACTCAAACAAAAAAAAAACAGATTGGTTCTCAAATAGTACCAAACAAAAGCAAAAGGGCACCCTAAAATTGCAACCGATGAGAAAGAATAAATATGTTAATGGCCAAGGGGCAAATTAAAACGATCTGTTGCGATAAAATTGGATAGAAGAATTTGATTTTACACAAAATCCAAAAACCTTCAAAAACCATTTCAATGAAAAAAAAACAACCTAACAATATATAAATTGTTTCCATTAAAATAAGATATACAGATTTGCCTAAAGCATTTGCAAATTGCAACTACACGTTTAAGTCGTCACCACTGAGTACTCTATGTAGAGACCTAATCAACAGCACTCAACCATTTCATAAGGGCATAAGGAACCATCAACAATCATATACAAGTTCACCAACTAATTCACATCCAACCAGAAGATTTATAAGAAACTTAAACATGGAAAATGACGTTATGGATACCTAATTATAAAAACCAAAACTTCTCAAATAGATTCAACTGTTTGACAACAAAATATAACCAATTCATAATCTGATACCCACCTAATTCATCGAGAAAGATGAAATTTTATAATGAGTAAGCCATAAACCCCCAAATCTAAGAACTAGTAAATTTGGTAACAGCCTTCGTCCCTTCCGAGACAACATGCTTTGCCAACTCCCCTGGAAAAACCAACCTCACCGCTGTCTGAATCTCCCTTGACGTAATTGTAGGCTTCTTGTTGTACCTCGCAAGCTTCGATGATTCTGAAGCAAGCTTCTCAAAGATGTCATTAATGAAGGAATTCATTATACCCATTGCCTTGCTTGAGATCCCGATATCAGGATGAACCTGCTTCAACAATTTAAAGATGTAGATCTTGTATGTCTCCACGTTCTTCTTGCTTCTCTTCTTCTTCTTCTTGTCGGCGGCACCGGCGCCAGATTCCTTGGGAAGCTTCTTCCCGGCCTTTGGTTTTTTCTCGGCGGGGGCTTTTTCAGTGACGACGACTTTCTTCTCCTCCGCGAGCTTCTTCTCAGCTGGCTTCTTCTCTGCTTTTGGCCCCATTGAAGGTATTTGAATTTTAGAGAAAAAGAGACTGATTTTCTAGAGAGAGAAAGATTGTTGTTTGTGGGATGTGATGGTATGAACGGAGGTTGGCATTATATATGAACTGAGATGTGTGATCTGATTGGTTGATTTTAATTGACACGGATCGCGAGTAGTTGGCATCTGATTGGTTGATTTTATTAGGGAGAAATAAGTCATTGCACATATTTGTTTCCCTTAGAGATAAATAATATACATGATAAAATAAATATCAATGAAGTTTAAAAAACATGATCATTAATCATATATTTACAAAATTACCAATCACAATTGTGAGATCGAAATAAAAACCAAAGTCAAATCAATTTGAATTCTTCCAAAATTATGTGCATAATGATTTTTTTATGTGTGATTATAGAACTTAAATATAAAAAATACATATAAAATACAATGTTGATGAGTATTTATAAAGAACAAAATCATTGATTATGATATATTTTTAACTACTATAATGAACTTTAATTTAATAATAATAACAATAATAATAATAATAATAATAATAATAATAATAATAATAATATAAAAATTAAATAAAAAACAGTAATAATATGTTATGCGGCATGAATGATAGAATAAAACGGATGAGAAAAAAGGAATAAATAAGTTTGTGCTTGATTTTTGGGAAACAATGAAAAATTAATCAATAAAAATATCTTAAAAATCATATAAGGTGTTTATATGGAAAAATATGATGTTTTAACTCTTATTTTTATATTTTAATTGAAATTGAGATGAATCTTTTTGAATTTAAGTTTTCGATGTGACTCTAGCATTAATTATGATTAATATGATGGGATAATGTCACTGTAGCACATGGAACTTTTAACATTTGGCTAATTTGGTCCTTAAAGTTTTTTTTAGTACATTAGACCATTAAACTCGTAATTGACCTTTCAATTACACCATTTTAGAAGGTTTCTCGGTTACAATGCTTATGTGGCACACTGATGTGTCCAATAAGCTTACGTGGTCCAGTTGTCGATACAGGCTTATTAATTGAAACCCTCATTCATACCTCCTTTCAATCTTTACTTACCCTTCTCTGAAAAGTCAAAGACTTCTCCCTCCCCGACTATTTCCATCCTGAAGAAGAATGTCTTCGAGCTCATCGACGTCAAGGAATTAGTTACAAGTCACTCATGTTCAGTCGCAAGAAGGGGTAAAAGTTTGTGATTGTGGCGTTCCAGCTAAAGAACGAACTTGTTGGAAGATAACAAACCCTGGGAGGCGATTCTGGAATTGTCAAAACAGTATGGTAGGTCCTGATTCTCTTGATTTTGATAATTTAGTATTTTATGGTTTGATGTGTTGTTTCTTTCTGTAAAGACGATAATGATGTATTTGTATTTTGTTTCATCTGTTAAAAACCCTAATTGTATTTGCTTCTTGACGATCACTGTGAATAAAACCCATTTCGCTGGTACATTAAAGGTAGTTGATTTGTGATTGTCAATCAAACCCTAATTTTATTGGCTTTTTATAGACTAGGTTGAGGAAATGTAGCTTCTTTGAATGGAAAGATGAAGAACAGGCAGACGGGTACTACAAAAACCTGTTATACTCTCTGAAGCAGAAACTGGATGCCAAAGATGAACTGTCTGAGATGAAAAAATTGAGGAGAAGGATTGCTGAAGTGGAGTTTCTGCTATCACAGGAGCAGTATAAGGTGGCAAAGAGTGAGAAAGAAGTTCATGATGCAAGGAAGGCAATAGGCAGGTACAGGATGATAGTTGCCCTGTTCTTTGCTTGCTTGGCCCTATGTGTTTTGAAGTTAGGGGGGTCAATGTAGTTAGTTTGGTTGGTTAGTGTAAGCTTTTGTTTTTTTGGGATCCCTTGTATTTTTTGTAAAGGCATACTAGAAAGTTAGTTCCATAAGGGCATTTTGTATGTATTGAAGCTGGTTTTAGTTATAAGTTGGGGTTATCAACCTTAATGTGTTGATGTTGTAAGGTGGTAAGTCCCTAATGAAAGGGCATATGATAAGTAATGTAAAAAAATATTCAAAGTCCCAATTGTAGGGCATTTTGTATAATCAAATGATGTTTATCAAACATATGCATGGTCTATATTCCCTACAAATATATTTAATTAGGAAGTGGTCCATGTGGAAGTACACTATGTGTATGGGGACCATTTTAATAATGAAAAAATGGGACCTGTGAAGCCATTAAAAAACCAAATCCGGGGCCATATAAAACATCCCCATGCATGCCATTATTCCAATTCCATGCATAATATTCAAAGCCAAATGTCATGATTTTACTTAAAATGGTAACATACCTTCATACATCATGTCATACATAAATAAATGACCAACATACCCTTTTCTTGCATACATAAATAAATGACCAACATACCCTTTTCTGTCATACATACTTAAATGACCAAATTACCCTTTTCTTACATACATAAATGAATGACTAAATTACCCTTTTCTGTCATACATACTTAAATGACCAAATTACCATTTTCTTGCATACATAAATGAATTACCTACATCAATAAATAAATGACCAAATTACCTTTTTATGTCATAAATACTTAAATGACCAGATTACCCTTTTTCTTTCATACATACTTAAATGACCAAAATACCCTTTAATGTCACACATACTTAAATATAAATTACCAACATCCTATTACATAAACTTTAAATATAAATTACCATCATCCTATTACATAAACTTTAAATCCAATTCACCATCATCCTATTACATAAACCTTAAACACAAATTACAATAAACACTAATCAATTACAAGAGCTTTTCCCTTCGAATTTCCTAGATCATCAACACCACCAATTGTTTTGCCTAATTTCAGCTTCAGTATTCTCTCTGACTTTCTTCTCCTTATCCTCTTCAAAATATCTGAAATTGGCCTAACACAAACGTGTTGAACTTGGTTAACAGGAGCAACCTCCTGAACATTACCATTATCCACTTGGGCATTAGGATTAACCTCATCAACCTCCTGAACATTTACATTATCAAATTGGATAACAAGATCAACCTCCTCAGCCTCCTCATCTTGAACAACTTACTCAACCACAACAGCTTCCTCAACCATATCAGCTTCCTCACCCATAACACCCTCATCACCTTCATAACATCTAGGTGGAGTAAATTGCATATAATGACTAAAATCCCCTGCACTACTAGATTCAACATCAGTAGGAGCAACTTGCATATCATTTTGAGTAGTATCCATCTCAATTGGAGTCATTTCAACCTCTTCATGTTGTTGTGGTTCACTTGTACTACCGTACATGGCATGATATAATTATGTTAGTAACAAATTATATGTAATTAATCTTATATTTTAAATTTTTTTACGTGTTCTGCGTTTTGGTTCACACATACTTTGTGTTTCTTCTGTTTCTTCATATTTAACTTTTGGGGCCTTCTTTGTGGACAAGTGGCCTTGTTGTGACCTATCTCCTTGCAAATACTACATATGGTTTTCTTTCCAGCCTTAGAAACCCTGTGTGTTCCTATATTCTCTGTAGTGGATTTCTTCCTCTTAGTAGTTGGCCTACCAGGCATCCTTCTATTAATAAGAGGCAATGGTGGAGTATAGTTTGTCTCTGGCCAGATGTCACTGCTATTCATGGGAGAAATTCTGTAATTGTATGCCTTTCTAAATGTGGTTGTGCTAAACATGTTGTCTACATAGGCTTCTACATCCCTATTAAGAAAGGATATGCTAGCTACAGAATGAGCACATCCATATCCATTCAATTGTCACAACCTACATGAGCGTGTTTTTCTTTCTAAGTCCACCTCATATGCATCTATTTCTCCCCTTACCTCAAATTGGTTTAATCCACTTGGTAGTACCTGATAATGCCTTTGAGTTTTTTTTAAGCAAATTCACCTTATCCCTTATCTTTGGACAAATATGATTTCCCCATTGTTGTCCCTTTAATTTCATGTTGTAGATTCTATCCATCATGTATAATCTTATCTCCTCTAACATGGTTATTATGGGCTTCTTCCTAGCATCTACTATTACAGCATTAAAACTTTCTGAGAACCCATTTTCAACTGCATCACAACACCTTCCAGTTTGAAAGAAAGCTCTAGACCATGTTTTAAGATCTTTCTCCATGAGATATTGATGGGCATCTGGGTTCAATGTCTCAATTTCTTTCATCACAACTTTAAAAGCATGCTCAGTTGTGGCTTTAGATGCTCTCCAAAACAAGGTATGATATATGGCACCAGTAAATCTCTTCTGCAAATTCTGGCAAATATGTCTAGCACACTGCCTGTGCTCTACATATGGCAGCAACTCTTTAACAGCCTTTATCAAACCCTGTAGTAGTAAAAAGGTTTAATTCAGATAGTCTAAAATTAACATAAATGCATTTCTATGTAAAATACTAACCTTATGTTGGTCTGACATTAAACTGAAACCATTGCCTAAATTCAAGTGTAGGTCATCAATGAGAAGCTCTAGAAACCACTTCTAATTATGCTTGTTCTCCACATTAACCATTGCCCAAGAAATATGATATATCTTGTCATTTGCATCCCTCCCAATAGCACAAAGCAATTATCCCTTACAAACACCTTTAAGAAAACATCCATCAAGACCAATTACCCTTCTACACCCTTCAATCCAACCTTGCTTAACTCCTTGAAAACAACAATAGAACTTGCTAAAATATTTCTTTCCATCTGGACCATCCTCCATATCAAGTTTCACAGTTGACCCAGGATTTGTCCTTAAAATCTCATGACCATATGACCATATCTTACCATAATGTTCAACAAGGTTACCTTCAATAAGTTTCAGTGCATACTTATTTGCTCTTCTACATTGCCCCATACTAACTTGGATACCAAACTTGGCCATTACCTTTAACCAAAGCTTCCTTACACTTATTTTATGACTTTCTACAATCTCTTTGGTATAGTGACTCCCAATCCATGCATATGTCACCAATGATCCAAACTTGAAGTTCCTAGCACAATTATGATCAGCTTTTAGTGACTTGATTTGGAAACTCTCTTCATCACTCATCCAGGAAGCCCATAATCTAAATGTGCAAGCACCTTTGCTACACCTCACCAAAAGTCTTGTCCTATCATTTTTTTCAAAACACAATTGATATCCATTAGCTACAACATAGTTACACAACATTGATTTTACTTGCCCTGGACCCTTAAATCTCATCCCTAGAATTGGTTTTTGTTTTTTCCAGTGTAATAGCTCATTAAAGATGGAATGAGTTTGTATGTTAACTTCAACTTCTCTCCCATTGTCATCATCTACAATGTTGTTTGCATCCTCATCATCAACACATAGCTTACTTAAGAAAGGATCATTTGATGTCCTATTCATATGCACTACATCCTCATTAAATTCAAGGGCAACATTTCTAAGTTCATCTATGTTCTCTTCATTTTCACCGTCAATACAAGACTCATGTTCATCATCATCATTATCTTCATCATCATGCCACCCATCAACACCAACCCCAATATGCTCCACATAAACCGAAATTACACCATCTGTTCCATAAGCATCAAAAATAAAAGCAGAATATTCCACATCATCTGAAATGGGATTAAGCCCTTCCATGAAGGACATGTCTGGTTCACAGTAGTAAGACTTTTTACACTCTTCATGCATGAAACGTTCGCAGAAGGTCACAAACTCAGAATAAGTCATAGAAGAAAAGTCAACATCATTGAAGATGGTTTTAACACCACCAGTGTAAGAGAAAGGATTTCGATTAAATACCCCTTGGTAGTTGAGTTCCACCATCGCAAACAGTCCATTAGGTTCCAATTGTGCCATTGCTGCGAGTTCTTTGTTTCTTTCAGCTCGATCACAGGAATGCTTCACAAACCCTAAATCAGTTTCTTTTACAGCTGAATAATGAAGACGAAGACTAGTGAAGTTCCATAGTTGAAGACGAAAGGCTTTAAGCATCGTATTTCATTAATTGACGTGGCATATCTCACGTGGCATCGGATTAGACAAAAAATATATATTAATTGACAAAATGGCATCGTATAACCAGGAAACCTTCTAAAAGTTGCTAAAATGGTGTAATTAAAAGGTCAATTATGAGTTTACTGGTCTAATGTACCAAAAAAAAAACTTTAAGGACCAAATTAGCCAAATGTTAAAAGTTCCTTGTGCTACAGTGACATTATCCCTAATATAATAATATAAGTTTGAATTTTAAACTTGTAAAATTCTAAGGGTTTGAAATTTAAATCATTAAAAAATTAAAACTTTTAATCATAAAATTTAAATTTCAAACTTGAGGACAAGTTTTGAACTTTTCAAAACACAAATGATCAAATAACAAATAATATAAATTTAACAATTAATTTTATGATTATTTATATTTGACCTAATCCAATTTTAGTCACAAGATAATTACCAAATAATTTAAATAATCCATATTTATCATATAAAGAAACTATTATTCAAATGATTTGAAATTATCTTTTGTTTTGGTAAGGATAATCATTTAAATACAATAAAATTCAAATTTTATTATTAAAAAACAATTTTGGCATTTATCCCAGAACAAAACAACAAGAAATCCCCAGATATCCTCTGTCTGACTCTCAGACTTGCCGAGTCACTACCTGGACTCGCCGAGTCCAGATACTGACTCGCCAAGTCGGGTCAGGTAGAGGCCAGAAAAACGATTTTCAGCAAAAACTCGACAATTACATCACATACAACAGAAACCAATCAAGACTCTGATACCACTGATGCTTTTAATGCAAAAGAACATCCTATGTGCTCATGCAAAACCCTAAAGCTTGGATCTAGGCTTCTTTATTGTACATGTAATTCATCCAAGACTTGTAACTCTAGATCTAGCATGCATAATTCGAAATTAACACTATAATAACAGATTACCTCTTTCAATTAGCTTTAAATCCTTTGATTCTTCTTGGTCTTGAGCTTAGAGTCACAATTGTAACTCCTCTAACAGCTTACAAACACCACACAAGCAAGAAGGAAATTATGAGAGAGGAGGGAGGATGCTAAAATTGGCCCTAGGGTTTCTCTTGGAGTCAAAGTACCGAAAATTGCAAGCAAGGGTCTCTATTTATACTGTAGGCTGCTAGGGTTTCAGTCTAAACCCTAATGGACAACTTAGTCACCAAGCAGCCTATGGAACCTTCTGGAATAGGGCCTATGGACGAAATTATGATGGATCCCCATCATAATTTCGTTCCCCCTTAGTCCATTAGGTTTCCCAGCCCAAAACTCAACTATCACACATTTGACAGTTTAAGCCCCTTTATTCAATTAATCTCTTTTAGTCACCAAATTAATTCCTAATTAATTTATGACCAATATTAATTAAATAATATGATTACTCCTTTAATATATTATTCTTATAATATATTAATAAATCATAATATCTTCTCTCTCTATTAAATAACCTTGTCAAGTTGTTTTGGTGAAGGCAACCCAAAAGGACCATGCACAACCGGGTCAAGTACATATCAAATATAGTTACGAGGTTAGACACTAATCCAACAGTATCATGTCCATATGATATCTTGAAGAACGAATGAATACTTGATCACTTATCTTAGGACTAATGTCTGATCATATTAGAGACTAGAGTTGCTCTGGGAAGCACCATTTGTTGTTAGTTTAGAAGTTATACTGGAAATTATAGTTATAGACCAATCTAAGTGAGAAACTGTTGGATTAGGTGTCTAAGTAATAACTAAATTGGTATACTTAAATTAAAAGCAGAGTCATTTTAGGTTGCCCTCAACCTAGTAATTGAATATGATAACTTTTAGAGAGAAAGAGAGAGCGGGAGATAGATAGATAGATAGATAGAGAGACTAGTTTATTAATTTATTATATGATTAATAAATTAATTAGAAGTCAAAATGAATGATTTATCAATATATTATGAGAATAATATATTAATTAGAAATAGTATTATTTAACCTAATAATTAATCAGTATTAATTGAAATTAATTTTGGGATTAATTAAAAGTATAAGGACTAAATGTGTCAATGTTCAAAAGTTGAGCATTAAGGAATTTCAGAACCTTCCCATAGGTGGACGGTTTTGGAGGAGGTTGTAAGGGTTATCTAAGAAAACCTGTTTTATCCTAAGCTCCTTGTACACTTATATAATCCCCTTTACATCTTCATATTTTCGGCCATCTTCCTTAGGACCATAGCAGAAAATTCTTCCTCCCCTCTCCTTTCTCTCTTTCTCTTCAAGTTTCCTAGTTGCTAGGGTTGGGTGTGAACCATCAGATGCACGAGATTTATGGTGCTAGCTTCCAAGAGCTCTTGAAGAATGTTTTGGTTAATTATTTGAAACAATAACTAAAAGGTATGTAAACACTAACTTTTCTTATGATTGTCGAAAATCATAGGGTTTCTATAGGGTTCTTTGATGTTCATAGTTTATAGCAATCAATAGTGGAAACATTGATCCTTTAGGTTGCATGTGAACTTAGGGTTAAAGTTTTTCCGCAAAAATAAGATTTTTGTAGCCTATAAAACCTATCACGCATTGCATCTCCTGAAGATTTATTCCGCAATGATTGTTTATTATTTTACTCTGATCATCTTTTGGAATAATGAATAAATGATTTTGACTTATTTAAAATGAAAATTTTACTGGTTATTTTGGGACGTTTCAATAATTTTCTTTTTCTCTACTATATTTTTTTTATCTCTTTCTCTTTCTTATAAATGTTCGTGTTTTGAGCTTACTTGCAAAATTTTGTGGTCATCGCAAGTTGTTCATGTTTTGAGTTTTCTCGCAATGTCACAGTGAAACTCATTTTTTATTCATGTTAAAAAATATTCTGAAACGTTTTCATATGTTTTTTTGGATTAATAATATAAAACCATTGTATTTTGATATTATCTTTTCGGTTTAATCATTAAATCTTAATTTGTTCTAAAAAAACGTCAATTTTTGGATAAAATTTCTATGATAATTATTACGACCTTCAAATGCCGATCAAACAAGTAATGTCATTTTTTATCTATAAAAATCATCAATATTTTTAAAAAGTTCCATCACAACTGCCATCCATTTTTGTTAATATACCAAAATTTATAATCTTTTAACATCTATAAACACACAACTATATCGATATTTGTAAAACTGAAAAGTTTTTTTTTTTTTTTTAATAACTATTTAGTTTCAATTTCTATGATTTAGTTTATATTTTTTTGGATGGAAAAATCATTTGATTTTGGTTTCTATGATTTAGTTTTAGTAAAAATTCAATCTAAATAATAAAAATCAAAACATAATGTTTTTTTAACAGAAAAACTGAAGTTTGCAGTTTTGTATTGACATATATCATCATAACTGTATGTTTATAAATGACAAAAGATTATAAATTTTTATATAATATTTTTTTTCGATAAAAATAGGCATTAAAAATAAAAACAAAAAGATAAAAACCAATAATGGTCGGGATTATGGTCGTGATTAGGGCTATAAACGAATCAAATGAATACAAACAAGAGCTTGTTCATGTTCGTTCGTTAAAATTAGTCAAACAAATAAACGAACACGAACGGATAAACGAACGAATGTTCTTTTTCATGTTCATTCATTTTACAAATTACATTGTTCATGTCAATTCGTTTATGTTCTTGTATATGCTAAAAAAAAAATTAAACAAACAAGCATAAATGAACAAAAATAAAGAAACATAACTAAAATATATGATATAATATAGTAATATAATCAAACATAATTAATCATATACGAACATAAAATGAATTCATATAAACGAACAACATAAACAATATTCATAAACATATTTGAATGAACGAGACAATTGTTCATATTTATTCGTTTAACTAAACGAACAAGTATTTGTGTTCATATTCGTTCATTTATTAAATAAACGAATGTAAACAAATTTTTCGCCGAACGGTGAATGTTCAGTTCGTTTATAACCTTAGTCGTGATCGGATTTTTTTGAAATATGGATTTTTTTTGTTGAGAAAAAATAGCATTTGCAGGCCATAATTGTTGCAATATAACTTTTATCTAAAAACACGTAAAAGTTAGATGGTTAAACGGGATAAAAGTTTTTATGTTTTTTTTTTTTTTTTTAACCGGCAAATACAAATATATAATCTACACTTAAACTAACACTTAATTCCACCTATATCCACGATGAGACTTGAACCCTCGATCTCAATGAGAGAGGGCACCATCTGATACCGCTGGGCTAGAAGCCTTTTGATCATTTTTATTTTTATGTTAATGACCTACGTTTTTTCATGTGTTTATGGTCATTTGTAATAGAAGAATAAAATATTTCATTTTTATTTGTATTTTAAAGTTAATACTCCAACATATATTTAATAGTTAACAGATTGAAAAACATTGTTGGTTGTAAGCACTGTGAAACTGGTTTTTATGACACGAGGTTCGTTAAAATTCACATGACATTCACGTGTAACAAGTTACAGAGGTGGCACAATCAGTTTTTAATTGATGGACAGACAAAGATATTATTTATAATTATAAGGTATATATTTAATAAAAAGATCAGAAAATCAGAATCAGAAAATAAAAAACTAATAATAAGTTAATAACAGCATGTGAAGTGTTCATTCAAAAGAAGCGGTGCATTGTAACTACGATGAACCTCTCCACGCTATATAAACTCTCCATAATCCATAACTACACAATTAACCAGATTAGAAATTACATACTAAGACATCATTACCTGTGAAACACCGACACTGTAAAAACCAACTGCTCAAACTTGCCGAACTGAAACAAATCTCCGGCGACATTTGTATCCTTTGAACGGCGACCGACGAGTAAATACATTAATCTAACAAATTCAATTAACAAGCCTTAAGAGGCTTTCCACACAGACAATCATTGTAAGTAAACGACGACGCTTCAAGGTGGTCGAACCATGAACCCGCCGGAATCGCCCCACACAGATGGTTATGGCTCAGATCAAGATGTCCGACATACGACGCTGATGCTATCGATTCCGGAATTGGACCTTTCAGGTTGTTATACGATAAATCCATCACCATGAAGTAAGATCTAGGTCCGAATGCGTTCGGGATGCTTCCTTCGATACCGTTTTTGCTAAGGTTCAGAATGCTAATGCCGGAGTTCATCAACGACGTTGGTAATTGACCGGAAATCATGTTTCCATCGAGATTCAACGTCGCCAGCACCTTCATTTTTCCAAGCGCTTCAGGAATCGGTCCGGAGATCCGGTTTAACGAGAGATCGAGATCTGAGAGACGATAGATGTAGGAAATAGTGTTCGGAATCTGTCCGGAGATCTGGTTGTTGCTAAGCAAAGCACGACTGAGCATCCTCAGCTTACCGATGTTGATCGGTATAGTTCCTGAGATCAAGTTGTTTCGTAGGTCCAAATGCATCAACGAAGTTAGATTTGCAATCGACCTCGGTATCCTCCCAGTGATTTTGTTATCCCCCAGGTTTAAAACCGTCAGAAGGCTGAGTTTGCCGATATCGGAAGGGATTTCGCCGGAGATTTGGTTTCCGACGAGATCTAGGTGACGGAGGAACGGCAAAGTGGTAATGCAGGAAGGTATAGTACCTGAAATACCCTTCCAATCGGCGATAATTACATTCGATAACCTCTCCAACTTACATAATTCCGGTGAGATTGAACCCGTCATGTACCCGGTCCGCTTCGCCTTCTGAAAAATCGGATCCTCGGACTCTCCACGAAGCGCTATATCCGCAACCCGTTTAGTAGTCGGGTCGCAAGTAACGCCGTACCATTTGCTACAACAGTCGTTGCCCTTCCACGACTCGAAAATGCCCAAATAAGGTTCGTGTAAAGCAGCTTTCAAGGCCAACAAAGCTGCCCTATCTGACGGCGGGCAGGCATTCACCGTTACACCGACGGCGAGTACCAAAACAGCTGTAAACCACCACCGGAAGCTACCCATTTTTTCACTCTATTTTTTTCACACTCACACACTTTCACAATGCACTATGTGTTGTTTGGTTGTTTTAGTTTTGACGTGACAAAACGACGACGTGCATGTACTGAAGTCTGGAACTAAGAATACCAGGTTTTATGTGGAGGTGAAGAGAGTAAGGGCGGGATGGGGTTAATATAGTAATGGTGGAGAAGTGAATTGACGGATTTACCCCTCACGTGCGCGGAGTAGTTAAGGGTAAACAGGTCAACGTGGGTAACGGATAAGACGAATATGGAGATTGAGATATGATTTTAATTTTTAACGAAATAAGGAAGGTGAGAGCCAAAACACGTGGAGTGTATTAAGTCGAGGTCGGTAATACGGGTACAAATTTAGTAATTCGACTTAATTTCAAAACTATAAATAAATTTTTGATGAAGATTAAACATACGATCTTAAAAGATTTAAAATTATAAGTGGTAATTTTATAGATGGGATAATCACATAAATGATCATCTTCTTAAAGATATTTTACGAAAGCGTCTCACAAATAGTTGTTTGGTTAAGCTGAGAAGAACCTTTAAGAAATGGTTAATTGTAGGGTATTGAGCTTACAATTGCATGACCACCTGAGATGTCACTCAAACAAGAAGAAAATGACTTGCATTTGGAAGATCATAAAAAAGAACGTGGAACAACTAAATCATTCTTATTAATCAAGAATAATTAACTAATGGCAAATTGTAGGGCAATCATCCTACTCATTCATTGAGTTGTATTCGAATGATTAGGCGAGAATGTTGGTTCAAAACTTCTTCCACAAGTGAAAGACCCAAAAGAATCAAGAAAATAATAAGGACGTGAGATACCAAAGATTGAAGATTCCAAAAGTAATCTTCTATGTGAATTACCATCATCCAAGAAATAGATCTCCAATCTTTGGACAAAGTTGTAGATTTTTAATGAATATGTTGGGAAACCCTTGTTACATATGTAAACTTATTTTGATAAATAAATAAATTTTGAGTAATTTAATCAATTAAACATAGTATATGGTTAAATTCAAATAAAAATTAGATTCTCTGTAATTTATTGCTTAGAGGAGAAAAAAAGTTGATTGGTTAAAGACCAAGTTAAGGTGGAGGATTGATCCCCTTTTCTTCCTTGATTGCCAATGGGGAGCCAAGGAGTTTCGAATGATGGACTTACTTTAGTTTTTTATTGTTTTGAATTAACGAGATAAATCGGTGTGGAATTTATATCCCTATCGATTTTGTTCTACTTATTCTGCAAAATCTTTTGAGAGAATGATACTTTGAGGGCGGCTGCTGCTACAAAGTAGATCTCCTTTACTCCTATAAAACTTAACATCTTGACTTGCAGACTATGCCTTAATCGGGTACTTACAAATGTGAACTTGGTTGATAAATGGATTGATGTTGAGTTCACCTGTTTCCCATTATGTGACACTCGGTCGAGAATATGGATCATTTGTTCATTTCGTGTTTAGTTGCAAACTTTATTTTGAATCAAGTAGGAAGGTGGTGGGATTTAGCTTTTCATTCTTATATTATGTTTGTGGATTTGAACAATTAGGTGGACAATATTAAGTTAAATGCACATTTGTAGCATTCCGAAAATCAAGGTAAAATTTCCATTAAAAAAAAAAAACCAAAAACCATAAATGTTTACAAAACATGGTTTCTAAAGTACAAAGATCATAAATAAAACAGAGTATCCCAAAATCGAATCTCATAAAAACTGAAGGATGTGCACGATCAAGCCTTTATATTGCCTTGATCATCTAAAGTACATGAAATATAAAACTTAAACTATAAGCCAAAGCTTAGCGAGTTCCCCCAAAGCACTACACACAGCCAAACAAATATACATATTGCATGTTGAGTCCACAACCTCCCGGTTGGATTACCTAGGCCCACAACCACCAGGTTGGTTGCCACTTTAGCCCACAATCTCACGATTAGATTGCCCCGGGTTTGTTGGCTTACAGTCTAACGTCCCAAAAATAAGCTCCAAAAATTTCATTTTTAAATTTATAAACCAGTATTCCCAGAACATCATCATATAAATTAAAACAAACAATTGTATCAATCACCGTTTCTTATAAGAGCAAATCAAGAAAATGCGGAATGAGGTGGTGTGTGCTCTGCAATCATCCCGAACTCTTCCATTTAAAAATTGAAGTACCCGAAACATAAACTGAAAATTATATGCACAAAGCTTAGTGAGTTCCTCAAGATATCACATACCAAACATAATAAATCAAATACTGGGCCCTGCTCGGTATCGAGCCCCACTCAGCTTACATATATGTCAATCACCAGGCCCCGCCCTATACATATAATCATATAAACATATAATCATACTAACACATACGATAATCACAAAGATAATACCATACCATACATCCATCGAGCCCCACCCTGCCCGGTAACACAAAAACACATACTGATAACTAGCACACAATATTCTCATCAGGCCCTGCCTGGCATCGGACCTTGCTCGGTAAACATGTCATCACATAACACATGCAAGAGTCACACATACATCTAGCATCCTAACATATAAACCATGGGTCGGCATTGGTGCCTTTGACCCGCTAAACTTAGTGAGGAGACTCACCTCGCACTGCCGAATCACACTGATAATCCCTGGTTGCTGGTCTGGAAAATCCTCGAGCTATCAATATAAAATAACATTCAATTAATAATTCAATTCCCATCCAAACCATCAGAACATAATTAGGGTAAATGACCAATTTATCCCTTACCTAGTTTGGACCGAAACTTAAGCCCAAGCCTAATAATCTAAAAGGCCCAATTACCAAATTAGCCACCCAAGGCCCAATTGACAAAATTGGCCCAAATCCCATTGTAGGTCTTCTTAAATAATTATTAGCCCAAAACTGATGGCCCAATAGGACCCAAGACAACAAAGCCTAAAAGATGGCCCAAACTGAAGCCAAACACCGAAGTCCAATCCTGATGAGTACGTGGGGCGTACTCACCTGTACGCTAAGCGTACACGCTTTAGGGCTTGTATGTGACACGTACGAGCTTGTACGCCTAACGTGTTGAATCTATATGCCCAAGAATCATTATGGAGTGATATCTTCTCTTCTAATAAAAGAGTCTAAAGTTTGCCACTTGTCATTTCCTCATAAATTTCAATTTTTTTCTCAATTCCTCTAAAAATGACACATGTACTTTTGCCACATGTCAAGTTGTTATAATTTTCAATAATTTTAAAAAATATTACGTTTGATTAATTAAGAACATATAATATAATCAAGAAATCTGGTATTTCTTATCTATGGTAACCATGTAATTCGCATAATTTTGAATTGATTAAATCTTTATCTATGGCAACGTATCCCAAATTTGCCAAGGTTGAAACTGATCGGCAATTTGCCAGAAATCTACTCCATAATTTCTGAGATTTTGCAGGAATATCAGTAAATCAATTCCAAAATCACGGAAGACTCTATTTATATTATTCGATTTAACAACCATTGATTTTAACCCAAATGTTTAGTTTATTTTTAATTCACTTTGTATATGGAGGTTTTGCCGGAGCGATTGGAAGTTGTCAGGTGATATATGAATCTGTGTAGGTGTGTGTATATTTATGTTTTTGTGTAGATGTATGTATCTTTGTAGGTGTGTGTATATGTGCACATACGTGTATGTTTTTGTGAGTATAAGTGTATGTATTTTTGTTTGTATTTGTGTGTATCTTCGTTTTTGTTTTTAGGTGTATGTTTCATTTACATTTTTTTAGTTTTTTAAATATTGAGGTTGTATTTGTATATTAAGGATATTAGTTTTTTGTTTTGAGACCATCGAAACAAGTAAAGGTGATAACTGTGCCATATCAACTTCTATCACCAGTTCTTAGAGTTTGGCTACCCGTTCCTAAACATGTACGTCTCGTAAGTTTAAGTTTATTATAAATGGGTAAGCTTCATTTTTCTTTATTCTTTCCGTCACTAAATATATAGAAAAATCACCTTATTTTGTCTTCATGTTACCTTTTGTTCTTGATTTCAGGTAAACGAGATGACATAATTTCCATTAAAACATCAAGTTGTATCTTAATCTTCAAATCAAGTGGTTATAAGTTATAATTGATTCTTTTTATTGTTTATTTATATATTTATAATAAATTCTATTTTGCTCTGCATATAAACATGATGTTTAACTCGAATTAGATCCAAGTTTGTATACATGATGTGTGAATTTTAATATGTTCAAGATTGAAGGTGAAATACTTAAGTTGAATCTCAGCTATTAGGCCCAAACCCATGATTACAATTCATTGTTAAATATATTTACGACAAGTGGTTCTCGAATTAATTTTTTGCAAGCTCTTGGCCTTTTTTGAAAACATATTTGATTGATATTTTTATGTGTAATAATCATCTAGAGTTAAAAAACAGACAACTTAAATTATTAATTTTAAATAAAGTAATGTTATTTTTGTGATTGATTTTTTTTTTTTAAATGTTATATACTTGGTTCCTTCATCATGATCATTTTATCATTAATTTAGACATCAAGACATATATCTTCAATTCATTTTATAAAGTTATATTATAAAATTATATAAACACGGATAAAACATCTAATTATGTTTTAAAATAACTGCATGATTGATATTATATATTTTTTTAATGTTTCAGTGTTGTTTTACTTTGTGAACCGTGTAGAACACGGATTATAACCTAGTTGTTAACAATATATGATCTATAGGGTCACACTTTTATCAAGTTGACACATTTTGTATATTTATTATTAATATGGTTATTAATAAGTAATATCTGTAACACCGTAAATTTTTCAAGCAAAAATTTTATTTTTAAACACGATAAAAACACATGTCACATTCCTTCCAAAAATCACAATCATCAATTTATCAACACATTTTAGAAGTTGTTTATCGCAAATCCAGGATCCTCAAACATAACTCGTTTCTCTTGTGTGGACAATCAAACCGGCGCCTTCCCGCGATCCTGATGAGAACCTGAAACACATAACACATAACACGGTAAGCACAAAGCTTAGTGAGTTCCCTAAAATACCACACATCACACTAGCCACACAAGGCTAACTCAATACGACCCTCTGGTCAATGTGTTCCAGTGGAGACCCTCCGGTCCCACAACTCGGGTGGCCCACCAGCCCTAACTCACTAAGTTCATAACAATAAGCATAAACCAAAAAGACAAATTGCAGAGTATCACAATACACAGATAAGCACATAAGACATCTCAGTCACACAAATATACCACTCATGGTAAGTATAGTGAGAAGACTCACCTCTCAAGCAAGCAAGCAAGCAAATAACCTCGTACTCGAATCTCGAACTAGCCCCCGCCTAACACTAAGGATGAATATCTCTAATTAATACTATTTTCATGACTCTAATAACTGAATGCTATTCTTTCTCTCTCTCTAACTATTAAAGTGGATAAAAGACCATTTTACCATTCCATGGTCTCCATTACTCATTTTGACCCAACCCTAAAGTCAACATAAGTCAAACTCGAGTCAACAGTCCATGTTTGACCCGAGTCGCTGAGTACACCCATGTGACCTGTCGAGTCCAACCGTTTCCTTAGAAGTCTTGTGAAGGTCCAACTCAACTCATCGAGTTGACCCCCAACTTGCCGAGTTATCGCATGATCAACCTCATCGGGACAAACCCTCACCGACTCGGCGAGTCGGCTCATCGACTCGGCGAGTCCATTATAACTCATTCTTCATTCAGACGATTCAAAGTAGATCTACCACTCGAAACACTATATCTAGCATCTCAAGACTCAGTTATCACGTAAAACTTCGATCTTTACGTTCACGCATGGTAATTTTGCTCCATCATACCAAAACATGCTCTCACAAGATTTTAAGCACAATAACCCTCATATGGATTAATAAAGTTGGGACCTTTAGACTTTAGGGACCTCACAAGGTCCAGATCCGAGGTTTAAACCCCATGATAACTCTATATGCTTGAAGTCTCAACAAGAGGTGGAAGAAACCCTAATTAATCTTCCATAATAATGAGATCTAGGCAAATAAATGAGAAAGGTGCAAGCTTTTACCTCCCATTAAAGCCCTTGAATGAAGATACACTAGATCCAACCGATTCTCTTGCTTCCTTGTTGGATAATCTACCCTTTTCCTCAAAAGATGAACCATGTTACTCTAAGTTTAGCTTCTAAGACTCTCTTAGATCACTACACACGTTTAGGGTTTCACAACGGAAGGTTAGGCAGTTGGTGAGGCAGAAATGGGGCCATAAGTTCTCTTATATAGGCCCCAACCCTCGAAAATTAGGGTTTCATAACACAACACCAACTCGGCGAGTCGGCTCTCTGACTCGTCGAGTCCATTCATTAATCCCACGTGGTCAACTCGACTTTACTCGACGATTTGGACTCACAACTCGTCGAATCACTCAATAAATCTCAAAATTAAACACACAATAATATACCTAGGAGTCCGGATGTTAAAATTTCCCTCACTTGAATTAGATTTCGCCCTCGAAACCGCTCCTCAACAAAACATAGATCAAACCCAATAACCCGAAAAGCACCACCGAAAGTATCTCATACCACACAACTATCTTCCTCCAGGGACACCTGAATCCAAATAGGAACTCCCAAACCCAGAAAAGGATAGACCCCTCTGCCGCTACGATACCCGTTCTGACTCTCCAGAACCTGGAAACTTCTAGTGGTTTGTTATTCGCTCCTCGAATAACAGACCCCGATAACTCACTGCCCCTCTGATTCTCTTGTTGCGACTGATAGAAACAAGTCATCGACCAATAATTGGCTACCGATCACTCATACCAGATATACGAAACGATCCAGATCATACTCCAAGGAACGAAAGGGTCATATCTCTCCAGGGACTCATCCACTTTACTGTAATCATAAGTCATTTGAATAATGAACTCTCAACACCCTGTCCTCAAACATAAGAAAATGATCATGCTCGCTCAGAAACATCCTCTAACATCTAATAATCATAAGCCCCATCTCTCTCTCAAATATCCCTTTCAACACTGAGCACCAGGTCAACTCCCGACCCAACAGTGGAACCTCCAAAGGTTACCCATGCAAAACATCTCAGTGCCTTCCTTCTCACGATAACTATCTCGACCAATTGTGACACACAAGTCATGAAGTTCAATTTACCCCAAGCGAATACTACAATCCCAACTGAAATCGTCTCACCCTCGACCTCTGTCGTCTATTACTTCATTAGTTCCATACGTCTCGCGGTCCTTCCCATACAAACAAACTGTCCCATTCAGGTCAAAGACATCAGATGACACATAATACCCCCTCAAAATGGAACCTACCTCTAAATCTGGAATCTCATTTTGCCTTCTCAATACACCACTGGAGCCAACTCAAACTCGAGAGTCTGGTTTGATGCAGAATTAGAACCACTCACCTTAATGAAGCACTCAACTCATAAACTGTGACCTGCAACTCACGCATACATCACTTCTCCAATTCCTTCTGATTGCGATAACGACACCTTAACTCAGAATACAACGAATCCTAACCATTAGGGAGATCCCAGTCTCACCCCTGGCCCGACCACTAGGTTCCCACATACTCAATTGATAAGGCTACCCAAGCCTAGGAACTCCTCTGTGTCATGCTCTGACTAGTGAATACGACGGCTCCCTGTAGATTCACAACTCTTCTCTCTTATTCGCTGGCTAGTGGAAGCTATGGTTCCACACAGTTCCACAATACTCTCATGTTGACCAGTGAAAACTACGACTCCCTGTAGTTTCACAACAATCTCCCTTTGACCAGTGAAAGCTATGGCTCCCAGTAGTTTCACAATGCTCCCTCGCTGTTTGGTGAATACTACGGCTCCCTGCAGTATCACCACACCCTCTCATTGACTAGTGAATACTATGGCTACCCGCAGTATCACCACACTCTCTCGCACTAACTCATGGATGCTACAGCTCCCCGTAGTCTTACAACACTTTCTCTTATCACCGCACAATCTCATCCTCAAGTCGACACCACACTGCGCTCACTAACTCATGCTCCACGACCCAACATAGATAGGTGCACAGACTTAACCAAATTAAGGATCGCCACTCCTGACGACAACCGCCATGACAAAACACTTTTCCTCATTGCAATTAACATTCTTAGTTAATCTCGCTTGATGTCAATAAGCCGAATGGATCCCACTGGAACCATAGGTACTTGATACACCACATGCCATCTCATAACTCAAGTCTTAAAATAATTCGAACTTTAGGACATCATATTTGGATACCTCGGTACACCATCACAGAACCTCACGATGTCTTGTCTCAATCACTGATCTCCTACTCACGACATCATACTCAGATACCGCAATGTACCCTCTCAGAATCTCACAACCGATCTTCCTCTTGCATAGCTCGTAACTTCAGAATATTTCATCTCTCAATTCGAAACATGGAGGAATCGTCATTGACTCAGAACATGTAACGCCCGTGTTTCTAGGCTTGCCATTTTTAGCAATGTAATAGTCTAGGTTAACCTTGTAACTCAACTTGAAATAATAAGAATGTATTATTTGTGAATTATTTGAATTATGTGATTTATGTGTGTATTTTCTTAATTTCTATAATTTAATGAATTAAGAATAAAATAAGCGTCAAAATTTAAGTGTGGGATAAGCCCGGCATCTTTGCATAAAGTTGTAGTGGTCGAAACAAGGATTCCGGAGATATAAGGAATGCCAAAATCCGAGTTATAACGAAGAAGTTATGACCTGTCGAAGTTTCGCGACAGAACCGACACGACGCCGAGTGACGTAAAATATGAATTTAAGATAGAGCGATATTTAGCCTTAGCGATCTAAACGAAAGTCGTATATTTCGTTAAACCGAGAGCGTGCATAAAAGGAATGCCCAAATCTAACTTCGTATGAGGAAGTTATGATTTTATGAAGTTTCGACTTAGCAGTATACAGCCCGAATACTCGATTTGAGATCGAGCGGTTTTTAGCCAAAACAATCTAAATGAGAATCGAAGATCTTGTTGTTAGTAGCAAAACGATGAAAAGTTAGGCGAGAACGGACGTCAGACGAAGAAGTTATGAATTTATAACGAAGTTTTTCTGTCCCGGCCTTCTAAAAATAAATAATAAAAATAAAAGTCAAAATTAGCCGACGGAGTCTAAATGAAAGTTGTAGAGTATGGTCTGACCTTCGCGTGGATATAAAGAACGTTGAAAACGGAGCTCGTATGCGAAAGTTACGCAATTTAGAAGTTTGACAAGTCAATTACGCCCCGCGTACTCAGTCGGATGCAACTTGTCTGACCAATACTCGAGTGCCACCAGTCGACGCACGCAGTGACGTCAAAGTACGCCCCGCGTAACCCGAGTACGCCCCGCGTAATTTGAGTACGCCCTGCGTAATCCCAGACCCAGCAGCCTATAAATAGAACTCGAATTCAACCATTTTCTCTTGTTCAAACTCTTCCCTCTCTTTAAGTTTTGCCTCGATTTGCGTGCCGTTTATACCCCAAAGCCCCGGTATCATTCCCGAGCCCCGAAGTAAGATCCGAAGCCCCGAGGATCCCGAAGAGCGTTATTCCCGAGCCGAAACGCTGCCCGCGAGGAGCCCGGTTTTGTGAAGATCTTCCAGATCTACAGAGAAACACCTCTTCTGCAAGCCGTAGTGCTGCCCGATCATCTTTTGATCAAGTGAGTGTGTAGTTATTTTCATTCCAACGCAATATTATGAAGTATTTCCTATAAAATACGTGTTATGTGTATATATTTGGTTGTTATACGTGTGAGTGTATATTCACTCTCTTCTATCTTATAGATCTGATGTATTCTCTATGAAATATGTGTTATGTGTGTATGCCTCATCTGTTATGTGGAATATGTATTGCTTAAAGCATGTTATACAGGTTTTTAAACTATGTATAAAAATGTATATTTTTATCTAGTAATATGTTGGGTAGAACATGGGTAGATAATTGGTGTGTAATAAACATATGAGAGGCCTCGGTGTTATTGGTGTTATTCTAGTCATTCAGCAGAGTATGGATGACGACCACGGACTATTCTAGACTGTCTCGTGGAACACTAGCAGGCTCATTACCTGTAGGTGTTGTGAACGACGTGTTCACCGGTGTACTCTATCCCCCACATGGTTGCCTTTAGGACACTTATTGTTGAGGAAGCCCCTCTGCAGTGATGTCCGTCCCGATGAAAAATCCTGAAATAGGTTCCTTATAATAGACGTTATTTTTAGGAACGTAAGGTGAGGATAACGGGAATGGGTAATCGGGTTTATTGTTGATTGTTGAAATTAAATATAATTATTGTGGGTTGAAAACCCTATATGCTCACCAGGCTCCCAAGCCTGACCCACTCAGTTGATTTATTTTACAGGAAGTGGCGCAAGAGCTTAAGATGGGCGAACATCAAGTTGTTTTGTTTACAAGTCTGTATATGTATATATTTGTTGAATGACTTGTAATGCTACGTTTATGCTTTATGATCTGTATCGGAACATGACATCCCGACTTTTGATTGTGAAATGAAATCATATTTCTTTATGAAATGTTTTGATAAATATCTATTTTATCATGTTTTGTTTTTGGGAACAAATTCCGCATCTCTTTTAAAATTAAAAGGATTTACTCTGAAAATTATTTTAAAAAGCATAAATGAAATCGGACTTTTCTGGCCGAGATTTTGGGGATGTCACAGTTGGTATCAGAGCATTAGTTTAAGCGAATTAGGAATTTGTTGGATTTCTAAACTTAAACTTAGGATGCTAAGTGGAGATTGCGAGGTGTGTGTCTGTTGGATCTTAGACACAAGCACTAGTTTATTTTAGGAAAGTTGCCTAAAATGCTTTTATGTGCTAAATGTTATATGTTGCCATATATGATATTATTTGTTCGGATCTATGGTTTATTGCCAACCGGATCTGAAGGTTTATGTGTTTAGGATTCTAAGCGTATATGTACGATATTAGAACTAGCATGTAATCGTTTGGAGTAATAAGGTGAAATTATTCGGTGTATAGATCAAAATGGTGAGAACAAGAAGCGGCGTTGGAAATGCTAATGAAAACAGGAATCAACCGCCTGTAATCGAGCAAGTACCTGTCGTAGCTGCTGCACCTGAGCCGATAACAATGGTTGGTGTACAAATGATGATTCAAATGATGTTGGATCGTCAGATGGAAGAAACAAGATGCCTGCTTAGGCAGAATCGTGAAGAACCGTCAATTCAAGCGGAAGAGCCCGAGGAGAATGGAGGGCAGTCTGAAGGAGAAAACTTTAGTGGGATCATTGGTCAAGACGAACAACCAGTGGTTAGACGCAATAACCAGTATAGAGGAAATGATGGTCGTGGGTGCAAGTATAAGGATTTCATGGCATCCAAACCACCATGCCTATCCGGAAGCCCGACGCCGGTACAAGTTATGGACTGGGTCTTTGAAATGGAGACTATGTTTGAAAGTTGCGAATGCAGCAACAGGCAGAAGACCGCTCTTGCGATCCCTCTGCTAAAATCTGGCGTGTTGAGTTGGTGGAAGCTGTTAGCTGATTCTATGCCCAAGGGAGAAGCAAGCAAAATGTCTTGGGAAGACTTTCTTGAACAACTAAAACTACAATACTGCTCCGAGCAGGACCTTCTGGAAATCAGTAATGAGTTTCAGAATTTGAAGAAAGGGAAATTGAGCGTTACTGAATACGCTACAAGTTTCACGGAAAAGATGAAGTTTATCCCATATTTGGTGCCTACAGAACTCTCTAAGGTCAACAAGTTTGCCCTTGGACTACCAGTGGACTATGGTCCAATGGTTAAGCAAGCAACCACATTGAAAGCCGCCATCTGGGCTGCTAGAAATGTTGAGACCCAGATCAGGGAAAAAGGTCTAGAAAGGTCAGAGGTTGGTGAGAAAAGGAAAATCGATGGATTTTCAGGGTCCAGCAAGAAAAGTAAATTCTCGAAGTCTAGTTCGAGAGGAAGTGGAGGAAAGGTAGAGGAGAAATGGTGCGACAAGTGCAAGAAGAAGCATCATGGGAAGTGTGGCGGGGAAACCACATGCTACAAATGTGGAAAGCCAGGGCATTATGCCAACGAATGCACCTTCACCAAGAATGTTTGTTATGGTTGCGGTGAGGAGGGGCACATCTCAAGGGATTATCCGAAGAAGAAGGAGACAGCAAGACCCAACATTCCGCCAAAGCCAAAGGCGAGAGCATTCCAGATGACACTGGAAGCTGCTAAAGATGAAGCTGATGTCGCTTCAGGTACCTTTCTCGTTAACAAATTGCCTGCCCAAATTTTATTTGATTCTGGAGCCAACTACTCCTTTATATCACATGAATTTGGTAGAAAACTAGCTTTGCCTATTGTGAGACTAGATAATGCTTTGTTAGTCGAAATTGCTAGTGGCAAGATTGTACCTGTTAGCCATCGTATGAAAAACATTTTAATTGATTTGAATGGGAATAAGTTCCACGAGGAATTATTACCTATAGAACTTAATGGTTTCGACATCGTTTTGGGAATGGATTGGCTTAGTGCCAATGATGCCGAAATTTTATGCAAGAAGAAAATAGTGAAAGTAAATCCGCCTGGAAAGGAATCGTTTATGGTGTATGGAGATAAACGCAGAGTAAATTCTGGAATCATTTCTCTAATGAAAGCCAGAAAATGTTTGACCAAGGGGTGTACATCATACTTAGCATTCGTGATCGATGCTAAGAAGGAAAAGAAGGTGATGCAAAATATTCCTGTTGTGTGTGATTATCCGGAAGTATTTCCCGAAGATCTTCCTGGATTACCGCCCGATCGACAAGTAGAATTTTGTATTGACTTGTTGCCCGGAACAACGCCAATTGCAAAAGCACCTTATCGATTAGCACCGACGGAGATGAAGGAGCTAATGATGCAACTTCAGGAGTTATTGGACAAAGGTTTCATTAGACCTAGTTCATCGCCCTGGGGAGCTCCAGTGTTATTCGTAAAGAAGAAAGATGGAAGCATGAGGATGTGCATTGATTACCGAGAGCTAAATAAGGCAACAATAAAGAATAGATATCCGTTGCCGAGGATTGATGACCTATTCGATCAGCTACAAGGTTTAAGTTATTTCTCAAAGATCGACTTGAGGTCAGGATATCATCAGCTAAAAGTAAGAGAGCAGGATATAGAGAAGACCGCATTCAGAACCCGATATGGACACTATGAGTTTTTGGTTATGTCGTTTGGACTAACCAATGCTCCAGCAGCATTCATGGATTTAATGAACAGGGTTTGTAATCCGTTCCTTGATAAATCTGTGATAGTGTTCATTGATGACATTCTGATTTATTCAAAAAGCCAAGAGGAGCATGGCAGACACTTACGAGAAGTTTTGGAAGTCTTGAAGAAGGAGAAGCTGTATGCGAAGTTCTCCAAATGTGATTTTTGGATTCGAGAAGTCCAATTCTTGGGTCACGTGGTCAACCAAGAAGGTATAATGGTTGATCCAGCAAAGATTGAAGCTGTAATGAAGTGGGAACAACCAAAAAGTCCCACGGAGATTCGAAGCTTTTTAGGATTAGCCGGATATTACCGAAGGTTTATCCAAGGCTTTTCTTCGATTTCTAGTCCATTAACAGCTTTGACCCACAAAGGAGCTACTTATGCTTGGAGTGATAAGCATAAAGAAGCATTCGAGAAGCTAAAGAAGAAACTATCCGAGGCACCGATACTTTCTCTACCCGATGGAGTTGAAGACTTCGCTGTTTATAGCGATGCGTCTGGTGTTGGATTGGGTTGTGTTTTGACCCAAAGAGATAAGGTGATCGCGTATGCATCTCGACAGCTGAAAGAGCATGAAAAGAACTACCCGACTCATGATTTGGAGTTGGCAGCGGTAGTTTTCGCTCTGAAAATATGGAGGCATTACCTCTATGGCACGAAGTGCAAACTTTTCACTGATCATAAGAGTCTCCAATATCTCTTTAGTCAGAAAGAATTGAATATGAGGCAACGACGCTGGCTGGAACTACTTAAAGACTACGACTGTGAGATACTTTACCACCCCGGTAAGGCCAATGTTGTTGCTGATGCTCTCAGTCGGAAAGTCAATCTTGAAAAGCGAAGGCCAAGAGCGTTGAGAATTCAAGTTGTCTCAACCATTTTAGAAAGTATAAAGAAAGCTCAAGAGGAAGCTTCGGAGAAGAATGACCGGAAGGAGGAACGTTTGGGCAAAACGTTGGTGTTCGGTGTAAACAGTCACTGACTGAAGGTGTTCCAAGATCGGATTTGGATACCTAAGACAGGAGGAGTCAGAGATCTTCTGATGGAAGAAGCTCACAAGACCATGTACTCAATTCATCCCGGTAGCACTAAAATGTATAGGGACCTGAAACCCTATTATTGGTGGCCGACGATGAAGCTCAACATTGCGAAGTATGTGGCCGAGTGTGTGACTTGTGCAAGAGTCAAGGCACAACATCAGAAACCGTACGGGAGTTTAGAACCATTGCCTGTGCCTATGGGTAAGTGGGAAGACATTACTATGGATTTTGTCACTAAACTGCCCAGAACAAAGAATGGTCACGACATGATTTGGGTGGTCGTCGATCGATTCACTAAGAGTGCGCATTTCATAGCAGCTAATGAGAAATGGTCTATGGAAAAGCTTGCGAATTCTTACGTGAAGGAAATTGTGAGACTTCACGGTGTTCCGCTAACAATTGTGTCGGATCGTGATAGTCGTTTCACCTCAAGATTTTGGAAAAGTCTACAAGAGGAATTGGGTACCAAGTTGTGTTTAAGTACAGCTTACCATCCACAGACTGATGGTCAGAGCGAACGGACGATACAAACACTTGAAGATATGTTGAGAGCGTGTACCTTGGAATTCCTAGGTAATTGGGATGAACATTTACCTTTGGTAGAATTTTCCTATAATAATAGTTTTCACTTGAGCATAAAGATGGCACCTTATCAAGCCTTGTATGGACAGAAGTGTCGTACGCCGTCTTGTTGGCTTGAGGCTGGGGAAAAGCAGTTTATGGGGCCGGAGATAGTCCATCAAACTTCTGAAAAGTTGAAAATAATTAGGGAGAGAATGTTAGCAGCTCAGGATCGTCAAAAGAGTTATGCTGACAAAAAGCGAAGACCGATGACTTTTGAAGTTGGAGATTCGGTTTTGCTTAAAGTCTCGCCGTGGAAGGGACTTATAAGATTTGGAAAAAGGGGAAAGTTAAGTCCAAGGTTTATTGGACCGTTTAAAGTTCTTCAGAGGATTGGGAACCAAGCTTACAAGCTCGAACTACCAGAAGAACTGAATGGAATTCATAACACTTTCCATGTGTGTTATTTGAGGAAGTTCACGGGAGAAGTTCCCGACATAATTCCACTTTCAGAGTTGAGGATCGATGAGAACAAAAGGTTGATTGAGGAACCGGAGGCAATTGTTGACCGAAAGACTAAGAAATTGCGACGTAAGATGGTGGAGTTAGTGCTTGTCCGATGGAAACACACGAATGGGCCAAATCTCACCTGGGAGACGGAGAGTGACATGATGAGTCGCTATCCGCATTTGTTTGCTGGTGTGTGATTCCGGGGACGGAATCATTCTAAGGTGGAGAGAATTGTAACGCCCGTGTTTCTAGGCTTGCCATTTTTAGCAATGTAATAGTCTAGGTTAACCTTGTAACTCAACTTGAAATAATAAGAATGTATTATTTGTGAATTATTTGAATTATGTGATTTATGTGTGTATTTTCTTAATTTCTATAATTTAATGAATTAAGAATAAAATAAGCGTCAAAATTTAAGTGTGGGATAAGCCCGACATCTTTGCATAAAGTTGTAGTGGTCGAAACAAGGATTCCGGAGATATAAGGAATGCCAAAATCCGAGTTATAACGAAGAAGTTATGACCTGTCGAAGTTTCGCGACAGAACCGACACGACGCCGAGTGACATAAAATATGAATTTAAGATAGAGCGATATTTAGCCTTAGCGATCTAAACGAAAGTCGTAGATTTCGTTAAACCGAGAGCGTGCATAAAAGGAATGCCCAAATCTAACTTCGTATGAGGAAGTTATGATTTTATGAAGTTTCGACTTAGCAGTATACAGCCCGAATACTCGATTTGAGATCGAGCGGTTTTTAGCCGAAACAATCTAAATGAGAATCGAAGATCTTGTTGTTAGTAGCGAAACGATGAAAAGTTAGGCGAGAACGGACGTCAGACGAAGAAGTTATGAATTTATAACGAAGTTTTTCTGTCCCGGCCTTCTAAAAATAAATAATAAAAATAAAAGTCAAAATTAGCCGACGGAGTCTAAATGAAAGTTGTAGAGTATGGTCTGATCTTCGCGTGGATATAAAGAACGTCGAAAACGGAGCTCGTATGCGAAAGTTACGCAATTTAGAAGTTTGACAAGTCAATTACGCCCCGCGTAATTTGTGTACGCCTCGCGTACTCAGTCGGATGCAACTTGTCTGACCAATACTCGAGTGCCACCAGTCGACGCACGCAGTGACGTCAAAGTACGCCCCGCGTAACCCGAGTACGCCCCGCGTACTGAGTACGCCCCGCGTAATTTGAGTACGCCCCGCGTAATCCCAGACCCAGCAGCCTATAAATAGAACTCGAATTCAACCATTTTCTCTTGTTCAAACTCTTCCCTCTCTCTAAGTTTTGCCTCGATTTGCATGCCGTTTATACCCCAAAGCCCCGGTATCATTCCCGAGCCCCGAAGTAAGATCCGAAGCCCCGAGGATCCCAAAGAGCGTTATTCCCGAGCCGAAACGCTGCCCGCGAGGAGCCCGGTTTTGTGAAGATCTTCCAGATCTACGGAGAAACACCTTTTCTGCAAGCCGTAGTGCTGCCCGATCATCTTTTGATCAAGTGAGTGTGTAGTTATTTTCATTCCAACGCAATATTATGAAGTATTTCCTATAAAATACGTGTTATGTGTATATATTTGGTTTTTATACGTGTGAGTGTATATTCACTCTCTTCTATCTTATAGATCTGATGTATTCTCTATGAAATATGTGTTATGTGTGTATGCCTCATCTGTTATGTGGAATATGTATTGCTTAAAGCATGTTATACAGGTTTTTAAACTATGTATAAAAATGTATATTTTTATCTACTAATATGTTGGGTAGAACATGGGTAGATAATTGGTGTGTAATAAACAGATGAGAGGCCTCGGTGTTATTGGTGTTATTCTAGTCATTCAGCAGAGTATGGATGACGACCATGGACTATTCTAGACTGTCTCGTGGAACACTAGCAGGCTCATTACCTGTAGGTGTTGTGAACGACGTGTTCACCGGTGTACTCTATCCCCCACATGGTTGCCTTTAGGACACTTATTGTTGAGGAAGCCCCTCTGCAGTGATGTCCGTCCCGATGAAAAATCCTGAAATAGGTTCCTTATAATAGACGTTATTTTTAGGAACGTAAGGTGAGGATAACGGGAATGGGTAATCGGGTTTATTGTTGATTGTTGAAATTAAATATAATTATTGTGGGTTGAAAACCCTATATGCTCACCAGGCTCCCAAGCCTGACCCACTCAGTTGATTTATTTTACAGGAAGTGGCGCAAGAGCTTAGGATGGGCAAACATCAAGTTGTTTTGTTTACAAGTCTGTATATGTATATATTTGTTGAATGACTTGTAATGCTACGTTTATGCTTTATGATCTGTATCGGAACATGACATCCCGACTTTTGATTGTGAAATGAAATCATATTTCTTTATGAAATGTTTTGATAAATATCTATTTTATCATGTTTTGTTTTTGGGAACAAATTCCGCATCTCTTTTAAAATTAAAAGGATTTACTCTGAAAATTATTTTAAAAAGCATAAATGAAATCGGACTTTTCTGGCCGAGATTTTGGGGATGTCACAGAAAACGTTGATGACAATCCGAAACTTCCTCCTCTTATTGCTCGAAACCCATGCAAGAATACTCATCGCGAATTTGAATTTGTTTTCCCAATCAACTTCTTCCCTTACCAAAATGCATATAACAACTCGTACATCTAACTAGAAATTCTCAACCGTCAAAATTACCCTTATGAGCCAATCACCTCGAATTCGCCATTACAACCTCGAAGAGTTCCTAACTACGACCAACGGCCGCTCGCCATGGAGACACTCATCCTTTCATGAACACGTACATCATGCATTACCTCGCTCCGCACCTCGCCTCGACCACCAATAACCCTGGTCTCATGCATCAGTGTCGCAGGTCTCCATACCCCGTTCTCTAGCCGCACTCAAACAAATCTATGATCCCCTCAACAAAATACCAGGTTCTCCCCCACTTAAGGTTCGAACCATCACCATTTGTCACACCAACAATCTACTCCCCAGACAGTTTCCAGGTACATCACACTTACTCTTGGAAAGTACCACATAACACCCAATGATCTTCCCGAAAAGACCAAACAACTCCAAATATCCCGAATCCCAGATGAAATCCTTGAAAACTTTCCAACATGACTGCCTCTAGTCATCTCTGAGTCTTGCGACTTCAACTAGCATCACACCAGTAACATCTCTAGGGACCTAACTCAATTTTACTCTCAAGGTATACTTCATGGAAGCTCGTCCGACCTGGCCCTCTGGCCCCACATGTCCTCATGTCGCTCCTCAGTCCGAACGAATCATGGCAGAACAACGGAAAAATGCATAAGAACTATCTGCTACGAATCATGGTACTCAAATCATGCTATCTCCTCTAAGTTTGCCACAAATCAGGGTGCTCGAACCGTGTTATTTTCTCTCAATCTGCCACAAATTATGGTACTTGAACCATGTTATCTCTTCTCAATCTGCTACTTAGAACCTCTGGAATTCTCCTTGTTTCGAGTATGGGTCCTCTGCTTTCAAGCTGGTGTCAGCAGTTCTTAACAACCCTTGAAGCTTGCTCAAGGTCACTTCGTCCTTGTTCATATGATAAGTCATCTTGAACAACTCATAACAAGGAGGTAAAGAGTGGAGGATAATATCAATGGCTAGCTCTTCATCGAAGTTGACATTCAACTTGAGAAAACGATCCACGTATCTTTGCATCATTTGCAAGTGGGTCATAATGGACTCTCCATCCTTCATTTTGGTCTAATTAACGAGGTAAATATCTCGTGCCTCTCTTGACGTGCACTTTGATGGTACTTTCCCATCAAATATTGGTGCATGTCATAAGGCCAATAGTCCTCGTGGAACATTTGAATCTTGGGAGTCATAGTGGCTACCATAATGCATGACACCTTTGTCGCCTCTTTGCATCAAGCCCTATACTCGGTGATTTCTTCGGGAGTAGCAGTAGTTTCATTGATCTCGACGAGTTCTTTGTTGAGAATATCTTCCTTATCCTTGTACCTTAGGGTCATGCAAATGTTTCGAATCTAATCGTTGAAATTGGTTCCATCAAATGTGACCCTCCCACAAATGCCCAAAATAGAAAGTGGGTTCGTGGAGTTTGAGCCCGACATCTGAAAAAGAAAAGAGACAAAGTTTAGATTAGATAAGAATCCTTAATATAACACCCAAATGAAATATTAAGGCCATGACCCAACACAATATTCTAGAATTCAGAAGAGGGATTTCGTAATCCAATTGCAAAATATTTGAAGGTAGGTAAATGATGATTTACCAATTTCCACCATGAAAAACGAAAAAGAACATTAGGTTTTAAATGAATTGAAATTCCTAGATTCTTTGAGATTCATTGAAATTTTCAATGGAATGTTTAAATCTCGATTATGCCCTTCAAGTTTGTGATTGGGATACCGAGGATCACAAATAGGGTATGAATAACCATGTAAATGTGTTCGGTACTCTCAATGTCATTTATCACCTAATCAATGTATCGGTTAACCACACATGCTCCATTGATCTATGATTAACATCGAGCTACCTTTTCCCACCCTTGTTAGTCCAAGTTAGTGTGCCGCTTAACCATACACACTCCGCTAACGACTTAGCAAGGTGCAAAGTGCAATTTCATGGAATAACATCATTTCACATTTTGCCTAAAGTAACTAAGATTGTGAATTCATGAAAAACGTTTAGTTACTTTATAATAGTCATTATACTTATTAATGAGGAATTATTTGCCATATCCTACCCGTTCGGCTGACGACCCTCCACCAATCAAGGAAGCGGTGGATGAGAGTGGACACCCATTAAACCATCATTTTATAGGCATTTTCCTTATACCCCATTTATAGATCGACTTCGTGAATGAGGCCACTAACGGTAAGACTGACTTATCTTATACATACATACATACATATATATATATATATATATATATATATATATATATATAATAATAATAATAATAATAATAATAATAATAATAATAATAATAATAATAATAATAATAATAATAATAATAGTATAAGGGTTGTATTTTAACTTTTAAAACACTAGGGTTCAAAATTTAATATTTCAAAATTAAAACTTTTCAATCAAATTTTAAATTCCAAAACTTGAGGACAAGTTTTGAAACTTTTCAAAACTTTCTAGATCAAATTAAAAAAAAACAAATAAAATAATCATATAATTTTTTATCTTTTACCAATTTGACATAATCTAACTTTATTTGGTAAGATGATTACAATTCAAAATTTACAAATAATTAGTTTATCATATAATCTAGTAATTATCTTAACTTTTTGACCATTATCTTCTAATTAGATTAGGATATCCATTACCATAATGTAAAAATCGGATTTTGACAGAACAAATGGTTTAGGGTAATTATCCAAATCTAATTTAGGCTAAAATTCCAAAAATCATCCAGTTAGACGATTCAACTCGTCGAGTCAGGCTTTGGACTCGTCGAGTCCCAATATGGACTCATCGAGTTCGTCAGTTAGGGGCCAAAAATCAATTTCAATCATCTTTGAACAATTTAACATAATATCAAATACAATAGAAAAATAGCCTATGCTCTGATACCACTGATGGGTTTTGAGCACTACAACATCCTTATGGTGTACATGCAACCCTAATTGTTTGGATCTATGTTTTTCTCAAGTTATACATGCAAATCAAGTTATCCAAAGCATGAAACCTAAATAACATACAATTTTCAGAAATCATAATACAATACAAGTTTAGAAGAATACCTTTTGATTGTAACTGGTAGATATTGACCTTCAAGAGCCTAGTGTCTCAATTGTTGCACCTCAAATGGATCACAAACACCAAGTAGCAAGTTGGAAGAGTATGAGAGAGGTTTAGGAGGCTCAAAATCGACTGGTATTCCTTCTAGGATTCAAGTGGCTGATGTTAGGGATCCATGGGATTCCTTAAATTTCTGAGCTACTAGGGTTTCAGGTAAAGCCCTAATCCGGTTGCTTAATCCTCAAGCAGCCCACAAGATCCTTCCAGAAGGCTAAATGTATGTGGACTCCCACATAGAGTTCGTTCGTCCCTTCCTTAGGGATCCATAAGCCTAACTTTGCAATTATCTTATAATTACAATATTAGTCCTCTTAATTCAATTAGTCTCTTTTGGTCACCAAATTAATTCCAAATTAATTTTTGATCAATACTAATTAAATAATATGATTTTCAATTAATATATTATTCTTATAATATATTAATAAATCACTATTCACCTCTTTCTCTATTATTCATCCAGTCAAGTTGCTATGGTGAAGGCAACCCAAAAGGACCATGCTACTATCGGGTAAAGTACATACTAATTATAGTTATGGGCGTAGACACCTAATCCAATAGAACTCTCGAAACATCAATGAATCACCCCCCTGTGGCCTTGCAACTGCAAGAGCTGCGGTGGCTGCGGCAGCGACAACCTCAGTTACAGAAGCATAATGCTCATCAAAAGTCTCAATCAATGTGGTCTTAATAGACCCGAACATCTCCGAAATGGGCTCTCTAATAGCTGCGACCAAATCTTCCATAATAATCATGCAGATCTCCTCGTCACTGGTAATCGCCCTCCCGGGGATGCCGGAGCTTGAACCTCAGGTAACCACCATAGTCTCTCTCTGGAACATAAACACATAAATTATCAGGAACAGGATAAAGCGCACACACACATTTAGACACCCCTACATGTTCCTTAGTACCCTAGGATTCTTACATGAGTCGCATACAGATCTGATGCTTTCAGTAGTATGGGACCAATACTACCTTCCACACCAACACATATTTACCCCAAGTCCTCCTCTTAGGACCCTAACTTATAGGTATTATATTCCTCATGGATATCTAACTGTAGACTTCTCAAGCTGAACATCTAGGTACTCCTCCTAGATTACTCTTCCACTCTAACATGCCTCTTAAAGATTTTTGCCATGTACAACTGCGCAATACACACAGAGCAAATGGAAAATAGTATCGATCAAGAAATAACCTCCTAGGCTAAGGCATCATGAATCAGGCAACTCTAGCTCAAAATCCCCGAAATACCTAGCCTACCATCTAGAATGTAGTTCTAATAGCTCAAGATTAACTCATCTAATAATATAAGCAAGTAAGGGTATTTTGGGAAATCACCACTTGGGCTCTGGCTGATTATACATACTGCTTCGTCTCGTTTCCTCTTAAAATCCTTTTCTCATTTACAAAATCATTTCTTTTGAAAAAAATTACTCAAATCCTCAGTTTAAGTACAGGCATACCCAAGGGTACATCTGAATCCCTCAAACCAAGGCTATGATACCAACCCATAACACTCTAAATTTTCAAACAAAATTTTCATTTTAAAAGTCTCACACAAAACATAGTTTAACATTTCTCATGCCAAATTGGAAAATTTGCCAAACACAAAACATCAGAAATTGTTTGTCAAATATCCCAAAATCCACATAAACACAAATCATCAAGCTGGTGTGTACAATCATGCCGACGCCTTTCCGCGATCCTGAGATGTACCTGAAACACATTTTACACAAACACTGTAAGCACGAAGCTTAGCGAGTTCCCCAAAATATCACATACACAATTAATTAGCCTCTCATGGCTATGTCTCGGTAAGGACCCTTTGGTCATGTGCCTCGGTGAGGACTCTATGGTCTCACGGCTCAGTATGGACCCTCCAGTCATGTGTCTTAGTGAGGATCCTCCTGTCTCATGACTTGGTATGGACCCTCCGGTCATAAATCAATATATGTACATGATGATAGTGTAACAACACAAATCATAAGAGCATAATGCACAATAACACATATCTCAGTATAAGCAAATAGGACCTTTTGGTCAATAACACGAATAAGACTCGCCGGTCACACATAGATTACCACACAGGTAAGTATAGTGAGAAGACTCACCTCGTAAGGTAAAGCAAGTATATCCTACACCCGAACTGTAGTTCTAGACTCCGCCTAACATATATCACATATACCTCTAATTAAAAATTGGTATTAACAACCCTCAAAATGTTGGCTAGGTTTCTCTACTAAACTTTAGAAGGGTAAAAAGACCATTTTACCCCTCCATGGCCTCCAAAGTCCACAACTTGACCAAAACCCTAAAATTCAACGGAAGTCAACACCCAATGTGTACGTTGGGCGTATAACTAGTTATGCATGCATCGGGGTGGACTCAACGCTATGCTGCGCGTACTAAGGGTATGTATGGCGTATGTCCCAGACTCACTTTTCTTACTCTCATGGCCTTAATCCATTAAGACAATTGCTACAATCTCAGATCTTGGCTAACTAGAGCCTATTACTTCACAAAGTTGGTGACTTTAAGCCTTAGCATGGCTGGACAAGTCTAAAACTCATAAACTCTAATCCTTTACTCATAGAGGTCCACATATCTCATGCATGGAGCGATCTTGACGACCAAGATCTCATTTTTATGAATCCAAACGACTAAGAACACCTAAAAGGACATGTATTATGCTTTGGAGTTCATCAAACTCGTAAAGATTCAAGCTTGGGGCATAAAACCCTAAAAATGGACCAAAACATAAACTAATCAAAACAATAAGAAAGCTTTGAGATTGATACCTCTGGATGGTGCACTACCACATAAAAACTTAGATCCAAAAGCTTGAACACCAACTCTTCTTCCTTTAAGGCTCCTTCCTCACAAAAGAACTCCATAAGAACACTCAATAAATCACAAATGCTCACACAAGCTATGAAATCGGGATTTAGGGTTTGAGGGGAGTTGGAGGCTGGAAATGGTGGCTGGAAATGAGGCCATCATGTTCCTTAAATAGGGACACAAAAGAAAATTAGGGTTTACACTCTGAGCCTAGTACACCCAGCGTATCCTCTGGTACGCCCATCGTACTAGGTGGCTTCCTTATTCCTTCTAAGCACATGAGTACATTGATTGTACACATGCGTACGCCCCACATACTCAATTTCCACCTTTCTCCAAATCAGGACTAGTCTTGACAAGTACAATAAAAGTTAGGGTCATCGATGCATACCTTATTTTGGGATGTTACAATTAAGCACCTAAAAACATCTGGAAGGACAACCCTTATGGGTTAGAGTAATCCATACTCGTGAACACCAAGTTTATGGGACCAAAATGAACACAAACTTCAAGCTAACAAGATCTAAAAAAAATACTCATTAAGTTTTAGACTTTATACCTCCAAATGATGCTTGATGGTGAAACACTTTTGGATCCAAAGTGCCTTATGCTTCCAAGATGGTTTCCTTTTCTTCACCCTCCTTCAAGAACACCAAAAATGCACTCTTAAGCTTACAAAGGCTTACACAAGGAATTAAGGTTTGTTAAGGATGGAGGCTAATGAATGAAGGGATCTCAATAAGATAATGATGCTTAAATAGGGTTCAAACCCTAAAAATTAGGGTTTGGGCATCAGCTACGTACACCCAACGTACATAAGTGTACGCCCAACATACCCACAAAAGACGCGTTTTCCACTTAAGTGACCAACAAATCGATTTGCAACAAGTTTCATATATAAGGGTCAAAAACAAAAATTACCTTGATAATGAATGTTACAACATTAAAGAATTTTTTTAGATGTAGTCATCCTCACTACTTTTTGGGTCCTTTTGAATTTTCAAAAGGAAATATCCATAAAAGTCCTAATATTTTATCATAATTTACGAAAAAGTCTCAAACTAAAATTTGTTTACGAAAAAACATGAATTATCGGTAAAAATTACGATTTGACTCCTTTTTCCGGTTTACCGGTTTCATTACTTACCTGGTTCTATTAAAGTCCCATTATTTTTACCTTAATTTACGAATAAGTTCTAAGCTAAAATTTAGATATGATTTGTCTATTTTCTCCATGTAACATACATTTTACCAGTTTTATTGCTGACCTGGACATCTAGTTATTAAATGAGATAATAAATTTGATACGACGAGTTATATAATGCTATATTTATCGTAAAATTTGATATCTATCTCATCGGCTCATTTATAACTATGTATCCAGGTCAGCAATGAAACCTATAAAATGTGTGCTTCCGAAAAAAGGCGGGAAATTAGTTGATGTTTGATGAGACGGATATGCCGGGTTACTAAAGATTAGATAGACAATTTGAAATTTCTTATAAACTTAAAAAATAACGAAGTTATTTATAATTTATTTCATTATTGCAGTTTTTGTTGGATGCATTTTATATTCCAAAAAATATACAATACATCATGATATTAAGTTTTATGGTAAACCTAGCATTATATAACCCAATATATATATATATATATATATATATATATATATATATATATATATATATATATATCATCAGCTCATCTAATAACTAAAAGTTCAAGTCAGCAATGAAACCGATAAAATATATATTGCTGGGAGAGAAATGTCAAATCATCACTAAATTATAGTTTGTGATTCATTCGTAAATTAGGCTAAAATAATATGATTTTAATGGAACCAGGTAAGTAATGAAACCGATAAACCGAAAAAATGGGTCAAATCGTCATTTTTACCGATAATTAATGTTTTATCCTAATCAAACTTTAGTTTGAGATTTTTTCGTAAATTATGATAAAATATTAAGATTTTTCTGGAGATTTTCCTTTTCAAAATAATGCTTTGTTTCGAAACAATCAAGTTGGAGAAGGTAGGGCTTTTTGGTAAAATTATTCCCATTTTTATTGTTTTGATCGGGATCAGTACATGCAAAAACCGTAAGATGAATAGGGCTAGTTGAAAATAAAATCATGCTTGCCTATTTCGAGTATGTAATATAATTACTTAACTAGTACTTAGCTGGTGTTTTAATAAAATTACTCCATTCCATAAAAATAACAATGAATAACTCTACGAGGGTTTATCACAATTACTCAAACATAGCATACAATAAAAGACACAAACCACTTTGATAGAAACATCATTTCAGTAAATAAAGACAATTAGTAATCCGATGAATGAATAAATTTATATGGATTTATACGGTTAATAACTAATACTTTTTCCGGTTTAACCATACAATTTTATTTTGTTGTAAAAATACCATCAATTTTTGGATAAATATTCGCAAAATCCGGTCAAAGAGGTAATGTCCCTTTTTTTTTCTACAAAAACCTGCCATGTTTTCAAAAAATTCCATACAACAACTATTTATTTTTTGTTAATATATCAAAATTTATAATCTTTTTTTCATCTATAAACAGACAACTTATATGTATACATTTAATCATATAATTTTTGCATTTTCTTAATACTTTTTGCTATATTTATGCTCATAATGAAACAAAAGATATTTAATTCGTTTAAAATCTGTTTTGTAGTAGCAAAGACATGCTCGGGACAACAAAGAAAAAATTGCGGAGCTAGAAGCTGGAATTTTGGACTAAATCAAACAGAATCATAAGGAGGCGTGGAATCTGAAGGCCACGGCGTGGGAACCATTGCCACGTCGTGGGGAGTTAATCTTTCACGATCTATGGATGCCTTATTCATTATACGTTTTAAGTAGTCGTCATGCCATGGATCCTATTTTCCACGATGTGGGAGAGAATTTTTGGCAACTATATATTGACGTTTTGACTCTCAACCCTGACTTATGCTGGAAGTTTTTGACGACTTTTGAAGGCCATAAACATTCCTTGAAGGTTCTGAAATGCATAAATCGATTGAAGACTTGATTTTGAAGAGATCTAAAGACAATTTTACTCTTAATTACTCTATTGCTTTGATTTAATCATGTTGGTCAAAGTGATTTTCGTTTTTATGTGTTTGTTTCCATTAGTTATGGGCTAAAAACCCTAACTTTCATTTAGAGTAGATGATCTTGCATACTATGTGTTGATTAAATGGATTTGGATTCTTACTAGTTGCTTATTTATTATGCTTGTTTGTTAAAGAACATTTTATATTAATGACAACTTATTTTCTGTTTATTGTTAGAATTTAATTGAGATTGTATGATCTATCTATCTTAATTTGCTTGAATCTTATGATATTGTGAATAACATTGTTATAAGACTAGTGTTTTGACCAAAAATCTAGGATTAAATAGAAAAGTTGGTAAGTTGATTTATGAGTTAATATATGAAGAAAAATCATGTATTGAATTGATGTTTATAACCATTTATGACAATCAACATTACATGTCTTGCATAATTCGAATTGAATAGTAGTTTGCTTGTTTAATTTTCCAACTGATCACAGAATGATTGAACTTGTTTAGCTAAATGATTAGTCTATTGATCATAATTCTACTCAATCTAGGAATCGGTAAGCAACAAAATAATAATCTGTTGCACTTTCCACGAGATCAACAAGATGAGCAAGTAAATCGAATCTAAGTGAAAGTCTTTTTAATTTCTTGATAGTTTCTTTGTTTATTCTTAAGTTTTAAATTGTTTCTTTGCCAATTTGTTTGTTTGATAAGTAGTGTTTAAGTTTCTAGACTTGCAAACCTAGAAAACCTACTCTTTTATTAATCGTTAAAATTAGTTAACATTTAGTAGTTGTTTTAACTGTTATTACCGTTCTCTGTGTTCAATACCCTGCCTACCTGAACTATCATACTATTCGATTAGGTACACTGCCTATCGCATATTAGTTAGTCTAGATTAGTTGCTTTATTACTTAGTACATAAAACACGTATCAACAACTATATCGATATACGATTAGGTACACTGCCTATCGCATATTAGTTAGTCTAGATTAGTTGCTTTATTACTTAGTACATAAAACACGTATCAACAACTATATCGATATATGTTGATGCTAAATGGTGAAGTTTTTTTTTTTTTTTTTTTTTTTTTTTTTTTTTTTTTTGTAAACCATCCACTTTTGCTTTTTATGATTTAGTTTCCGTTTTTTTTTGGTAGAAAAGCCTTTTGATTTTGGTTTATATAATTTAGTTTTAGTAAAAACACTTAATATTTTTTAGATTGTATTATAGAAAACGTGTATGTAATTGTATGAAAGTTGCATTGCCATACTTATTTATTGAAACCAAATTTTATAGTTTGTTTTTTCAACGCAAAAAACCAAAATCGAATGGTTTTTCAACAAAAAGAATATAACTAAATCATATAAACCAAAATCATATAAATTTTCAACTTAAAAAACTTAAACGCAATCATAAAAAAAAAAAAAAAAGCAAAACAAAATTTGACGACACATATCAATATAATTGTCTGTTTATATAGGACAAAAGAGTATAAATTTTGATATAGTATTTTTTTCGATAAAAACCAATACTAAAAACAAAAACAAAACAGGATAATGGTTGCGATAATTTTTTTTGAGAATATGAATTGTTTTTGTAAAATAATAAAAGTCATAGTCTATTTGACCGGCATTTACACGTTATAGTGGTTGCGATACACCTTTTATTTAAAAAATGGATTGTTTCTTTAACAAAAATGAAAATTAGGTGGTTAAACCGACAAAAATGACAAAATATAATTGTTTTTATGTTATTAACCCTTATTCATAATCAATAAATAGTAATTTGAAACCGATCCAACTATATTAAAAACTAGCAATGAGCTAAACAAAATTACAACAAATAAATAGCTTTGATTGAGTTTTACTTTTTAAAGTCAATCAATATGGTTAATGTTTGATCTTGTGAACTCTACATGACACCATATAAAATGATTGTAGGACAAATCTATCAAATAAAACATCTTTTCTAGATTTTGTGGAATCGAAAGTTAAAGCATTTTGAAAAGCTCGCATAACACATAAAGCCATAAAAATGACTGTATCAAAGTATATCAGGTGCCCTTTCTTCAATAGGTTGATCCTCTAAAGAATCCAATATCTAGCAAAAGAAAAGTTGGGATTTGGAAAGTCCCATCAACAACTAAGTTTTTGTCAAAGAGAAGTCGGCACAGTGCAAGATGCAAATAAGTGATCGGTAAACTCGATGTCTGCATCGCACAAGGAGCACATGATAGATTTAGATTCAGTCCCCCTATCATTTAAGTTAGCTTTAGTTAGTAAATGATTTAAGCCAACTCTCCACCACATAATATTAACTTAGAAAGGCACCAAATCGTTGCAATGCATATAATCATCTTTTGCAGCTGGAGTGTACAATTCAACAACCTGCTTTGCAAAAGCTACACAAAAATTACTAGACATGGTGCTTTGTAATCTTCTAGCTTTTAGCGTTTGACAAAATACTCGGTTTTGAACAAAAACTAAAAAACCCCATTGACACTACAATCTTTTAACGTTAAATTTGGTTTAAACAAAACGCTACAAATCTAAAAGTTATCTCACGTAACGTTTAACCAAACGCTACCAGCTACACACTATTCGTTATCAGTTAGTTTTGTCGAATATGCTCTCAGGGAGGAGGTAGTCATTCCCTCCCAATCCATTGAACCCACTGTCACATTAATTTTTATCAATTAAAAAAAATAGAAAACAACTAAGATACAATTTTTAAAACACATGCTACAAGAGAAAATGAGAGAGAGATGATGAAGTGTATGGCTGTAAACGAACCAAACGAACACGAATGATGCTAGCTTGTTCATGTTCGTTTTTTTAAGTTAAACGAACAAATGAATGAATACGAACGGTTAAACGAACGAGTTTTCTTGTTCATGTTCGTTCGTTTAACAAATTATATTGTTCATGTTCGTTCTTTTATGTTCGTGAACATGCTAAACAAACATAAACAAACAAATATAAATGAACAAAGATAAACAAACATAAATGAACATATGATATAGTAATTAATCAAACACAATTAAACATATATGAAGATAAAAGGAACTTTTATGAACAAACATAAAAAAACGTAAACGAACAACATAAACGAACATTCACGAACATAATTGAATGAACGTGATCATTGTTCATGTTCGTTCGTTTAACTAGACGAACGAGAATTTATGTTCATGTTCGTTCATTTATTAAATAAACTAACATAAACGAACTTACCGTCGAACGGTTCATGAACAGTTCGTTGAACGTTCAGTTTGTTTACAACCCTAATGAAGCGGGTTAGTGAAACCAATTAAACAACCAGTTGAAGCGGGAGTGATACCGGCGGTAACTCTATTGCTAATTAAGATTTTACCTTGATTGTTTTGTATTTTTTTTAATTGAATGAGTTAAGTGGGTTAAAAAAGATAGGATTTCCGTGTGTTGTAGGTTGGGAAAGATGAAGAAAAATAAAAGAGAAAAAATGATGTGACAGTGGATTCAATGGATTGGGAGGGAATGACTTCCTCCTCCCTCAGGGCCGTTCCCCGGGATGAAAGAAAAAAAATGGATTCTTAAAATACACAAATATCATCAAGTTTTTATAATAATAATTCAATAATTGAAAAAAAAAATTACTTGTACTATCTTCTAAATATAACAATATTCATAAAATTTTTGGGCATGATGAGTCCCTATGATCTATTGCCCACCTTCTAGAACGGACCTGCATGTTTTTTGTCATATGTTCTTTATGTCTTAGCTTCATCTTATATTAAAAAAAGCTCATCTTTTGTTGTACTTAAGCCCTGGGTTCTATAGTCTTAAACATGAGCCGTTGCACATACAAAATCAATACTTGTACCAAAGACCAGTATCATATAACACTTACCGGTTCGATACTCGTTTCCTACAAACTCTAATTTCCAGCTTTGGATGTGATTACATTACCGAGGTCACACGTAGTACGACATATTGGAATTTAATGTGCTATATGTTGAGATCGACTTTGTTGATAGACAATGATATATCTTAATATTCAACATAAGAATCAATCATTATCTAAAATTATAAAATCTTATTAAAGTTATACAAGAGAATAATAGTGTAATTAATTAGAAGATATGGTTTCAGTTTGATTCTCTGAATGAGGGAAATAGTCATTTGCGGTGGTGTGATAGATGATGGCGAATGAACATCTTATGTATTGATTGAATGCTCGATGCTCCACCACCACAGCATGGGTGTCATAGGAAATGGGGTCTTTGCATTTACAACTATGTTGGATCAAGGGCAAATTTGTCCACTCCTATGTGGGACCCACTATGGGCCTGTTATCAAGAGTAACGTGTCAAGACAGGTAATACCAGTAAATTTTTTTTTTCATAAATGTCATATATTCCTACATCTATCAAAATAATAATTCAGGTACAAACATATAAAAAGATATACATCTAAATCAAACACATTAAACTTCATGTGATGATCAATAGCTTGTAAACGCATATCAAATATGTTTAATAATATCATCATTAACATTATCTCAATAGTCAATTCATAAAACTTGCCAAACATTTGATTTTAATATATGACATAGTACCTGTAGCAACTAGTTATTATTTTGAAATAATGAAAAAAAATTATAAAGCGCAAGGAGCATAAACTAAAAAAATAAAAATAGAATAACACTGATTAAAAATTAAAATATGTTATTATCTTTAAATTTCAACAAAACTACAAAAACTTGTACCGATTATAACTAGTAGAAAATTTTGAAATTATTAACTTTAATTTATTTACTTTCGTTTAACTTTACAATATAACAACGCTTTTGATTTCAATTCATACCATTCTTCATTTTGTTAGCTTTAAAGTTTTTCTTATCAAACTATGTGAAATCTTTTATAATAAAAAGCAGGAAACAGGGGTGAATTTTTAAAAGGAGAGATACTTGAGACAATGACAGATTGCTCTGTTGAAGTTAGAAACTAGAGTCAAAAAAGGTGACAGGTAGTAACATGCAAATTCTGGGAGATGAGGACATAACACAGGATCCTCTGAGGTGTAGTTGAAAACTATATATATTTTCTTTCAAAATAATATCTCAGTTTGGTTTCCTATTTTAATAAAATAAAGTATCTAATAACTTTTTGTTTTGATTTTTGAGTATTTGACCCATGTTCTTTCTGAATATTTTAAGACACACCTCATAATCTTACTTCTAAAAAAAGAAAGAAAATAAGTTATATCGGCAAGTCAGAAACTCTTTGATGATCGGTCTGTAGGCTCATTTTCCTTCTTTTATAAGTTTGATGAAGCTTTTGAATGGTAGATAAGCTTGTGGGATTTGAATCTGAGATCACTCAATTTGAGTGTGTTTAACTTCAAATAATTACTACTATCGCGATTAAAAGAACAAATCTTGTATTCAAACTTACCACAAAGTTTCGCAACCTCAAAGACAACTTAAATAATAAATCCATGATGGATTGTGGATTATCAATTCTTTTTATAAATTATGAGATGTGACTAGTTTCATATGTAACAACATACTAAATATGTTAAATCATTATGCAAGAAAAAGAGCAATTATTAGAGATTTTTTTGGGAAGGTCTCTATTATGCAAGAAAAAAGAACAACTATTGGAGTTGAGTTTCCGAACTCTAGTCCACGGAACAATTGTGTTATTGAGGAAATCATTCCTAAGACAAATGGACATGACTTTGACAAATCCGATTTTTTTTTTTGGCGTCATTTGATAGTGATGCAGATGAAGAGATTTTGTGTGAAACTTGTATCTCTAACTCTGATGTGATATCGAAATCGACTCTAGTGCCAATTAAGTCTCGTTTCAACAATCCATCGACTAGACAAACTTCCAAGTCAACATCTGACTCTCGAAAGAGACCCTGGCTAAATAAGAAAGATATCGTTCATCCAAAAACAGAAGCTAGGAAAACCCTTAAGAAAGAAACTAGATCTAGGCAAATACAGACACAAAATATAGCATTGCATACAAAGTGTTTCTCAGACAAGTCTTCATTTTGGAAGCAGCTTCATTTTGGAACAAATCACACTTCAGAATGCACTTCACTACGGAATGGCTTGAGTTTGTATTGTTAGAGGTTCATTTTTCATGTATCAACAATCTCCCCTAAGTGACCTTAACAATCAATCAACTCTTCACTTAGCTTAATCAAATACAAATAGATAAGCACTATGGAGCTAGCTTCGGACTCCGATGTACCATCTGAGATGCTCAATGAATTTCTTCTTGACGTGTTCGAATGTAACGCCCGCAAATCCGATCTAGTCAAATTAGAGACAATAGGAGTCGAAAACGACTTTTCGACAAAAGATTATTTAGAATAAATAATCTTAACCAAGTTGTAGTATATGTCACGAGGTTTCTGTGCATATAAAGAACGCCGAAATCCGAGTTATAACGAAGAAGTTATGACCCGTTGAAGTTTCGCAACGGAACCGGTACGATACCGGAAAGCGTAAATAGTGAATTTACGATAGAGCGAGATTTAGCCTTAGCGATCTAAATGAAAGTCGTAGAATATGTTAAACTAAGAACATCGATAAAAAGAACGCCAAAATCTGACTTCGTATGAAGAAGTTGTGATTTTTCGAAGTTTCGGACTAGCAGTATACAACCCGAAATTGGAATATTAGATCGAGCGGGTTTTAGCCGACATGACCTGAACGAGAACCGAAGATCTTGTTGAGAGTAGCGTAACGAGAAAAAGATGGGAAAAAACGGATATCGGATGAAGAAGTTATGAGGATTTAACGGATCAATCGTGTCCCGGCCCGTTAATAATATAAAATTTAAAATCGAGCCAAAATTAGCCAACGAAGTCTAAACAAAAGTTGTAGAGTACGTTCCCACCTTCGCGTGAATATAAATAACGTCAAAAACGGAGCTCGTATGCGAAAGTTATGAATTTTTGAAGTTAGAACTCGAAAATGCGAACACTGATGCGAAGTCGATGACGTGGCTCGATCAGGACCGTCGCTTGCTGAACACGGCCTTCGCTCCGGATCACGCCACGCAGCATCGCCTTACGCCTCGCGTACGAAGCGAACGCTCCGCGTCCGAGTACGCCTCGCGTCCGAAGTCTCTACGCCCCGCGCCTTCCGGTGTTGCGAGCCAGCTGGTGCGAAGCTGGCACCCTTATCCGAGCAGTACGCCCAGCGTACCCTCGGTACGCCCCGCGTAGAGGCGAGCTTCGGCCCCTATAAATAGGGTGCGAACTTCTCCGGATTTTTCACACCATTTCTCATTCTCTCTCTAAAATCTTTCTCTCTCTAGGGTTTTGAAGTCTCCCTAAGGTCTAGGTGAACCCCTAGCACCCTAAGGAAGCCCCGAGGCTCCCGGAGTCCCGAGAAAAAGGAGTTTTTCGGTTTTCGATAAAATTCGCTGTAAGTGTGCTACGCTTACGCAATTTTTAATATAGCTTTCAAATAATTATAGGAATGTTATTAGGTCCTTAAAATAATTATTTGGGCTATTATTATGAGTTATATTGAGCATTATTAATGCTTAATAATAGTCAAACTGATTTAATGTGTCGCGGTTATCGTTAAACTAAACCCTAGTTGTATCGGTACTAGGTTTTATCGAAGGAATATCGTTTTGAGAGTATCGAAGCGCTGTCCGAGTGCTGAGTCACCACCTAATCAGGTGAGTGCATGGTCCCTTTCATCTTACACATAGATATGAAGTATTTTATATAAACTACGTGCTATGTGTGCATATTATCTGAATACTTGTTGTCTATGCTGGATGAACGTTTTATACATGTTTTAAAGGATTTAAACTGTATACGTATTTTATATATACGAATATGTTGGGTATGATGATGGGTAGATAAATGATGAGGGATAGAAGATGACGTGAGTATACATTGGCAGCTATAGACTTAGTGCCTATGGGACAAACACCGGTAGCTATGGACTTAGTACCTGTTAGACGTTGGTAGCTATGGATTTAGTACCTGTTGGTAGCTATGGACTTAGTACCTATTAGTTAGACACTGGTAGCTATGGATTTAGTACCTGTAGGAATTGGTAGCTATGGACTTAGTACCTGTTGAGCGTTGGTAGCTATGGATTTAGTACCCGATGAGTAAGATATAGCAGCTATGGAATTAGTGCTTTACGAATGAACATTGGCAGCTATGGATTTAGTGTCAGTCCTAGAACCCTGGAAGTAAGGGACTTCGGAATAAACAAACGAATAATAGATGACTCTTAGGTTAAATCCTTAAGAGTAAAGAAGATAACGGGGATGGGTAGTGGGGTTAATTGTTTGGTGACTAAACATAACAATTATATTATTGTGGGTTGAAAACCCTATGTACTCACCAGGTTTCCCAACCTGACCCACTCAGTTTATGTATATTACAGGTGACGAAATGAAGTGACTTTACACTGAGAGATTTAAAGAGATGTAGATCACTAGTGTAATTAATTGTAAGTTCTGTTTATGCTTATGTTTCTGTATTAACGATGACATCCCAAACGTTTTAAGATGAATAAAAATACGTTTCTTCGAAAATGTTTTAATAACGTGTTTATCGTGTTTTTCTGGGAACAAATTTCGCAACCTTTTTATAAAATGAAGTACTCTGATTTTTAAAGCATAAACAAAATCGGTCTTTTTCTGGCCGTGATTTTAGGGATGTCACAGTTGGTATCAGAGCATTAGTTTAAGCGAACTAGGAATATGGATTTATTTCTAGAGTTAAACTTAGAATACTAAGCGATGATTGTGAGGTGTGAGCACTAGCTTATTTTAGGAATTATGCCTAAAATGCTTTTATGTGCTAAATACTTGTGCCTGATATGCTGTTAGTTGTTCGGATCTATGGTCTGTGGCCGACCGGATCTGGAAACCTTATGTGTTTAGGATTCTAAACGTACGACTACGATATTAGAACTAGCATATAAACGTTTCGGAGCGATAAGGATGATTTAAACGTCAAGTAAAGGTTTAAATTCACCTTATTCGGCGTATAGATCAAGATGGTAAGGACCCGTAGCGGAAACGTAAACGCAAATGGGAACAAGAACCAACCCCCAGTAGTTCAGCAAATACCTGTTATTGAAGAAGTTGCGCCTGAGCCAGTCACCATGGCTGGAGTTCAAGCCATGATTCGGGCTATGTTAGCTGAACAAAGGGAAGAAATGAGACAGATGTTGAATAGGGACGAACCTACCGTACATGTTGAACCGACGGAGCCAGTTCCCGAGCAATCTGAGGAAGGGAACTACAGCCGCCAAGTGAGTCGAGTAGGGACTCAAGGTGAGCAAAGGGATGGCCCAGAAGGGAGAAACAACAAGGATGAGCGGATGTATAAGAATTTCTTGGGTGCGAAACCACGAAGCCTCTCAGGAACCCCGAAGCCGGTTGAGATTATGGATTGGATCTCTGAGATGGAGATGGTGTTTGAGAGCTGCAGCTGTAATGAGAAACAGAAGACTGTCTTCGCAGTAAGACAGCTGAAAACTGGAGTCTTGAGCTGGTGGAAGCTATTGGCAGATACGATGCCACGAGGAGAAGCCTTAAGGATGTCGTGGGAAGAGTTTTTGGAACAGTTGAAAATGCAATACTGTTCGGAGATAGATCTGATAGACCTAAACAACGAGTTTCAGAACCTGAAGAAAGGGAAGATGAGTGTTGATGAGTATGCCACCGCATTCACCGAAAGGATGAAGCTATTCCCCTACTTGGTGCTTACTGAACTCTCCAAGATTGATAGGTTTGCTAACGGACTGCCCACTGACTTTGGCCCAATGGTCAAAATGGCAACTACTTTGAAAGCAGCTGTTAGGGCAGCTAAGAACGTAGAGGCCCAGATAAGAGAAAAGGGTCTAGAAAAATATAAGGTAGGAGAAAAGCGGAAGTTTGAAGGATCTTCGAGGCCGAACAAGGAAATCAAATTCTCAAAGTTTGGAGGAGCAAATGGAGGTGAAGCAAGATGGTGTGATAGATGCAAGAAGAAGCATGGTGGAAAGTGCAATGAGGAAGTGACTTGTTACAAGTGTGGGAGGACTGGTCACTATTCCAAAGACTGCACGCATAATGACAAAGTATGATATGGATGTGGAGGCAAGGGGGGCACATGTCCAGAGACTGCCCAAGGAAAAATAAAGTAGCAAGACCAGAAACACCACCAAGGCTAAGAGCATTTCACATGATCCTCGACGAAGCAGAGAACCATGCGAGGAATCAAGAATGAGGACTTCTTACCCGAGGATTGGATTATGCAGTAGTCATAGTTTCGTATGATGTAGCCTAGTAGAGGCATAGTCTAGGGTGAACTTGAACACCTATGTAACAGTTTCAAGAAATAATATAAAACCTTTGTTTTGTTATCTGATGTGTTAATTTGTTGTATGGTTTTCTTGTATGGTGACTTGGAGAAACTGCGGGACAATACTTGGGACGAGTATGAGTAGGTGTGAATGGTAGTAGAGGCCTATACTACCGGAAGCACAGGACTCACACTTGGATCGGGGAAAGTCACAAGGTTACCAAGAAGCCAGTAATTGATTTCGTTTTATTCAAGTATGTCATTACCATCGTTTCGGTAATGACTAAGACGATTGTTGATATTCGGACCCTAGTGGTCATATCAAATTGAGTCCGACTACGATAAGTAGGTTACGTGGTTCAGAGAACCAAGTTTGAGGAAGCGTCCGACTTAAACCAAACAATGGAAATCAAAAGCGATCAATAGAAGTATCGCACTCGTTGTTAAAGAAGTTGGTAGCTAGAAATGCCTAATGTTAAAAGTGTGATTATATCACATTAGAACAGGAAGGAAGGCATAGTCTGTTTTAGAATTTAACACTAAGAGATCTAAGTCTAAGTGTTGCAACATACGATGAGAGGTCATTAGAATATGACACATCGGTCCCTTGTATTAATAAAAGAACTTATCTTAAGATCGTATCCAGTGAGGATCGAGATTGTGACTTGAAGTTCATAATTTAGAGTCTAACGTGAGATAGAGAGCGTATGCAAGATCAAGCACCGCCTGTAGTCAGGGAGTCTAAGAGTTAGATACTCGTTCGAAGAAACGTCGAAATTATGACATAGGATGAAGAGATAACAAATAGAGTTATCATATGAACCCTGTTTCGTTGATGATTCCGGGACGTAATCATCCTAAGGGGGAGATAATTGTAACGCCCGCAAATCCGGGCTAGTCAAATTATAGACAATAGGAGTCGAAAACGACTTTTCGACAAAAGATTATTTAGAATAAATAATCTTAACCAAGTTGTAGTATATGTCACGAGGTTTCCGTGCATATAAAGAACGCCGAAATCCGAGTTATAACGAAGAAGTTATGACCCGTTGAAGTTTCGCAACGGAACCGGTACGATACCGGAAAGCGTAAATAGTGAATTTACGATAGAGCGAGATTTAGCCTTAGCGATCTAAATGAAAGTCGTAGAATATGTTAAACTAAGAACATCGATAAAAAGAACGCCCAAATTTGACTTCATATGAAGAAGTTATGATTTTTCGAAGTTTCGGACTAGCAGTATACAACCCGAAATTCGAATATTAGATCGAGCGGGTTTTAGCCGACACGACCTGAACGAGAACCGAAGATCTTGTTGAGAGTAGCGTAACGAGAAAAAGATGGGCAAAAACGGATATCGGATGAAGAAGTTATGAGGATTTAACGGATCAATCGTGTCCCGACCCGTTAATAATATAAAATTTAAAATCGAGCCAAAATTAGCCGACGAAGTCTAAACAAAAGTTGTAGAGTACGTTCCCACCTTCGCGTGGATATAAAGAACATCAAAAACGGAGCTCGTATGCCAAAGTTACGAATTTTTGAAGTTAGAACTCGAAAATGCGAACACTGATGCGAAGTCGATGACGTGGCTCGATCAGGACCGTCACTTGCTGAACACGGCCTTCGCTCCGGATCACGCCACGCAGCATCGCCTTACGCCTTGCATACGAAGCGAACGCCCTGCATCCGAGTACGCCTCGCATCCGAAGTCTCTACGCCCCGCGCCTTCCGGTGTTGCGAGCCAGCTGGTGCGAAGCTAGCACCCTTATCCGAGCAGTACGCCCAGCGTACCCTCGGTACGCCCCGCGTAGAGGCGAGCTTCGGCCCCTATAAATAGGGTGCGAACTTCTCCGGATTTTTCACACCATTTCTCATTCTCTCTCTAAAATCTTTCTCTCTCTAGGGCTTTGAAGTCTCCCTAAGGTCTAGGTGAACCCCTAGCACCCTAAGGAAGCCCCGAGGCTCCCGGAGTCCCGAGAAAAAGGAGTTTTTCGGTTTCGAAACGCTGCTCCAATTAAGTTCCGGTTTTCGATAAAATTCGCTGTAAGTGTGCTACGCTTACGCAATTTTTAATATAGCTTTCAAATAATTATAGGAATGTTATTAGGTCCTTAAAATAATTATTTGGGCTATTATTATGAGTTATATTGAGCATTATTAATGCTTAATAATAGTCAAACTGATTTAATGTGTCGCGGTTATCGTTAAACTAAACCCTAGTTGTATCGGTACTAGGTTTTATCGAAGGAATATCGTTTTGAGAGTATCGAAGCGCTGTCCGAGTGCTGAGTCACCACCTAATCAGGTGAGTGCATGGTCCCTTTCATCTTACACATAGATATGAAGTATTTTATATAAACTACGTGCTATGTGTGCATATTATCTGAATACTTGTTGTCTATGCTGGATGAACGTTTTATACATGTTTTAAAGGATTTAAACTGTATACGTATTTTATATATACGAATATGTTGGGTATGATGATGGGTAGATAAATGATGAGGGATAGAAGATGACGTGAGTATACATTGGCAGCTATAGACTTAGTGCCTATGGGACAAACACCGGTAGCTATGGACTTAGTACCTGTTAGACGTTGGTAGCTATGGATTTAGTACCTGTTGGTAGCTATGGACTTAGTACCTATTAGTTAGACACTGGTAGCTATGGATTTAGTACCTGTAGGAATTGGTAGCTATGGACTTAGTACCTGTTGAGCGTTGGTAGCTATGGATTTAGTACCCGATGAGTAAGATATAGCAGCTATGGAATTAGTGCTTTACGAATGAACATTGACAGCTATGGATTTAGTGTCAGTCCTAGAACCCTGGAAGTAAGGGACTTCGGAATAAACGAACGAATAATAGATGACTCTTAGGTTAAATCCTTAAGAGTAAAGAAGATAACGGGGATGGGTAATGGGGTTAATTGTTTGATGACTAAACATAACAATTATATTATTGTGGGTTGAAAACCCTATGTACTCACCAGGTTTCCCAACCTGACCCACTCAGTTTATGTATATTACAGGTGACGAAATGAAGTGACTTTACACTGAGAGATTTAAAGAGATGTAGATCACTAGTGTAATTAATTGTAAGTTCTGTTTATGCTTATGTTTCTGTATTAACGATGACATCCCAAAAGTTTTAAGATGAATAAAAATACGTTTCTTCGAAAATGTTTTAATAACGTATTTATCGTGTTTTTCTGGGAACAAATTCCGCAACCTTTTTATAAAATGAAGTACTCTGATTTTTAAAGCATAAACAAAATCGGTCTTTTTCTGGCCGTGATTTTGGGGATGAAGTACTCTGTTATTATATTTATGCTTAACTTCTTCGATCGTACACTTAAGATGAAGGGAAATGAGTTGGTAGAGCTGATTGGCTCGATCAAGTTTCGAGGGAACAACAACTTGGATCTCAGAAAGAGATTTAAAGATAAGCTCGAGCTTGTTGTCAAGACCGATAACATTTTGATAAAGATTTGAATCAAGGGCTACGACTTTCTAACCAAGGGAATTAACATTGGATATAGATGAGGAAACATTGCCTCAGAGTTCTAACAGGGAAAAATGATCTGCAATATTTTCACTTGAAGATCATGTGTCCGAGGTAGACCTTCCAGACTTCTTATCATCATCATCATCATCATCATCATCATCGTTATCTAGATCATCATGTGGTTCAGAGGGCTTGGATTCATCTACTGGATTAGCTTGAGACTCGTTACCTTGATCGTTTTCCAAGGTAACTTTAGGAGATGAGTGCTTTTTTGTTGGATTTAGCATCTTCTTCTTTTTTGGATTCCTCGAAGGATGAGGAGAGATCAAAATCAAAAAATGGTTTTGAGGAGGAGGGGTTCTATAGTATGTTGAAAGCAGTAGGGATCAGAATTGCACCAACTATTGTGTTGTCATCTTCGAACATAACCTCATCGGAGAGATCATAGTTAGTAGGAGGCTTAGGAGCTTCTTCATTTTTGAACTTCGGAGGAGGATCATCTGAAACATTTGTAGAGTTAGGAACATCTCCTGTAGAAGTAATCTTCTGAGCTTCCTTGAAAGGATTGAAAGTATGATCAGTTTCGTCATCGGATGGAAAAGTGAAAGGAAGACGACTTCGGAGAGCACGTTGACGCATAGAAATAAATGTATATTCAACTTGTTCTCTAGTGAGATCTAAATGTCTTGTATGAGCCTTGTTAACAAAATCAGACCAATCATCAAAAATACCCAATCGTCCTTTACCTTAAGCAGGTATCAGACCAGTTGTGGCTTTCGAAGTAAGAGGGACTACTCTATCTTTGGAAAGCTTAGAATTAGAGACAGGGGCCTCTAATTGTGCTTATATAGAAATGATAGGGATTTCCAAAAAACTTGTGAGTGTGTCCCAGGGGGCATCGAGGGGCTTTGTTCAATACATGTACTATCTTTTTTAGAAGATGGGGGTAGATTATGTGCAGATTCCCCGTGAGTGTGTGCATATGATATTGAAACTCCGAAGGGTACTTCTGAAGAGTGGATGGGAGGGGTAGGCTGAGATCCAGAGTCACATTAAGTGCCAATCTGTGAATCCTTTTGAGAAGATTCACTGGCTTTTGTTCTATTTTTGGCTCGGACTTTTGAGGAAGATTGCTTTCATTTGGCCATCTTTTTCTTACGTCCACCTAAAGAAGTTGATTTATTCACATCCGAGGCTAGATCATCTGAGATTATGGTAGATTGTGATGAGTTAAGCACAATCGAAATCCTAAGATGATTTTTGAGATATGGTGATTCGGATGGAACTGTGGCTAACATGTTGATATGCTCGCAGATCCGGGCTAGTCAATTTAGAGACAATAAACATCAAAAATGAGTTTTTGATGGAAGATTATTTAGAAGTATTAATCTTTTATAAGTGGTAGTATATGTTACAAGGGTTTCGTACATATAAAGAACGCGAAAATCCGAGTTATAACAAAGAAGTTATGACCCGTAGAAGTTTTACGGCAAAACCGACATGACACCGACAATCGTAAAAAGTGAATTTACGATAAAATACTTTCTAGCATTAGCGATCTAAACAAAAGTCGTAGTATATGTTAAGTCGAGAGTGTTCATAAAAAGAAAGTCCAAATTTGACTTCGTATGAGGAAGTTATGATTTTCTAAGATTTAGCATAACAATGCACCGCATGGAAATTCGAATTTTTGATCGGTCGATTTTTAGCCAAAATAATCTAAACAAGAAATGAAGATATCGTTAATAGGAGTTAAAAGATAAAATGACAGTAAAAAACGGAGCTTGTATGCGAAAGATATGGACGAAGATTAGTCTCTACTTTTTCGAGCGCGGCTAATTCGATACAGTTTTGTAAATCTAAGATAGAATGAGAATTAGACAACATGATCTAAATGAAAGTTGTACTCGTAAATACCAGCGCGTGGATATAAAGAACATCGAAAATGGAGCTCGTGTGTTAAAGATATGGACGAAACTTAGTCTCTACTCTTTAAGCGCGGCGAATTCGAATACAATATTTTAAATCTAAGATACAATGAGAATTAGCCGACGGGTTCTAAATTAAAGTTGTAGTACTCATAATTACCAACATGTGGATATAAATAACATAGAAAATGGAGCTCGTACGCAGAAGATACGGACGAAGCTTAGGGGCTACTCTACGATAAATTCCCTATAAATAAAGGATGAATCCTTCATATTTTCTTCACACCATAACCTTTCTTTCTCTCTCTAACTTCTCTCTAGCCTACATAAACCTCTACCAAGTCTAGGGAACCTCCCTAGCATGAGAAGGAAGCCCCATAGCACCCGACGCCTCCGAGAAGAAAAGCGTTCGGCTTGGAAACGCTACTCTAGCAAAGCCCGGTTTTGAGAAAAACCCGTTGTTCTATCGAAGGAAATTGTTTTAAGAGTAACGAAGCGATGTATTCGTTTGGAATCACCACCTCAACAATTGAGTGCATAGTCCCTTTTATCTTACACATAGATATGAAGTATTTTAATATAAATTACATGCTATGTGTGCATATTGTCTGAATACTTGTTGTCTATGTTGGGTGAAAGATTTTTATACATGTTTTAAATGATTTAAATTGTATATGTATTTTATACCTACAAAATGTGTTGGGTAAAACATGGGTAGATGAAATAGTTTCTGTGTGATAACATGATGGAGGACATCAATGTTGACAGTGATCCAGTCATCTAGTGGTATATAGATGATGACCACGGACTATACTAGATAGTCAAGTGGAACGCTAGCAGGATCGTAACCTGTAGGTGTTTTTGAACTAGGTGCTCATTAGGTATTTTGAACTAAGTGTGATCACTAGGTATTTTTGAAATAAGTGTGTTCACTAGTTATTTTGAACTAAGTGTTCACCAGATGTTTTGAACTACGTGTTCACCAGTTGTAATCTATAAACCTTGGTCAAGATGGACTTCGTACCAATTCCTTAGGACAATCCTTTGGAATGAATGAATGAGAAATAGCTTATCCTTAGAGTAGATCCTTAAGAGTAAAGAAGATAATGGGGATGGGTATTTGGGTTAACTCTTTGATGATTAAACATAATGGGTTGAAAACCCTATGTACTCACCAGGTTTCCTAACCTGTACCACCATGTTTGCCGGACAATCCTTCAAGGATTAAGTGCATCAATATAGTCCATAGGTCGGGAACAACAAACTTCTTGAACTCCTTAGCTTTGAATTCTCCATTGTACCTAATTTGATTCAGAAACGACTGAAACTCTTCATTCGTAGGTTCTTGAACCCAGAGACATTTGGGTTTTTCTGCAATGTCGATCGCTTTGAGTGAGATATTCTGTTGAACCGGAACAATCTTCACTTCCAGTGCATTAGACTCAATTTTTATATGTTTGAATTCTTTGTGAGGAATACAAAGAGGAAGTTTAGGGTTAGGAATTTTGGTGAGAGGAACCGTGATAGGGTGGTGGGAGATGAATTCGATCATGATGCGAATTGATTCATCATAATCCATGGGGTCAAGAGAAAACAACTGGGTTGTTTCTCAGAGGATGAACTTGGTGGATGAAGATGAGGCGAATCACTTTGAAGGATACTTCTTGGATGAAGGTTTAGAAGTTTTGGGAGCACTTCGAGAAGATGCCATTATTGTAGGGTTGAGAAAGCTTGCATAACAGAGTATGGAGAGAAGGATCTAGGAAGACATAAGACTAAGTGAGAAGTAGGAATAATTAGTATTCAAAATCCTTTTATAGGTTGAATATTTCGGGTCTGGTCAAAGAAAGGAATGATAACACCCAAACACGAAATGGGTCACATTAAATGCATTGCATAAAAAGCCTTCCTAAATGACTGTTTCGATTGAAAGATGGGACGTTTGTTTGTTCAAAAGAAAAACCTTTGATTAAGTTCAGATTTCACTCATTGATTTATTGGAACATGTGCCAAAGCACGTTTATTGATAATTAAGAGGATAATCGTAAAGAAAAATTACCATTAATATATTAATGAAAAATGTTTTGAAATAAAAACTATAATGATAACCATAAAATTCTTTCATTGTGAGGATCTCGGAATAATCCGATCTGAGATGAGATGTCGTAAGATACTTTGGAAAGAAGATAAACATACCATTAGTATGTAATATAGAGTTCAACATGACACAGTCTCAAACTGAAAATCAGAGGTAAAAATGAATGAAGATCTTAGAGGACCAGTTTTGAAAAAGATTTGAGGTTGCAAGAGCTCAGAGGAAGATAAGTGACAAACTCATATTACCTTTTCAGATTTGAATTCCGAGGTGACCTTCATAATAAATGCTTTTTTTTGAAAAATACTCCAAGATGCGAATTTCTGAAGTAATCCGATGTAACTATTTCAGTCTAGACTTAAAGTGATGAGGAAAGCTAAAAAACTTAAAGACTGGAAGTAAAGGTTAGAAAAATAGATACATATGATGATCCTATATTTTCGAGAGGAAACAATTCCGAGGAGAAGAGTATTTGAATTCATAATTATTTTACTTTATAATGTTTCCATTAAAGAGTACAAGCCTCTTGGAAGAATTGTGGATCAAACATCATCATTCCCATTTTCTTTAGAAAAGCATTAAATTTGGTTTCCTCTAATGCCTTAGTAAAGACATCAACAATTTCATCATCACAAGGAACAAAAATGAGCTCAAAGTTTCCTTTTAGAACATGATCTTTAATAAAATGGTACCCAATGTCAATGTCCTTGGTCAGGGAGTGATGAATTAGATTGTGAGAAATTGCAATTGCACTTTGAGAGTCACAACAGATAGAAATCTATTGAAATCGATAACCATAGTCCAAAATCTGAGATTTCATCCAAAGAACTTGCGAAGTGTAGCTGGCAGCAACAATGTATTCTGCTTTGGCTGTTAAAAGAGCAATACAATTCTATTTCTTGGATGACCAGCTAAACAAGCTTCCACCTAAAAATTGGCAACCTCCAGATGTGCTTTTTCTATCTAGTTGAAGACCTCCATAGTTTGAGTCGAAATAGGCTTGAAGAAGGAAACTTTCATTTTCCAGATACCAAATTCTGAGGTTCTTTGTTCCTATGAGATATCAGAAAATTTTCTTGATGGCCAGAAGATGAGACATCTTTGGATTAACCTGGAATCTAGAACATAAACATGTCAAGAACATGGTGTCCAGACGACTTGCTGTGAGATAGAGTAGCGATCCAATCATTCTCCTATACTTTTTTTGATCAACAACAACACCTAATGGGTCCGAGAAGATCTTGTGACCGAAACAAATTGGAACCTCTGCAGAGGCACATGTGTCCATTGAATATTTTTTCAGAAGTTTGTAAGTGTATTTCTCTTGATGAATAATGATTCCTCTATTGGTCTGATTAACTTGTAGAATGAGGAAGAAAGTTAATTCACAATTCTTGCTCATATGGAATCGACTAACCATTAACTTTGCAAAATCAGCAACTATCATTGAATCCGTTGATCCAAAGATGATGTTGTCAACATATATTTGAACTAACATGAGATGGTTTCCATTCGATCTTCAGAATAATGTAGGATCAAGAATTCCTATTTGATAACCGAAGCGCTTTAGAAAATCTATGAGAGTCACGTACCAGGCGCGTGCAGCTTGCTTGAGGCCATAAACAACTTTTTCAAGTTAAAGCCTTTGTGAGCAACATAAGCGAGAAAGATTCGGATGGCTTAAAAATGAGCAACAAGAGAAAAGGTATCGTCGTATTTGAGTCCTTCGATATGACTAAATCCTTTGGCTACCAATCTCGATTTGTTTCTAAATGTAACTTTGTTTTTGTCAAGTTTGTTTTGGAAGGCCCATCTGGTACCAACAATAGGGTGATACTGACGAGGAGGGACAAGAATTCACACTTGATTTCTGTCAAATTTTGCTAACTCTTCTTGGATGGTTGTAATCCAATAAGAATGTTCTAAGGCTTCCTTGATGGATTTTGGTTCAACTATTGATATGAATGTTGAGAAGTGACACTCATTTAGAATCTTGGTAGTAGAGCGAGTTTGAACTCCAGCGTTGAGATTTCTGTTGACTTGATGTGGAGGATGATCCTTTGTCTAGATATGCAATCTTGGAACTTCTTGTGCAACGGATGATCCCACATCAACAATGTGGTTATGTTGCTCCCCCTAAATAGTTTGAATTTGAGGATAATCCTCCCTTTGAGCTTCTGAACCATATATGTCAACATCGTCATCATTTGGAAAGTCAAAGAAGTTGGCATAGTCTTCGTTATTTTTCGGAATGGGATCAAATTCAGTGAATTGATATATTGCATATTGAAATCCATCAATATTTGATTCGAGGGTTGGAAGACTATTCTCCCCCTCAGCCATAGGAAGAATACCTAAGTGTACCTTGTGTAGTCATCAACTATCACAAGAATATACTTTTTTTTGATGTAAACTTTCTACGGTAGATGGTCAACAAAGATCAATATGAAGAAGTTTCAATGGTTCCAAAATGGATTTTTCAATGATCACATGATGACCTTTCTTTTATTGCTTCCCATATTCACACACAACAAAGAGATGATCACTTTCGAATTTGAGTAGTGGCAGGGCATGGACCATTTCACCATAAACAAGATCATTCATGTATCGGAAGTTGAGATGATCGAGCCTCCGATGCATAGCCAACTTACATCAGGAATTGCCTTTGAAAGAAGATAAAGTTGAGGCTTTTCGGTGATCATGTTTATGTCTAAAGGATACATATTTTGATGCGATTTGATTATATAAGACATTATTTTTGGTCTTCTGTCATAATGTAGCTATGCTTATTGCATAATTCAACTCTTTGGTTTGCATCAGTGAGTTATGACACACTGATCAGATTATGCTTGAGATCAGCTACATATGCAACCTTAGAGATAGAGAAATTTCCATTGGTCAAGATGCCATAACCTTGAATTTGAGAATTAGAATTATTGCCATAAGTAGTGTGACCAGCGTTAGGAGCGAGCTTAAGATCACACAGAAAGTATTTTTGCCCAGTCATGTGCATGGGACAAGCACTATGAATATACCATATTGTATCTTGTTTTGAAGCACAAAATGCCTGCAAAATTAGTGAGATTTGTAGTTTTTACGCTCTGAGTTAGATTTGGGGACTTTGGCATGATCTTTGGACTTGGGTTGTGAATTCTGAGCAGTTGGCATTTCAGAAGGCTTTTTTCGAGATTCTTTTGGAAGAAGTAGAATGTCATGGTCTTTTCATTTATCTAAAAATCATATCCAACCAATGGTTGCTTGGATACTGCATTTCTCGAAGGAACAGGTTTTTGATATGTTGTAGGAGTAACTATGTTCACAGATCTTACAGTTGTGTTTTTTTTAGAGTTTTTCAATTTCCATTCTAACTTTTGTTTTGAGTTTTTGGAAGGTTTCTGAACAAAAGTGTACCTAGCAACTTGTCTTATGTTTTCTTCTTTCGAGAGCATGTTAGGTTTTGGAAATTGTTTTGGTTTGAAAATCATACCATCGGATTTTGCAATAACCACAGAAGAAGAAATTATCTTAGGAGAGTCAGTTTTCACATAGGAAAACTCAACATTGACCTTTTTTATACAACTATTGACAAATTTGTTCTGAACATCGAAACTAGCAAGATTAGATGGCATCTTAAGGATCTTGACAGGCATGAAAGCATTCCGATTCATAGTAGTTGGATTAACAGTTTGAGACACTTTCTTCACAGATTTCTTCACTAACTCTCCCCCACTGGGAGTGTGAACCCCCACTAACCGCAGTTCACAATCAATCACTGCCCCATTGGGGCTCAGCCAATCCATGCCTACTATAACCTTGTTCCCTCGTAGAGGAATAAGAACCCGGTCTACCGAAAAATGCTCATCAAATAACTGAAGCGAACACCCCTTATGCACTCTTGCGACCATGACGGTCCTATCATCATCTATCTCAACATCAAGTGGAAAATCTAGCTCCCTCGGAGCTCTGCTAAACCTCTTGCTAAGCGCAAGCGAAACAAATGATCGGGTAGCCCCTGAATCAAATAAGACTGTAGCTGAAATGTCGTTCACTAAGAACGAACCTATATAAAACATATAACCATAAGAAACAATTCATAACAAATAAAGAGATGAAAGGACGATACATACCCATCACCACATTAGGAGTCGCTCGTACCTCCCCTGATGTCATCTAAACAACTATAGTCTTCGCCACTGGCGCCTCACTCCAGCCCTGACGGCCGTCTGTAATCATTAATGTTGCAGGGGCAGGTGCTACCACCTTCCCAACTGCTGCCAAACTCGGATACTGGGACTTTTTATGTCCCCTATGATTGCAATGGAAGCAAATCAGATCAGATGTTGTGGTGGTGGTAATAGCTATACAATCCTTGCTTATATGCCCAGTCCGACCGCACTTGTAGCAATCGGCATTCCCTGCCTTGCACGCCCCATCGTGCAATCTCCCACACTTTCCACACCGACTGTGGCTCTGCTGACCCCTGGATCTATGATCGGATACCTTGAGCTTTTTTCCCGAACTCCCAGTGCCAGATGCCGTCTCTAGCTTCCTCTTCTTCCCCATCTCTAAATCAATCTCTCTCTTACGATCCCTAGCAATCATGTCATCCAGCGTTTTATAGCTGGACCGGCTCAAAAACTGGTGGATATCACTCCGCAACATCTCATAATAATGAGCCTTCTTCATTTCCTCATCATCTGCGTACAGAGGAACAAGAAGAGCCCTCTCCCTGAACTTGGCGGTAATCTCCGCCACTGTCTCTGTAGTCTGAGTAAGATCCTGAAACTACCTTGCTAACTGTTGCACCTTAATAACCTATGCAAACATGACTCTGAACCTGGTAACAAAATCGGCCCAAGTCATCGCATCAAGAGTTGCATCATCCCCAATGACATGTCTGATCTCCTCCCATAAATCTCGTGCCCTGTCCTTTAGGAGACTGGATGCTAGTCTGACCTTGTCCCCCTTGGGACATCTGCTAGTGCGGAAATCATTGGCGGCATCCGCTAAGCACCTAGTACTCGTAATGGGATCCCGTGCCCCATGATAGTCAGGAGCTCCACAAGCTCTAAACTCCCTGAAAGTGAGTGTGCGTGACCCCATCATGGTCGCCACCTCAACACGGAATATGCTCAACCTCTCATCCATCAGCTGCAAAATACTCTCCTTGATCGAACCAAAGATCATAGGAGTCTGGTCAAGTATGATACGAGTAATCTCTGGAGAGAAAAACTCCCTCGTCTGCTCATCCAAATGCTCGGCCCCCGATCCTGATCTTGATCCCTCACCGACACCTGAACTGCCACCTGCTGGTCTAGGGCGTAAAATCACCATTCTGAAACACATAACGACAACGTCATAAATACTGATAAATCTCGAGGGATTGCTACTACTACAAGTTTCCTGGTCTCACCTCGGCCTTCCTTGATTCAAGTATGGATCCTCTGCTTTCAGTAGTATGGGCCTATACTACCTTCCACATCTATCTGTACTTTCCTCAAGAACTGCCTCGACTCCACCAAGTCACAACTACTATTGATCTCTGCTACTATCATCCTAGGCTTACCCTAGGGAAATCTCTGACTCATCCAACACCAGTCCTCATCTGCTGAAGGCCTCATCTTAATGTTAGTTATCCGCCACGTGGGTACCATTACATGCAACGAGGATCATATAATCCTTTGAGTGAGGGAATCATTCCTGCAACGGTTAGGACTCAAACAAGAGCTATGCAATAGGGTCAAATCCAACACTCTGAGATTATTCAACCCTGATTGCATGTGACTTAACGTATCCACCTAACATCTAACTCCCATCACTCCAAGTCCCACAAATCACAAAGCAAACAACATTCAGACAAAAAGAAACCGATTCAAGCAAATTCTATTCTTATACAGGAAACCATACTAGCATATGATGCTAAGCTCATACTATCAGGCATAACCTAAACAAGCTATCCTACTGATGTCTACTTAGTACTAGCATGCAATTTTCATAAAGCTAAAGTACATAAAGCAGGCACATAAGGCATCATTCCTAGATCCTTAATCCTTTTCTAGCATGTTGTTCTACTGAAACTGAATCTGAAAATCATAACATAAACTTGTATGGGTAATTTGGGAGTACTTACTTGAGCTCGGCTGATCGCATGCACCACACCCTTATCTCCTTTTAAAAAAAAATTCTTTTTCTTTCTAAGATCTCTCTCAAAAATTATTTTCAAAAATGTTTCTCTTTTGAAAATCTTTTACCATAGTTTGAGTTCAGACACACCCGAAAGTGTGCCTGAATCCCTCAAACCAAGGCTCTGATACCAACTTGTAACATCCGAAAATTACCACCCAAACATTTTTATTTGAAAACATAACTAAAACCATAATATATAAATGTCATATAACAAAACACATATGTGTCTCAAAATTTCATATCAAAATAGATCAAATCAAACACTGTGTCACATATGTCAAAATATCAGAGTGAACTCTCACGCTAACTGAAACTGTGGTGTGTACCATACCATCAACCTGAGCTCTTCCCTTACTAGTGAAAGTACCTGAAAACAAAAATTGAAACTATAAGAACGAAGCTTAGTGAGCTCCCCCAAACTACCATATACCATACAATAACACATAAAGCACATACTGGGCCTTGCCCACTGCATCGGACCAGGAATCCAGAAACTGCATCAGACCGAAGTCCGGAAACTGCATCGGACCGAAGTCCAGAACTAACCAGGGCCTTACCCTCTGCATCGGATCGACTTTCGAAGACTGCATCGGACCAAAGTCCAGAACTAACCACGGCCTTGCCCTCTGCATTGGACCGAAGTACGGAACTAACCAGGGCCTTTCCCTCAGCATCGGACCGAAGTCCTAAATTGGACTGAACATAGCATAGCATAATCATAACACATATATTACATACTGCACCAGACCGAAGTCCGGAACATATAACACAAAGACATGCTTGAATCACAAAAACATCAAGCACACTAACTACTACATCGGAACAAAGTCCAAAACTACTGCTAACTAAACGTGTCGACATTGTGGCTGTAGACCCGTTCCTACTGGAAAGAAACTCACCTCGTAATGCTGGCTGCTGAGATGCTAAATCTGAAACTGGCTGACTGCTACTCCGGAACTCCCGGCTACAAATCCCAAAAACACTAGATCAAGAACTGATAACTACCCTCAGGGTAAAATGACTATTTTACCCTTAGTTAAAGTTAACTTCCTGGTCAAAGTCAACTTTCAGTTGACCGGACTCGCCGAGTTGGGCCGCCACGTCGCCGAGTCCCTAACACCTTTTCTAATCCTTTATTCGCTTCAACTCATCAAGTTTAGCAAAGACTCAACGATTTTTTCTTTGATACAAACATCGAGTCCATCTTCATCTGACTCGCCGATTTGTATGAACAACTCGTTGAGTCCTCCTTCATCCTATGAATGTGTTGTTGGGTTAGTGTCTAAGCCTGTAACCATATTTGGTAAGTACTTGATCCGGTTGTGCATGGTTCTTTTGGGTTGCCTTCACCAAAGCAACTTGACTGGAGAAATAAATATAGAAAGAGGTTATTATGAATTATTAATATATTATAAGAATAATATATTAAAAGAGAAATCATATTTTTTTTATATTAATATTGGTCAATAATTAATTAGGAATTAATTTTGTGATCAAGTGTAATTAATTAAACTAGAGGATGAATTGTAATTATGTGATAGTTGCAAAGTAGGGAAATGGTTACCCTAAATATAGGTTGGACGAATTCAAGGGATAAGGCATCCTTGAAATCGTCCGAGGATAGGGCTTTCAAGGCATATCTTTTGGTTACTTGGTGGGCAAGCAACTAGATAAGGATAAGGACTAAAACCCTAATCTCTACCCTATATAAAGACCCCTAAGGCCATAGAAATTGTCCGCACTTGATCCCTAGGGTTCCTAGAGCCGATTTCTACCTCTCCTCTTCTCTCTCTCTATTGCCTCTCCAATTGCTTGTGGTGTTTGTGAGCCATTAGAGGTACTACACTTGTGGTACTTACTTTCAAGACTTAGGGTTTGAAGATTTGAGTTGTTATTACAATATAACAACAAGAGGTATGTGATCTATCTTTCTATGTGAATTTCAAAAATACTAGGAGCATGCTAGGGTTCTTCATGTGTTCATAATGTTGTGTATCTATTAGAGAAAAACATAGATCCAAATCTAGGGTTGCATGCACACATAGGATTGTTTGTTCATAACACATCAGTGGTATCAGAGCCTTTGGTTAACTTGTTTTCTATTACTATTATACAATTGTATGAACTTGACATATTAGGGTTTATTGCCAATAAACCCTAGGAGGCAAGATTTCGAGATTAGGGTTCCTAAACCCTAATTTGCGAAAATTTGAAAGGGTTTTTCAAATCCTTTCCTTAAGTGCCAAGATTTCAAAATCTAGGGTTTGCAAACCCTAGGATTTTCGAGATTAGCCTCATCCCCAAGATAAGATCCTAAATTTTAGGGATTTGGATAATCCCATATCTTGCAATTATCCTTTAATGGTTAAATATGGTAATTAAAGATTTTGAATTATTCTATCCCATGATTTTTGAAATTTAGAGGGATTAAAAGGATTAGGATAAATTAATTATTTAATTGGTAATTATCCTTCATGATTTAAATAATCCCTTATGATTTAATAATTTAAATTAATAGTTTAATTCAAGATAATTATTAAATCAAGAGTTTTAATATTTAAAATTTTAATTTAAATGGTATTAAATTTCGAAAAAAAAATTTAAATTGAGATTAAAACCCTAGTATTTTGAAATGATTAAAATACACCATATACTATTATATTATTACAAGATATATATATATATATATATATATATATATATATATATATATATATATATAGAGAGAGAGAGAGAGAGAGAGAGAGAGAGAGAGAAGTAAGTTCAATTGAGAAAATAAAAAAAGTTGAGAATGGGGGAATCATTCTCAGCCAATCATTTAATTAGCATATTAACATAAAATACACGGTGACAATTTTGTAAATATGATATATTAACCTTCAATCACAGATACCATTTCTTCTGGATCGTTTATTTATTCTTCATCAACACCATCTGTTATTCATTCACCTCGATTGTTCCTCTGTGTTCTTCATCAACATCATACAACATCATATGTTGTTCATCAACATCATACGTTCTACTACTTGTTCGCTATCAAAATCACATGTTCTTCATAAAAAAAGACATCGACACTTCATAAAAACATCAATTCTTCATCAAAAATCTTCGTTTATTCATCAAAATGTTGTGATTCGTCATTAAAACATTTATTTGTAGTACTAAATGTAACTCGTGATTCAATCTTGTCCAGTTTCATTGACATCAAGCGAAATCGTTAAAATAATCGATATTTATCGATGTCACATCATTTAGTGATCACAAATCATCGAAACTTCATCAAAGGAACCTTCGCCAATATCAAACAACAGGTAGCAATTGAAAGTTCATCAACATAAGCATATATTTGAAGATTTTTTTTAGAATTGTTTTTCAAGTTTGAAAAACTTCGTTTTTTATACATTTTTTTTTCACAATTTTTTATATAAACCTATTGATTATTAATCGATTTTGATAGGATTTGATTTGTTTTGTAATTATTGGCTTCAATTGTGTATTTTTTTTACCATAGTTATATAAGTTAATTTATTTGCACGCCAACTGTTCGATGAAATGCATAAACTAAATATATCACGTAATATTCACAAGTGAATATGTCTTTATACGAGAATCAATGTATATCTTTTAAAAACACAGAGCAAGTATGTAATTGATATGTGAATAATATATAAAAAAATATATTCACATGCGAATACATGTCATATTCACAAATGAATACAGGTAATACGTCATTTTAAGGTTTTAAGTAAGTTTGTAATTCATATGTGAATAACATATAAGAATTATATCCGCATATAAACATATATAATATTCACAAATGAATATATATGTAATAATTAAATGTGAATATATATATATATATATATATATATATATATATATATATATATATATATATATATATATATGTATGTATGTATTATTCACAAATGAATAAAACTGTCAATAAAACCGATGACTATAAAATATATAAAACTAAATATAAAAAACATATTTGATAAGAATATATATTTATTCACATACAAGTTATCTTTTTAGGTTAATAAAATAATTATATAAGCATATATATATTTTTATTAATGTTATATTCATTTGTGAATAAATGATAACTTTTTTTTTCCAGAAAATTATAAAAATAGAAAAACGTCATTTTGAGGCCCTAAACAGTCTCCAATGGCCGAAAAACACCGTACGTCACGGCGAAGCCGTGAGTTTTGTAAATCGCACAATTTTACATCAAATATGCGAATTTCGTCAAATTCCGAGACTAAACTTCATTGCGGCAAATTATTTTGATGATGTCACTAAATTTTCATTCCTACTAGTGATGACATCATCATTATTCATATATGAATAAAGTTTAGATATCATGACGATATGTTTACTGATGATGTTACTAACTTTAATCCTACTAGTAAAAACATCGTTATTGTAATCTTTTATTTTTATTTATGTGAATAAACTATACATGTTGATTTATTTATTTTGTGAATACAACCTTTATATATAAAAATAAATAATACACTATAAGAATTGGTTTGTGCATAGTTTTTTTTTTTGTATAATGTAACAATATTATTTTACACGTAAAATCAACATTATACTAAGACAAACAACATTGTATTGGTTAATGAATATCATTTGCATTTGAATTTAATACGATCAAAATGAAGAATATATTAAATTGTATAACATTTACACGTGAATATAAAAATATATTGTCTTCGTCAATGATATCTTCTCAATTATGTCAACCAATCGTCAACCACCAAGATATGAACCAACCATTGATTGAAATGTTATTCTTTTATTAAGTTATAACGATGCCTGAAAAACATGTGAATACACATAAAAAAATGTTAAAAATATACTTTTAGTTCATAATAATAGCGATTTATCACATTCTAATTATCACATGGTAAATTCACATATGAATATATAATCATATGTGAATATTATATGATATATGTTGTTTATATTGTATATTTACATGTGATATTACATGGTATATTCACAAATGAATATTACATAGTATATTCACATATGAATATTATATAGTAGATTTATATGTGAATATTACACATTCTAGTCACATCTAAATATTGCATGATATATATTCATTCATGAATATTACACACTATTTTCATATATGAATAATATATAATATATACACTTGTGAATATGATACATGATATTCATATTTAAATGTTAAACGATGCATTCACTTGTGAATATTACATAATATTTTCACTTGTAGGTATTAGATGCTATATTCACTTATGAATATTAGATGATATATTCATATGTGAATATTACACAGTTTATTCACATATGGATATTACAAGATATATTCACAAATATATATATTTTTAATATGTTATTCACATATGAATAACATATAAAATTGTATATTTTTTTGTGTTTTAATAATCATATATTGATTAAGGTGCGAAAACATATTCATATGTGAATATAGCGTGGTCATTTAGTTTATGCATTTCATCAAACAGTTGGAGTGCATACAAGTAAACTTTCTTAAAAATGCTAAAAACATGATACTTTGACTATTTAAAACTTACAAAATAGTAGATTGATAGAGAATTATATGAAATTTTTCAAAAAAAAAATGAGTTGATGTTTTTCTAACCTTAATTTCGAAGTTTTGTTTGATGATCGATGTTGAATGAATGATATGAAGTGAAACTGCAGTTGATTATCGATGATATTGATCTAATGACACCGGGAGTAAAGTTAATCGTAGATGTTGAAGATATTATCGTACTCAAGTATAGTTGAAGGTTGGATTGAAAGAACCAAAAACGATTTTTTTGATCTACTGTTGAATGATGTTGATGAACGTGTTTTTGACGAAGATGGATGATTGATTAATACTAGATGATGTTGATCGATGATTTAAATCAAGAAATTTGGATGATCGTTGAACGTTGGAGAAGAAATTTGGATGATGAACGATCGAGTATAATGAATTTGAATTGTTATCAAATTATCCACAGTTACGTATCTGTGATTGAAAGATATCATATCATATTTACAAGTTTGCCACCGTATATTTTAAGTTAAGATGCTAATTAAATGATTGGCTGAGAACCCCATTCTCAACCTTTTTTTTTTCTCAATTGAACCCTCCTCTCTCTCTCTCTCTCTATATATATATATATATATATATATATATATATATATATATATATATATATATATATATGTATAACTAAAATGATAGTCTTACCATTAGTAGGCCTCATTCACGAAACCGATCTATAAGGGGGGTATAAGGTTATGGCCTATAAAATGGCCATTTAATGGGTATCTATTCTTACCCACCGCTTCCTTGATTGGTGGAGGGTCATTAGCCGAACGGGTAGGATAAGGAAATCCTCTATTCATTAATAAGTATAATAAATATATGTAAAGTAACTAAACACTTTTACAAATTCCCAATCCTAGTTACTTTAGGCAAAAGTGAAATTGATGCAATCCCATGAAATTGCACTTTGCACCCTTGCTAAGAAGTTAGTGGAGCGTGTGTGGTTAACCGGCACACTAATTGGTTCTAAGAAAAGGTGGCAAAGGGTGACTCATTGCTTGTCATAGTTCGATGGAGTGTGTGTGGTTTACTGGCACATCAAATAGTCGATTGTAACAATGAGGGCACCATATAGATTTGCATGGTTATTCACACCCACTTTGTGATCCTCGGCATCCCAGTCACAAACGAGAGGGGCATATTGAGATTTAAACATGCCATTGAAAAGTTCAATGAATCTCTAAGGAAATCTAGGAATTCTCAATACATTTAAAACTTGAGCGTTATGTTTTTCATGATGAAGAATTAGTGAATCGTCATTCACTTACCTCCAAATTATTTGCATATTGAATTATAGAATCCCTTTTTCTAATGTGTAAATAATGTTGTTGGGTCCTAGCCCTAATTTTCCATTTTGGGTGTTTAATTAGGGATTTAATTCTAATCAAACTTTGTTCCTTTCTATTTAGAGATGTCTAATGTAAACAACATTGTTGCTACTTCATTCTCACTAATGAGCCTATGTCAAAAGGTGACATTTGATGGATCGAACTTTAGCGAATGGATAAGATACATTCGCACGATTGCTCGCTACAAGGACAAAGAGTATGTCCTCGACGAGAAACTTGAAAAGATCAATCCGGAAATCGCTACTCCCGAAGAAATGGATGTCTTTGAGACCCATGAGTGTGATATAATGAAAGTCCATTGCATTATGCTAGCCACAATGAATCCTGAACTCCAAAAGTCATATGAGGACATGTATCCATACGAAATGATCAAGACTTGATAGAGAGATATCACCAAAGCGCAAGGCAAGAGCGCTATGAGATGATCACAAACATGATCATCGCTAAGATGGGAAGTGGAGAGTCTCTAACCGTACACTTGCAAAAGATGCAAAGATATATTGATCGTCTTCGCAAGTTAAATGTTAACTTTGGGGAAGATTTGGCAATCGACATCGTTCTTCACTCCTTACCCTCATGCTACAACCAATTTAGGATGACCTACCACATGAACAAAGAAGAGGTCACCCTAAGTAAACTACAAGTGCTCCTAAGGACTGCTGAGATCAACCTCAAGGATAAGTATGTTGCATTAACTCCCATTCCACCCGCTGCTCCTGTTTTGGCTATTGGGCAAGGGAAGGGCAAGAAGAGGAAGGCTTCTTCAAAGAGCCACCACAATGGAAAGTCCCAATATGGTTCCGCCTCTAGTGGGACCAAAGTTGGTCATGCCAAGCCCAACTCAAACCCAAAGGAGGCAAAGTGCCACCACTGCCACAAAATAGGGCATTAGAAGAGAATTTGCCCAGAATATCTGCAAGCCATCAAGGATGGGAAGATCAAGCCATCTTTCTCAGGTATTTACACAATTAAATCTAATGATTCATTGCATGCTATTTCTTGGGTTCTTGATACAGGATGTGGTTATCACATATGTTCTGATTTGCAGGGACTAAGAAGAAGTAGGGATATGGAGCGTGGAAGAATAAATCTAATCATGGGGAACAGAAGATCGTCGCGTGTCACCAAGATTAGAGTGTATTCTCTAGTGCTTAGTAATGGATTAGTTTTAGATTTAAATAATTATTGCTACTCGCCAGATATGGCAAGAAACATCATTTCATTTCATGGTTTGTTTAAACAAGGATTTAGATATTCGTTTAATAATGAGAATGGTTCGATTTGTGCTTATCTAAATGGTGTTTTATATTTTGAAGCATAGCCTTGTAATGGAATTTATGAAACTATCATGGTTGTAGATAACCTAGGAAATGATGTGTTATGTATGGATTCTTCTAATAGTATGGATAAAGCATGCTTGTGGCATTGTCGTCTTAGACATGTCAACAAGAAGCGTATAACCCAGCTCCAAAAGGATGGAGTGTTGGAGTCATTTTACCTTAGGGAAGATGACACGTGCGAGTCTTGTTTGCTTGGAAAGATGACCAAGTCACCCTTCACTGGCACTTGTGAGAGGGGTGAGGGTTTATTGGATCTCATACGCACCGACGTGTGTGGGCCCTTTAGATCCACCACAAAGGATGCGAATCGCTTCTATGTGACTTTCACTGATGATTATAGTAGATATGGGTATATTTACTTAATTAAGAACAAGTCATAAACGTTTGAAAAGTTTAAAGAATTCAAACATGAAGTGCAGAATTAATTGGGCAGGAAAATCAAGATCCTTTGATCCGATCGAGGAGGAGAGTACCTAAGTCTTGAATTCCACAACTATCTCAAGGAATGCGGAATAGTTTCGCAATTGACGCCACCTAGGACACCACAGCTGAATGGTGTGGCAGAAAGGCGTAATCGAACCCTGTTAGACATGGTTCGTTCCATGATGAGTCGTGCTTCACTACCTATCTCATTTTGGGGGTATGCCTTAGGGACTACCGCCCATATCCTTAACCGAGTCCCTATAAAGAAGGTTGCCAAAACACCTCACGAGATGTGGACAAGTAAAGCTCCCTCGTTGGTAAATATCAAGGTTTGGGGCTGCGAGGCTTTCGTAAGACGAGATACTCACGACAGCCTTGAACCTCGTAATGAGCGATGTATTTTCATCGGCTACCCGTAGAAATACTTTGGATAGATCTTCTATAGACCGAGTGACAATGTTGTCTTCGTTGTGAGGAGAGGGGTTCTTCGAGAGCGAGAACTCATAAGCCAAGGAGATAGTGGGAGGAAAATCGATCTTGAAGAGATTCAAGAGTTGAGTGATGAAGGAACCTCTATCGCTGACGTTCAACCCGAGGAGGAAACTCCAGTTGAACCGATTGACAAGTCTTTACCTCTTAGACGCTCCGAAAGAGTTAGAGTTCAATCCTAGTTTTTATGGCTTTCATATTACTACTGAAGGGGAAAAGTATATTAGTGATGGTACACTAATAAATCTAAATGAACCTAACAACTATAAGGAAGCCATGGTAGGCCCAGAGTCTGCAAAATGGAAAGAGGCAATGGACAGCGAGATTCATTCCATGTATGACAACCAAGTTTGGAATTTGGTTGTCAATGTGCCTGGACGTAAGACCGTTAGGTGCAAATGGATCTTCAAGAAGAAGACCGACGTGGATGGGAATGTACACATATAAGGCGCGATTGGTTGCGAAGGGCTTTACTCAAACTCCCGGAGTTGACTATGATGAGACCTTCTCACCAGTTGCTAAAATAAAGTCTATTAGGGTGATGCTAACCATTGCTGCATTTCATGATTATGAGATATGTAAAATGGATGTCAAGAGCGCTTTACATAATGGGAAGTTGGTTGAGGATGTTTACATGGCTCATCCAGAGGGTTTTGTTGATACGAAGCATCCCAATAGAGTGTGCAAGCTTGAGAAGTCCATTTATGGGCTTAAGCAAGCATCTCGCAGATGGAATCTTTGCTTCGATGAGAAAGTCAATGAGTTTGGATTTGTACGAAGCGAAGATGAATCATGTGTATATGTCAAAGCCATTGGGAGTATAGTTAGCTTCCTAATTTTGTATGTCGATGACATACTGCTCATAGGAAATGACATCCCGACTCTGTAGGAGGTTAAGTCTTGGCTCGAGAAGTGTTTCGCTATGAAGGACCTCAGAGAGGCTTCTTATATTTTGGGAATAAGGATAGTGAGAGAGCGAAGTAAGAGAATAATAGGACTTAGTCAGAATACTTACTTGGATAAGGTACTAAAACGTTTTAGTATGGAAAACTCGAAGAAGGGAGAATTGCCGTTACAAAGTAATTCCAAGTTGAGTAAGACTCAAAGTTTGAGTACCGAAGCCGAGATAGCAGAGATGATCCGAGTACCTTATGCTTACACAGTTGGCTCAATCATGTATGCTATGACTTGTACTCGCCCTGATGTGGCCTTTGCTTTGAGCATGGTCAGTAGATATCAAGGGAACCTTGGCAAAGCACATTGGACCGCAGTTAAGAATATCCTTAAGTACCTTCGGAGGTCCAAGGAATGGTTTCTGGTTCTCAGAGGGAGTGATGAATTGAAAGTGAGAGGGTATAGTGACGCCAGCTTCCAGACCGACAGGGACAACTACCGTTTGCAATCGGGCTAGGTCTTTACCCTTAATGGAGGAGCAGTGACTTGAAAAAGTTCCAAGCAAGAAACCGTAGCCGATTCAACGTGCGAATCAGAGTACATTGCAGCGAGCGAAGCATCAAAGGAAGCGATATGGTTGAAGAACTTCATTGGAGACCTTGGAGTTGTACCAACGATAAAGGAGCATATGGAAATTTTCTGTGATAATGAAGGAGTGGTTGCCTTGAACAAGGAACCAAGATATCATGGTAGATCTCGACATATCGACATAAAATATCACTTTATTAGACATCAAGTAGAAGAAGGGCACCTCGTAGTTAAGATGATATCGTCAGAGGATAACCCAGCAGATCCGCTTACGAAAGGACTGAGTAGGGTTAAGCACTTGCAGCACGCTAGGAGCATTGGGCTGAAGGACGATATTAGTTTGGATTAGATAGTTTGGAAACTTGTAATAGATAATTGTAATTGACATTTGATTATTAAATAATGGATTAATATTTAATGGTGTTTCTCTTATGTTAATTGGTTGTTTCACTTTGCATGTTTTGACTTCCAGAATGATTGAGTTTGTTAAGAATAATCGAATCATTCAAATGATCCACAATCGTTCATATGTTGGAAGTAGGTATGAATGAAGACTGTCATGAATTCGTGTGTACATTGTCTGAATGGTATTAGACATAACAAAGGTTTGTTACAACATTCATGAGTGCTTATAAATAAGTTTTGAGCATTGGAATAAACCCGAACTTGCTGGAATTACTTCATGAAATCTATCACGAGTGATCGCAAGATGATAATATCATATGGTCTTAAAACCAAGATATATGGTTTATTGTTTACTAATTAATTATGCATTGATAATGCGAAACCGCATCAGTAAATTGATGTTATTAAACGCATTGTTGTGTATAATTGTTTAGTGAATAGTAAATGCATATAAGTTGAAGTTAATCTGTTACTTTTATCCTAAGAGGGTAAAAGCGATATCAGGGCCCCTCGATGATTTTGATTTGACTTATGTGTCGGGCCCGATCAGGACTGAATTGATGTGTTCAATTAAATTCTATGTCAAATGAATATGAGATTGAGAAACTGATTGCTGGAACAATGAGTATGACAATGTTTCATGAGATTGTTCGCACGATATCTACACAGAGGACTATACGATCCCTTATCTAAAGGACAGGTTACTGATGAGATCAGAGTTCGACAGCGTCTTTGATTGCTACGATTGCTAATCGAGTTGTACTTGCATCTGTGGTTACTAGACTTATCCATGTGGGAGACTGTTGGATTAGTGTCTAAGCCCGTAACCATATTTGGTAAGTACTTGATCCGGTTATGCACGGTCCATTTGGGTTGCCTTCACCAAAGCAACTTGACTGGAGAAATAAATAGAGAAAGACGTTATTATGATTTATTAATATATTATAAGAATAATATATTAAAAGAGAAATCATATTTGTTTAATTAATATTGGTCGATGATTAATTAGGAATTAATTTTGTGATTAAGTGTAATTAATTAAACTAGAGGGGTTGAATTGTAATTATGTGATAGTTGCAAAGTAGGGAAATGGTTACCCTAAATATAGGTTGGACGAATTCAAGGGATAAGGCATCCTTTAAATCGTCCGAGGATAGGGCTTTCAAGGCATATCTTTTGGTTACTTGGTGGGCAAGCAACTAGATAAGGATAAGGACTGAAACCATAATCTCTACCCTATATAAAGACCCCTAAGGCCATAGAAATTGTCCCTACTTGATCCCTAGGGTTCCTAGAGCCGATTTCTACATCTCCTCTTCTCTCTCTATTGCCTCTCCAATTTCTTGTGGTGTTTGTGAGCCATTAGAGGTACTACACTTGTGGTACTTGCTTTCAAGACTTAGGGTTTGAAGATTTGAGTTGTTATTACAATATAACAACAAGATGTATGTGATCTATCTTTCTATGTGAATTTCAAAAATACTAGGAGCATGCTAGGGTTCTTCATGTGTTCATAATGTTGTGTATCTATTAGAGAAAAACATAGATATAAATCTAGGGTTGCATGCACACATAGGATTGTTTGTTGATAACACATCATGTGTCCAGTCTACGACTCGCCGAGTTGTATGAACAACTCATCGAGTTTGTTCTTGAGGAAAGAAAATTGCCTTGGACTCACCGAGTCAGGGCATAGACTTGTCGAGTCCCTCCAATACTAGATCTGAGCTCTAACTTACAGAGTCCATTTCCCACTCGCTGATTCCACCCTAAACTCTCAAACGGGGAAAATTAGGGACTCGCGACTCGACTCGTCGAGTCTGAAGAACAACTCACCGAGTCCCATGCATGACATTACTATACAGTCGATTTTGATCGATTCTAGTGTATCCAATTCATAGATCTGGGTTCCTAGGATTGGTTTAACACGTAAAGTTTCTAACTTTACGTGCATGCATGCTCATAAGAAGCTCAAATACCCAATAATGAGCTAAAAGAGGAGATCTAGGTTTGGAATGGGAATTTGGCTCAATAAAGGTGGCAACCTTGAGCTTAAGGAGTTCTGAAATGCTTAGATCCGAAGCCCATTCATCTTAACTACTCTTAATTCGACATCAATGTCTAGAAATGGCTCAAAAATGACACTAGTAAGCTTTTAAGGAGATCTACATGATAATAAGCAAAGATTCGAGCTTTATACCTCAATGGGAACTGGAATGACACAAGAAACTCGGATCTTCTTTGATCCTCTGAAAACCTCTCTCCTCTCTTCTTCTTCTAACTCCAATATGCACCAAAATCCTCCACAAGGTGAAAAATACTCCAAGAATGCTTAAAGGAAAGCTAGGGTTTAGTAAGGGACGTTATGTGGGTGATGGGGGCTGATTTTGGGAGCAGAGAGTTGTTTAAATAGGGTGCAAACCCTTGAAATTAGGGTTTCATCCAGACTGGCATACTCGCTAAGTCCAAGAATATGGACTTGTCGAGTTTCCAACTTAAACCGTGTGCAAATCCCGTCTCTGCTCGACGATTCGGGCTACTGTCTCGTCGAGTACCCCTTAAGAAATGAAAATTACTTTATTTAAATCGCATACCAGAAATGGGGAGTTTCAACATCGCATGTCCATAGACTATCGGGAGCTGAAGAAGGTAACAATGAAGAACTGTTACCCAATTTCTAGGATAGATGATTTGTTTGACCAGCATCAGGGAGCATATTGGATCTACAAGATTGATCTACGGTTAGGGTATCACCAGATGCAAGTTAGGGATGATGATGTGCAGAAGACAACTTTTAGGTCTCGCTATGGTCGTTGTGAGTTTGTGGTGATTCCATTTAGGCTCACCAATGCTCCAACAACGTTCATGGATCTCATAAACCACGTGTGCAGACTGATGTTGGATCGGTCTGTAATTGTTTTTATCGATGACAACTTGGTTTACTCCAAGACTCAGGGGAAACATGAGGAGCACCTAAGCAAGGTGCTGAAGACACTAAGGAGGGAGAGACTTTTTGCGAAGTTCTCCAAGTGTGAGTTTCGGTGGTGCAAAGTGCAATTCCTAGGGCATCTCTTCAACCAGAAGGATATTCTAGTAGATCCGGCCAAGATATAGGCCATGATGCAGTGGGAGATTCCAAGGTCTCCAACTGAGATTTGGAGTTTCCTGGGTCTGGCATGGTATTACAGGAGATTTATCCAGGACTTATCCAGGATTGCAGTTCCGTTGACCCGACTGACCAAGAAGTCGATAGTTTTTCGCTGGGGACCTGAGCAACATGCATCCTTTGAGACGCTCAGGCAGTGATTGTGCGAGGCATTGATTCTGACCTTGCTAGAGGGAGTTGATGAATTCATAGATTACTGTAATGCCTCGATCACCGGTATGGGTGCAGTTCTAATGTAGAGGGGCCATGTGATAGCTTATGCATCGAGGCAGATAAAGCCTCATGAGGCTAACTATCCGACGCACGATTTAGAGTTGGGGGCTATGGTTTTTGCCCTCAATATTTGGTGGCATTACCTTTATGGGGTCTGTTGTACCATTTACATGGACCACAAGAGTTTGAGGTACCTCATGGATCAACCGAATCTGAACATGAGGCAACGTTGGTGTTTAGATGTGGATAAGGATTATGATTGTGAGATCCTTTATCACCCGGGCAAGGCCAACGTAGTGGTTGATGCCCTGAGCCACAAGGCGGTAGAGGCCCCGAACCGAGACATCTATCTGAGGATGATAGTGATTACCCCATTGCTAGAGCAGATCCTTGAGGTACAGGTCGATGGCCTGAAGGAGGAGCGCCAGAAGTGCGAGCAGATTATAGGCCATTTGGCCTCCTTCGATTACGAAAACCAAGGGCTGTTGACCCTGCATGGGAGGGTATGGGTGACGTACTGGGGCGGAGTGCGACATGTATTGATGGATGAGGCACACAAGTCTAGGTTCTCCGTCCATCCGGGAGCGATGAAGATGTACAAAGATCTTCGACCCGATTACTGGTGGCCTACATGAAGTGGGACGTATCGTGGTATGTAGAGAGATACCTGGCCTGCAGGAAGGTCAAGGCATAACAACAGAAGCCTCACGACAAGGTGCAACCATTAGACATTCCCATATGGAAATGGGAAGATATTACTATGGATTTTATCACTAAGCTTCCCAGGACCGCACGTGGGGTCGATGCGATTTGGGTCATCGTGGATCGGTTGACCAAGAGCGCCCACTTTATACCGATCCAAGAGAGTATCTCGGTGAGAAGCTGTGTGACAACCCATCATCTTCTTCTACCTCGTCCAACCACATCTCCCTTCGACTCCTTCCTGTTCCAATCATCCAAAGGCCACCGACGGACCATGCTGCTGGCAAGCACGTCTCGTTCCACTGTTCCATTGCCGCTGACAACCACACATGCTGTCTTCGTTGAGTGCCGCCAGGAGGATAGTAGCGGCCATATTTCGTGGTTGCCGTCGTTGCTCGTTAGACTGTCCTTCAGCCTCCATCACCACTATGGAAACCCTCATCTGCCACCTGTTATTTTTCCATCGAAGCGACACCACCACTGTCGGGAACCTAACCAACTTTTGGGGGATCCACCGAAGGCTGGAGGTGGAACAAAGAGTGAAGGTGGGTCGTGAACCATTGAGGTTGCTGCTGTTGAGTGTTGAATCATTGAAGACCCGCCGCTGACTGCTATGTCGCCGCCTCGAGACCACCCTCTGGTTTCCGTTAATGTCCCTACCACCATCGGTAGTGGCTATGTTTATATGTGTGTGTGTGTGTGTGTTTTGCGTTCCACTATGTTGAATGTAATTTCGCACATATGTATGGGTGTTGTTTCTATTTGCATGATGGTGAGGCATGGCTAGACAACAAAGAAGAAAAAACCTGCCACCATCTACCACCGCCTGCCACCACAAGGGTAGCAGTGGGTGTGTGTTTATTATGTATTTAGGTGTGTTTTGAAGTGTAAAATTGTATGTATGTTGTATCATTGTATTGTATTGATCGAAATAATAAAATAAAATCTGTCACCACCACCGTTAAGTGGTAGCCGCCGCCGTGAGCCGCCGTTGACCACCGCTACCCGAGGTGGTAGTGGGTGGTGCCCGACTAGTGAAACCCTAATTGACCTAATAAAACCCTAATGGGCCCAATAAAGCCCTAATTGACCTAAAAGCCCAAACATGTGACTAGTGGGCTTATTTAAACTCTAATGGGCCTAATGAACCTTACTCGATCAAAGAACCTAGCTATTGGGCCTATTGGGCTAAGATGGGGTTGGAAACCCTAATTAGGGTTTAGAAAACCCTAATGTTGGATTTATGGGATTTGGACTTATCGAGACCCACATTTGGGCCTTTGGAATTGGACTATGTATTAAGCCCAATCACACCATATGATTTATTTAGAAGAGTGATAGACTTAATGGATTAAATCCTTAATGGGTTAAGTGAGAAACACTTAACACTAATTGTTATTTTATGTGAAACCTTAATTTTGGGATTGATGGGGCCGCACGAGAATTAATTATTAAACCTAAAATAATAATTAATAATCATTGGAAAATTACCCTAAGGCAATATTGGACTTAATGGATTAAGTCCTTAATGGGTTAAGTAAGAAACACTTAACCCTAATCGTCATTTCATGTGGGAACCCTAATTTCACTTAAGCCTTGAGTTGGGCCTTTCCTTTGGGCTTTGGTAATTTGATTATTAATGGGCCATCCAAGAATAATCATATGGACTAGAATATGTTGATGAGCTTAGGGTAAGGCCCATATGAGGGTGTGGGCCCAATTTGGAAAATTGTGCCTTGGATGGGGCATAGTTTGGGCCTTCATGATTATATGATATTGGTCCATTAGATATGCCAAATTTTTGGGCTGCACTAGGTAGGTGGGCCTTTGATTATGACCATGTAAAGGTTTGGGCCAAATTGGGAAAACTGTGTCATATGTTGGGCTTTGATTCCTAGTTTGACTTTTGGGTCTTTGGATTGGACTCTGGGCTTGAATCAAGCCAATATGGGATAATGTAGCCTGTTACTCCAAGAATTTGTGGTTATGTGTTGGGACCCAATTATTAATTGGGTGATGTTTTGATATTGACAGTTCGGGAAATCGTTATCTAGCAGTGGGGATTGTGTCTATGGGACTTCAGCATTTTGAGGTGAGTTATTCTCACTATATCAATAGGGTCTAAGGCACCAAGGTCGGCACTTTAGTTTATTGCCCTGATTATAGGATGTTATTATGCTAGTATGGTTTGTTAGATAAGTATCCTGATAGATAGGATAATGCTATGCTTAGTGATCTGTATGATCTGTGCCTGTTATTGATTGATTGATTATGTGTTATTGTATATGTCGACATATATGGTTGTGGTTGGGTTGAGGCAGTCCTGCTTTGTGCTGAAGGCCAACATACCCGGAACGGTCCGGATAGCCTGTAGGCCCTGCGAGGCGGTCCAGTCATGTCGAAGGCCCAACGAGCGGTCTGGATAAGTTGTAGGCCCTGCGAGGCGGTCCAATCATGTCGAAGGCTCAGGAGCGGTCCAGAGAGGCTGTAGGCCCTGCGAGGCGGTCCAGTCAGGCTGAAGTCTCATTATGCATGTTGTTTGCTGTCTGTTTATATGATATGATTATATTTGTATGGTGTTGGTATTTGGGGGGAAACTCATTAAGCCTTCGAGCTTACATTTATTGATTATTGTTTCAGGTACTTCTGATGATTGCGGGAAGGCGAAGGTGTGATCGTGCACCTCCTAATATTTTCATGAATTGATTCTGGGGATAATCTGATGCTTAAACTATTTTGAAAACAAATTGTACTAACTTAATGGTTTTAAATGTTTTAAAAAGTTTTAAATTGGCTTGAATTTTATGGGTGTTACAGTCGAGTTGGGAGATAACTCGACGAGTTAGGTTAACTGAGAGCTAACCTTGACTTTGACTTTGACCTGAATGTTGACTTTGACCAAGGGTAAGATGGTCATTTTACCCTAAGAAGGATTATCAGATTCTGATTAAGTGTTGTTATGGAATTGATAGCCGGAGAGTCACCGGAGCAGCGGGCAGGGATTCCTCACTCGCGTTTTCAGTAGTCAGTCTTGCGAGGTGAGATCCCTTTTAGTAAGAACGGGTCTAAGGCACCAAGGTCGGCCCGTATATGTGATATGCTAGTAGATGAGTATGGGCGGGGCCCGAATCTCATAGCATTATAGTGTGGGCGCGACCCGAATCTCATATTATTATTCGAGTATAGATATGCGATTATTTGGTAGATATACTTGTTGTATGTGTGATACTTGTATGCATGTTAGCAACGGAGTGTGGGCGGGGCCTGAATCTCCAGGAGAGTGGGTGGGGCCCATATCTCATAGTTACATGATATTTGTATGGTATGTGGTAGTTTGGGGAGACTCACTAAGCTTTGTGCTTACAGTTTTTAGTCTTGGTTTAAGGTACTTCCGGTAGCAAAGGGAAGGGCCTGGGTGATCGCATGACACACACCACAATTCCAACCTGGGATGTTTAGACTCTGATATTTTTCTCATATGATTTTGTTACAGTACTTGTCACGATGTTTTGGAGATACATGATACTTGATTTTCTTTATGTCTATGGATGATTTGTGGTTATTTATTAAGTTTCAAAATGAAAATTTTGGACCATGTTTTTGGGATGTTTCATTTATATAACCGACTTAATGCCTAAAGTCACTTTTTTAGAAAACAAACTTAACAGGAAAAGTTCGCGGAGTTCTCGAAAAATAGGAGTTCACGAAAGATCCTGACCCCCCCACCCCCCCCCCCCCCCACACACACACACACACACATATATATATATATATATATATATATATATATATATATATATATATATATATATATATATATATATAACTAAATGCACAAGTAGTGAATAATTCAACAAAACAAGATAAGTAACTTCAGACTAATTATAAACGAAGTTTGGTAAAACACATGAAATAAACTTTTGAAAAATTATAAAATCAGAACACAATATTGAATGTGGTTCTGTTAATCTAACTTACATCTACATGAGATATATATATATATATATATATATATATATATATATATATATATATATATATATATATAGAGAGAGAGAGAGAGAGAAAGAGAGAGAGAGAGAGAGAGAGAGAGAGAGAGAGAAATTTATTATATTTCAAGAACAATTACATTCACTCACAAATGTTGCACCTCACTTGAGCTCTAAAAAAATCTCTTGTTTACAAACAATTTCAAAAGACGTGTTCTCAACCTCATAATGATTGCTTTCTTGAAATATGTATACTTATACTCACTCGTATATGTGCAAATAATGAAGGGGGAAGTTGTTTAATATATAATAATGAAGGGGGTATGTGCCTATTTATAAACAAACATGGAAAATCTTAATTCCTATTGGCAATTTTCATCCATAATTAGTTCATGAAGGGGATGGCCTAGTTCTAAACCAATCATGGGACGCCATGTAATTGTTTTTAGAACCTTTAGCCTTGGATGTGCATGACGACCTGCCATGCACATAGGAGCGTACTATGCCTACCCGAATACATCATAGAAACACATTCTCCTTGATCACTCTACTAACAACACATTCTGGAACAACGATAACACATTCTTGGACCACCCCAACATACTTACCATGTACGCAATGCTTTATGATGCTTGTTAACACTTTCTAATTCCTGACAACGATTTTGATTCCTTGCAACACTTTCTGAATTCTGGCAGCACTTTATGCTTTCTGGCAATGCTTTCTGATGCTTCAGTGCAGCCAATGCATTTAGTGCATTCAAAACACAACATTAGTTCTTCAAAGGAGCATTCTCCTATCGGGAGCACATTTACTCACCAAAAGCATAGTTGTTCACCAAGAGCACATTTGATCACCGAAATCACTTTTGTTCTCATCAAGCATCTTTGATAAGACTTCACAACCCAACAACAAGAGCAATTTCCGGAGATGTTTGCAAGTTTTACTTTGTATGAATATGAATTATTTAAATGAGAAAAAGTGTGTTGCATTTTTGTTTTATAAATTTATGTTATATAGAGGTTTAGAGTATCGTACACATATAGGGAATAAGTCATAACTAAGTCTATTTATTTGGGACATAGAAAACCAATAGACCGACATTGGCACTAGGTGAAGGCAACTCGACGAGACAAATGAACAACGAAGCATATGTGGTGGTGTATATGCATAGACGCGTGCAAGTTAGAAAGCATCAATATATTCAAAAATATTTGTGTGATATTTTTTTCTCCTTTGTTGATTTATAAATGTCTTTTTCTAATGTTATTTTAATAAATTTAAGATGTCAATATGATATTTGCATCACTATACCATTTTCTTTGTTATAGTAATTTTGCACTATATAAGGTTCTTCAACTTCGGTTACTATTTAAACTATACTAATATGAAATGTTATAGGTTTTACACGCTTACTACGTGACATTGATGTGGCATCAAGATCAAGATCGAGATCAAAATTTTATTTATATGTATATGTATACTGTAAATAAAATTTAATATATTTAATAGAAAACATATATAAATAGATAAATATATAATCAAAATACAAATAACTAAAACTTTGATTTGGTTGTGTGAATGTCTTGTGGACTTCACCCCACCATCACATGAGGTAACCAATTATGAAGGCTACATCCAATTTTATTGATACACTTTAAACAATAATTCTAAGCCAAAGGATTCTGATACGATGCAAAATAATGTCGGTGATCGTTTTTTTAAAAATATGGTAGTTGGTTACATATCACTAACATTAACCCTAACACATACATTATAGCATATTATTTATTGTTAGCTTGTAGTTTATTGTTAATATTTTTGTGGCAAGTGATTCGTTATTTTTCATATCATATAAATTAAATAAAAATTAAATGTCTCTCATCAAACGCAACCCCATTTCAAGTGTTCAAATCTCCAATAAAAACGACAAACGAGCTACGATATTTCCATGTTCATATACAAATCAAATCTTACACCTTTGTGTTATATGTGTATATAAATTTGTATTTTTTATAAAGTTACGTAGAAAAATATGGAGGGAAATAATAGAGTATGGGCATGTTTGGTGGCGTTTTTTTAATGCACATTTGATTGCTTCCCTCCTGATTCCCAAAATGTAGGCAAGCATATAGGGTCCTAGTTCGGTATCTTTTCGCATCACTTGCTTAGTATATATGAATTATTGTGGGATCTTTTGCTATATTGATATTGTTCGATGCAATTATTATTCGATATTGGCTGTCTATTTCGGTTACAAACTTCTTATATAATCAAATCAAATATTAAGTTATCACTGGTTTATTTTTGAGCTTATTATAATATTAGGTGTAAAACCCATGTATTACATAAGTTTAATTAAAAAAAAAACAAATATAAAATTTTAACAATTTGAAAAGTTTGAATTTATAAGAAATTAAGAAAAATTTGAATTATTAAAATTAATGAGACTTTAATGTATTGAATACATTACATATATAAATTCTTTTTAATAAATACTTTACATATATATTACCTTACACATTAAATGTGGAATTTTAATTTAATAAAATGAAAAATACAATAAAATGACAAGTGGAAAATATAAAATTTTAAAAATCTAGAAAATACCATGAGTCCAAATGAATGAGAAGAGGATATAACAAAAAAACCTTCATTTATTATAGTAGATAACGTTTTGCAAAATTATTAAAATAACTTATAAGCTAATTTTAAAAAAAAAACTTATTGATAAGCTAGTCTTGTTTTTTCCACAAGTTTTCTAAATATATCAATTTGCATCATTTTATATTTGTTATCTATTTTATTGGCTAGTTGTTTTTTTTTTGTTTTTTGTCTTTTTTCTTTTCAAAACGATATTACTTTATCAATTAGTTTATCACTCATCCACTAGCTTATTAAATAAAAACCAATATTGGTTATCAACTAGTTTATCGGTAATCAACTACTTACGAAACAAAAACATAGTTTTGGTCCCTATGGTTGGCACTAAGTTGCAATTTTGGGCAAAGTTTTAAAAAATTGATGTGAGTAATCATCATGGTTGCAAAATGCTACATGGTTGGTCCCTTTGGTTATTACCATCAATGGGTCTTAGTTAAATATGTCTAAGATGAAAATTGCTCCCGAACTAATTCAGGAAAAACCGTAAACTAAAGTGGTTACAATGGTTAAATTTGTAACTTATTCATATCCAAATTAATATATATATATATATATATATATATATATATATATATATATATATATATATATATATATATATATATATATATATATATATATATATATATATATATATATATATATATATAATAAAGATGATAAATTTGTGTCATAGAAATATTACATTTATCTTTAACTTTTCATTTGCAAGCTCGTTCACACCCATCCATTCCAATTGCCACCTATGTTTCTGGTGAGCATTCCATCTTTTACGACCACCTTCGTCAATGGACAACACATTAACCTCTCTTCGTCGTCGCTCTCCTTCTCCGACCACCACTTATTGTTCAAGTCCGCACCAGAGGACAAAGAGGGTGGCGTGAGGGTTTGGTTTTTCTTGATCTTCGTCGTTTGTTGTTCACTTCATCATCATTTGTTTCTCCTTCAATGTCTGGCACATTGGTGACACCCAATAAGGGTTAGTAGTGGCAAGAACTTCGGTGAAAGAGTCTCGTTGAAAGTGTGTAGTAGGGTGGGATGGACTAGGTAGGATATGTCTCTTTATTATTTAAAATAAATATAATAAGAGATAAAACAAACATAAAAACATGACAATCACTACGTACTTAACATAGAGTTGTTAACGGTAACTGACAATAGGACCAATCTTGATGGATTTTGCAACTATGAAGATCATTCATATCAATTTCTTAAAAGTTGGAATAAAACTTCATATTAATATTAATGCCAACCACAGGGACCCAAAATGTAACTTACTTTAACATGAATAACTATAAACAGTTAATATAAACATAAGTTTTGTATATTTTTATTATGTTATTATTAAACGGGAAAAATCATACGTGTTATTATATTTTTTTTATGTAGATAAGTCCCTTGATTCTACTTGCATGATGAAGCATTAATTTACGTGAGCATTCGATTACTAAATACATTTTCAGAACACTTGGTTGTTTGTACTATAAGTTACATAATTTTTTTTTTTTTTTTAAATCGTAAATAGTTGGGAGTCTTTAAAAACGGATTTAATCATGCAAAAAGGTTTCATGGCCTCATATATATATATATATATATATATATATATATATATATATATATATATATATATATATATATATATATATATATATATATATATATATATATATATATATATATAGGTTTATGTTATTTTATTGAAAGTAATTATTGTGTTATTGTATTTATAAATATATGCTAATCATTTTACTTATTTTAAGAAAGTGATTAATAAATATTATTTAATTAAAAATAATCAAAAAATATCATTTAATTTAACTGGAAGAGTATTTTAGTCAATTAATATATATATATATATATATATATATATATATATATATATATATATATATATATATATATATATATATATATATATATATATAATAAAGAAAATTTGCATATTTTAAGGGATAATAGATTCTATTAATTTAAAAAATCTGATTTTATGAATTATAAGGTTTTTAATTCGAAAATTCTGATAGAATATGTTTGAGTATGTTCAAAAATAAAAATATTCTAGAACGCTAAAATAATAAAAATATTCTTGAATATATTTCTTGTAAAATAATAAATTCTCGAACCAGCATTTGAAGAATTAAAAAAAAATTATATTAATTCTTATTGAATACATGAAACAATTGTTAAAAATTACATTTATTGTTAAAGAATATAACTCAAAAACTTTCAAATTGGGGAAAAAACATAAAAATCTAACAAATAACACTAAATCATTCTAAAATAATAATGTTGCTAAGATGCGTTGTTCAAATGTCGTGGTCCGTTCTTCAAGCATCAACTTCTGTGGAAACAAATCCAATGAATAAATTAGTGAGAAAATATCCATAATCCATTCCAACATAATTGGAATTCGTGATTCCATTCTGATACAATTGGAATTCATTTACCAATAATTATATTAATTCGTCGCATTCTAACACAATATGTTCATGATTATCATAAAAAAACATTCTTTTCTTATAGAATACTATAAACGAAGAAATATCATTTAGTTGAAGCATTTTAGCGAGCGTTGCATCAAAACAACTTTCAATTTCCTATAAAAATTAGACAATCAGAACTAATTCCAAATTCATCAAAAATATTACACCTTGAAAGAATTAGCAAATAAACCTAAAAAAATTCAAAATTTCTTTGATTTCAGTCAAACAATCAACCTAAACATCCACTCTATATATTGAAATCAAATCAAATTAAAAAAAAAAAAAAAAAAAAACCATTTGAAGATTAAACTTCATTGGTTTAACATTGTTCCATAACCTAAGATAGCACCTTCAAACTGTTATAGATTTGAACAAACAACACACCTTCAAATTGTTCCAGTTATCATATATGCATCTTAAGAATAAGATCTAGGTTTAATTGAAAACTGAAACAAAAACACATATACAAGCAAAGTGTTACATAACATAAAATTTGGGGTTTGAAATTCAAACTCACATAATGAACAAAAATTGTTATAGAATATAACTCCTCCGTATTTCAGTTCTATCTTTTATTTACAAATAATTTGTGGTCTTTTTATTGTTTGTGTGTAAACTGAAAGCCCCCTTTTGTTTTATTATCAGCAGTAATAAACATCTCATGAAATTTGAAGTGAGAACCCATATGAGATAGAAAGAACGAGAATATCAAGAAGAGGAAGCGAACTATGACTTAGGTCACTTCCTTCGTTCCATTTTCCTTTGAATTGAAGATCTGCAATGCATACAAAACCTATTGGAAGTTGAAAGAAGTTGCTGCATAAACCCTAAAAGATTCGCATTTCATTCTATTTTAGAGTTGTTTTATGGATTTGTTAAGCATCAATTGATAGAACAACAAAGAAATATAACAGAAACTAGGGAAAAGAAGAAAGAGTGAAAGCGAGTAAAAAAATCGACATCAGGGAGGACTCGACAACATGAAAAATCGAACAAAAACGAACCTTAGTTGTTGAGTGCGACGATCTCTGGTAGGTGGTTCACTGGGGAAAATATCGGCTAACGGTGGTGAGGGCTTGCTTGAGAGGTAATGACCGATAGAAGTGGAGGCGTAGGTTTGTGTCACTGTATGAGTTTGTTATGCATCCATTTTCCTCCTTTGCACCCTATCAACGGAGAAGCAAGAATGCAGCCTCGCTGCTCCTTCCCATCTCCCTCTTCGGCCTCGTCGGTTCCCTGAGATACCCTCTTCGCCATCGATCAGAAATAAACGGATTAGCCGCCTGCGAGATTCCTCGTGATGGGATCGGTTGGAGGTGAGGGAACGAGATTTAAACCGTATAGATTAGGTTAAAAGTTAATATCATGATTATAGGGATTATTTTTGGAAGTTATTAAACAAATTATTAAATTACCCTTATTTGTTTATTTAATTATTTAATTTTTTATTTAGTTTTGATTGGTCCATATTTATGTATACAATGACACAATAATTAATTTAAATACCTGAACCTCTCTCTCTCTCTCTCTAGATATATATATATATATATATATATATATATATATATAGAGAGAGAGAGAGAGAGAGAGAGAGAGATGTAAGTTCAATTGAAAAAATAAAAAAGGTTGAGAATGAGGGAATCAATTTTCAACCACTCATTTATATTTATCGCAAAAGTCTCCATTGTACCGGCTGAAATGGGAAAGAAATACACATGTGTTATCTAACAAAACATGTTTCCTTAAACTATGCTAATCATTATCTTAATATATACAAAAATAAAGTTTTTTTTTTTTATCTTTTTTTAAAATTTTAAGGAGCTATTTTATCGAAAAATGTTTTTATATATATCAAAATTCATAATTTTTTATTCTTTATAAATATACATCCATGTTGATATAGTTTTAAAATAAAACGAAATATATATTTGTTTTATAGTTTCAACTATTGTTATTCATAAGTGAATAAAAATGCTTCAGATTTTACTACAATACATTCGTAATTCACTTATGAATAAAAAATATGATTATTATTACTATTATTATTTAAAATTTAAGTATATTCATATATAAATATAACATATAATAAACATAATATATTCATATTTAAATATTAAACGATGCATTCACTTGTGAATATTATATAGTATATTCACTTGTGAATATTAGATGATATATTCACTTATGAATATTAGATGATATTTTCATATATGAATATTACATAGTATTACATGGTATATCACATGTTAATATTACATAGTATATTCACTTGTGAATATTAGATGATATATTCACTGATGAATATTACACAGTATATTCACATATGAATATTACAAGGTGTTTTCACAAACATATATAAATTTTATATGTTATTCACATATGAATAACATATAGACTTAGATTTTTGTTTTGTGTTTTAATAATCATATACTGATTCAGGTGCAAAAACATATTCATATGTGCATATAACATGATAATTTAGTTTATGCATTTCATCAAACAGTTTGAGTGCATACAAGTTAACTTTTTTAAAAATGTTAAAAAATGATACTTTGACTATTTATATCTTACAAAATAGTAGATTGATGGAGAATTATATGAAATTTTTCAAAAAAAAAAAAAAACTAGTTGATCTTTTTCTAACCTTAATTTTGAAGTTTTATGTGATGATCGATGTTGAATGAATGATATGATGCAGATTTTTTGTTGATTATCATTTATGTTGATCTAATGACGCTGGGAGTATAATTCGTTGTAGATGTTGAAGACATGAGCGTATTCAAGCATAATTGAAGGTTGGATTAAAAAAACCAAAAACAAATTTTTGGTTCGTTTATTGACGAACCAAAAATCAAAGAAGATCGATGATTGATTAACACTGGATGATGTTGATGAGGGTTTAATTGAAATCTGGATGATTTTTGAAGGTTGGAGGAGAAATTGGACGATGAACGATCGATTAGGAATGATGTACCGCCCCGATTTCCAGGTATTGATTTCTTTGTTTTAAGGTCTTTTGATTTCAAGGTTTACTCGACGAGTTGGTTGCTCGACTTGTTGAGTAGCAGCGGGTTGGTCCACGTGTTTAAGTGACCGACTCGCCGAGTCCAAGGAGGGACTCGACGAGTAGGAACTGGAGGATGAAACCCTAATTTCCGGGGTTTTGCACCCTATTTAAAGGATCATTGGCCTCCCCAGTCTCCCCTCTACAGCCTCTTGTCATTCCAAACCCTAAATTCATGTGTGTGTGATTTTTTGGGAGGTTGGAAATTTACAAGTATGGTTTTACAATGAATATAGGTGGTGGAGTTCGTGGCAGTGATCTGAGAGTTTGAGCTTATCTTACGAGTCGACAGTTGTGAGGTGAGTTATCCTCACTATATCAATAGGGTCTAAGGCACCATGGCCGACCCTTTATGATTGTATCCAGATTATGGCATGATATGTTATTGGTTTACATCTTGGTAGTTAGGATGGTGATATGCTTATGTTAGTGACCTGGTTAGGTCAGTGTCTTGATTTTAGAATGATGCTATGTTAGTGACCGGTTAGGTCTGTATCCCAGTCTTTGGGATGTTGCTATGATTAGCGATCTGTTAGATCGGTTTAACTGTTATATGATATGAGCTAGCGTATGATATTTATGTGCACACGTCTGTTTGATTGGGGGTTGGGTTGAGGTGGTCCTGCTTTGTGTTGTAGGCCAACATACCCGGTAAGCGATCCGGATAGGTTGTAGGCCCTGCGAGGTGGTCCAGTCATGCCGAAGGCTCAGGAGCGATCCAGATAGGTTGTAGGTCTTGCGAGGCGGTCTAGCCAGGCTGAAGGCTCATTATGCATGCTGTTTTGTATTTGTTATATGTTAAGGTTATATTTGTATGACGTTGATATTTTGGGGTAGCTCACTAAACTTTCAGGCTTACAGTTTCAGGTACTTCTGGTGATCGAGGGAATGTGAAGGCTTAATCGTACCGCTCCTCCTGCTGCTTTGATTTATGATTGGAAACTGGGATACTCTGATGATTATTATTTTGAAAACAAATTATGTAATAGTTAAATGGTTTTTAAGTGTGTTGAAAAAGTTTTAGTTTGGCATGATTTTATGGGTGTTACAAATGAATTTGAACTGTTATCTAATTCTTTACTGTTACGTATTTGAGATTGAAGGTTATTATCATATTTACAAGTTTACCACCGTGTCTTTTTATTCCTAAATTAAATGATTGACTGAGAATGATTCCCTCTTTCTCAACTTTTTCTTTTTTCTCAATTGAACTCTCTCTCTTTCTTTCTCTCTCTCTCTCTCTCTCTCTCTCTCTCTCTCTCTCTCCCCCCCCCCTCTCTCTCTCTCTCTCTCTCTCTATATATATATATATATATATATATATATATATATATATATATATGATAACACAATTAAATATCCTCCTACCTTTACCAATCATCATATCCATTTAAATAATAACATATGTTATATTAGTATCCTAAAATATCATTAAATTTCATTAAATGAACATTAAATGTTACACATATCACCATTTAATTGGATAGGATGATATATAGGAACAAAAGGTAAGAATAAATTTTAATTTCTCTATCTTTTGTAGGTGAAAAACCCCATCATATTTAAATATATATACACCATATTTTACGTGTTGGATGATAGTTTTAATTTTTAAATAATAACTGTGACATATTATGAGGAAACGAACTACACCAAATAACGCCTGAAGATCACACACATGTCCCGTAACTCACGGCAGCAGTTTTTCTATTTCTTTATATAATGTTGATCCACATCTTAACTAAAAGATATCAATAATGTTGATCCACATCTTAACTAAAAGATATCAATATTGGAGAATTTAATTATTTAACATATTTTTTATAAAGTGTGAGATTTTTAATATATCTTGCTCTTTCATGAGGATGACATCACAATTTTTTTCACTCACATATCATCCATCTTGAAACACAGTTTCTTTCACACAAAGATCAAGAGGACAGAGACTGTTAATAGGGTTTTAAAGTATATATTCTTCGAAAGAATACAACGAAATGTAATAACATTTTCTTTTGTCAAATTGGAAAGGTTACTTCCATGTTTCTTAAATTTAAATCTTGCCCGTATGCTAAAATACGTACACAAATGACTACTTTATTTTTTTTTTATATATTATTGTTAAATATTACTAAAAAGATTTTTTGCTTAGCTCTTATAATGCTCATTTACGCCTAGTTCTTGATTTAAGCAAAGAAAATAAAATAAGAAAAAAGAAAGTAAGGAGAGAAAAAAAAGAAAAATGAAAGAAAAAAAATCTTTTGTGTTCCTAAAGAAGTGGATGGAAAATTAATAATTTTTTTTTTTCTTTCTAAATCCTTCAAACTCAGAAGGAAAGTTAGGAAAGAAATTGATCCTTTCATTTCTCTGTACTTCTTTTATTTAATGAAACTCGGAAACATAAATTTCTTTCACTTTCTTCACATTTTCATTTTTTTTTTCTTTCTTTAAGTTGAACTTGAGAATGGGGTGTTAAGATCCGAGATAATCAAACCCCATGAAAATGTATAAAATTATAAATAAGGATCTGATGGTAACAACTTTACTTTCCAATGAACCTTAATCAAAATATACACTTTTTGTAAGATCTCAATACGATCGATGCTTTCATTAATCACCAAAAGGGTCCTATTTATACATGAGATCTATAGCTATAAGGAGAGTGTTGTTAAATACAATTACAAGACAAATGTAACAAAGAGAAATAATATAGTGATAAGGCATATCATTGATAGTACCCCGCAATACAATTGGAAGAGGGTGAATGCATGCTTAGATGTCATTAAAGTCATCAAACAAAACTTTTGGTATACCCTTTGTAAATACTAGTTGTGAGACTTGTATATTATACGGGTTAATTAAAACAAAATGTTAAGTACGAACGATTAAATAGAAATTTAATTTCAATTTGAAATTGAAATAAGTGAAAATTATGTGAAAAAAAAACATGCAAAAAATAAATTAATTGAAATTATGTGTTTAGTGTAGTAACCGAGTTAATTCTAACAAAATGTTAAACATAAAGGTTTAAACTGTAAATTTATTTGAAATTGAATTTAAATTTAAAATTTAAAATTTAAAATTAATAGTAGTTATGGTAAGTTTAATTTATGGAAACTAAATTAATGATAGAGTGAAAATGAAAATTGAAGCAATGACAAGTGGAAAATAAATATATATCTCAAAATTATGACAAAATTACATGTGGTTAATTTTATGAGATAATGACATATGGCAAAGTCATTTTCATTTATTAGGGTAGATGTAGGCAAGTTCATGGGACGGTGATACATATAGAAAATGTATCTCTCCCTTTGCAACTTTCTCACAAATAATGTGAATATCCATTTAACGATGTACTAGATTGCCCCCAAGGTAAATATGTAACGTCCCAAAAATAATAGCCAAAAATTTTATTTTTAATTTAATAAAATTAGTATTATAAAACATCATCAATACAATCCAAATAAAATAAGTGTATCAAACATCATCTCAAATCAGAGTAAATCACAAAATACAAAATGAGGTGGTGTGTGCTCTGCAATCATCCCGAGTCATTCTCCTTGGAACAAGAGGTACCTGAAACATAAACTGAAAACCGTAAGCACAAAGTTTAGCGAGTTACCCAAAATACTACATACCATACATATATAACATATAACGGGTCCCGCCCTAACTCGCATAACGGGCCCCACCCATATGAGTATAATGGGTCTGCCCTAACTCGGATAATGAGCCCCGTTTTAACTCACATAAAGGGCCCCGCCCACATGCAATTCATATTATTATAACAGGTAATAGCAGATAGAATAACCATCGGGCCCGCCCAATAAGCATACAACACATACACATACAAATGTCACACATACAACAAGTACACTAACATAACAGGTCATGGGTCGACATTGGTGCCTTCGACCCACTAAACATAGTGAAGAAACTCACCTTGCACTGCTAAATCACACTGATAAATACCTGGCTGCTGGTCCGATAAATCCTCGAGCTATATCAATATGAAATAACACCCAATTAACATTTGGATTCCAATCCATAATCCTCAGTCCATAATTAGGGTACATGACCAATTTATCCCTTACTTAGTTTGGTCCAAGACTAAAGCCTAAACTCACAATCCAAAAGGCCCAAAAACAAATAATCATTATAGGCCAAACATGGCCTAATTTTCCAAATTGTGCCCTAACCTTTACATGGGCCTTACCCTAAGGCCCACCATTGAATCTAGTCTAAAATACTTGCATTCAGATGACCCAATAATGCTCTAAGCATCCAAGCCCAAAAGGATGGCCCGAACTCAAAGCCCAAAACACGAAGTCCATCAAACTGAGTATGTGGGGGGTACTAAGCACGTACGCGCAACGTACTTGCTTGAGGGCTTGTATGTAACATCTCAACTCCCAGGTATAATATTTAATTAAGTTATATTCATTTTGTCAAGGTGACTCAATGAGTTGGAGGTCCCAACTCTCCGAGTAGAGAGTGTAACGGTTGTGGGATTTTAGAGTCTACTCGACGAGTCGGAGGACCCCGACTCGACGAGTAGGAGCTGAGTGATAAAACCCTAATTTTTAGGGTTAGTGTCCTTTTTAAAGGACCTTAAACCCTCATTTCCATCTCCCTTATCATCATAATCCTCTGTGAGAAACCCTAATCATGTGTATCCATTTGTGTGTATGTGTGTGAGAGATAGATAGATAGATAGATAGATAGATAGATAGATAGATAGATAGATAGATAGATAGATAGAGAGAGAGAGAGAGAGAGAGAGAGACTAACTTTGGGTGTTCTAGTGCACATTTGGAAGAAGAGTGAAGAGTATCAAGCCTTGGAACGAGAAGAGGCTTGTTGATCAAATGTTTCTCTGTGCTAGCTTTAGTTTGGAGGTAAAAAGCTACTACCTTGAGCATTTATTTTGATAGATCTCCAGATCTAGACAAAAGGAGGTCCCATGAGCCGAAACATCAAAGCTTTATCAAGCTTTGGGCAAGTCTCCATGCATGAAACCCTTTATGGTGCTTGTTTTGGCATTTTGATCCCTAGATTCCACGCATGAACGTAAAGCTTGCAACTTTACATGATAAGTGAGCCCTAGAAGGCTAGACCCAGAGTATGAGACGTCATTTTTACCTAAAAACATATGAATAAAGAAATGGTCTGAAGGGACTCGACGAGTCGGTTAGGGTTTTCTCTGACGAGTCTGGACACGTTGTAACTCGGCGAGTTGATGAGACAACTATGCGAGTTTAGTTGGAGTTTTCCCGATTTTTTGAGATCAGGAGGAACTCGAAGAGTCGCATAGGTGCACTCGACGAGTTAAGTCAACATGGACTCTTGACTTCCTTTGACTTTTAGGGTTGGGTCAAGTTGTGGACTTTGGAGAACATGGAGGGGTAAAATGCTCTTTCACCCTATTTGGAGATTTAGTAGAGGAGTTAGCTTAACATTTTATATAATTGTTAAGTAGAGATGATTGTGATACGTGTAGGCGGAGTCTAGACCAACAATTCGAGCGTGGGATATATTGCTTTACTCTACGAGGTGAGTCTTCTCACTATACTTACCTGAATGGTAATACTGTTCGACCAGAGGTTCCTATTTGAGTTATTGACTGGAGGGTCTTGCATGCTTATACTAAGTTATGTGATACCATGCATATGTCTTTGTGATTTATGATGTATATTATTTTGTGCTTTAGTGAGTTAGGACTAGAGGGTCCAACTCGAGTTGTGTGAGCGGAGGGTCTTCACTAAGATACATTGACCGGAGGATCTTTATCGAGATATAGCCATGAGAGACTAATGATATGTGTATGGTATTTTGGGGAACTCACTACGCTTCGTGCTTACCGTGTTGTGTGATATGTGTTTCAGGTACCTCTTAGGATCGCAGGAAGGCACCGACTTGATTGTACACACAAGTTGAAGATTTTTTTTAAGGATTATGGGATATTACCAAACATTGTTGACTTGTGTTTTTGACAATTTAAACATTTGCAGTTTTTGGAGAAATGTGATAATGGGATTATGTGATTTAAAAATGAAAAATTTATTTGAAAATTTACGGTGTTTTAAGTTGGTATCAGAGCCTTGGTTTGAGGGATTCAGATGTACCCTCGGGTATGTCTGAACTCAAACTGAGGATTTGAGAAGATTTTTCTAAAAAGAAATGATTTTTCTAAAACGAGTAAGAGTTTTTTAAGAGAAAACGAGATGGAGCAATGTGTACAATCAGCCAGAGCCCGAACGGTAATTTCCATTAATACCATACTTGTTTATATTATGAGATACTTATGAGATATTAGAGATGCATGCTCGAGGATAGGCTAGGTATTTCATAATTTAGAGCTATAGATGCCTGATTCATGATGCCTTATCCTAGGAGATACTATTGATTGATACTATCTGTTATCTGCTCTATGTATGGGCTGAGTAGGAGTACCTAGCAGGAATCTTTTAGAGAAAGCTTTTAGTAGAGGAGAAATCTTGGAGAGATACCTAGATGTGCATTTGAGGAATCTACTGAGAGTAGTTAAACACTCACGAGGGGTAGGATTTCCTGAGTTTAGTGATGTCGTTTGAGTTGTGGATAGAGAAAGTGTGGTTGTATGTTAGACTGGGTTATGTGTTGGTGGAGGTTATTCGATACCCGAATGCTGCTTTCTTTGTGCTTTGTGGAACTCTTAAATTATAGGAGTTAGATACTAAGTGAATATGGAGATATTCAGGAGGTAGATGGCTGGCATTATGAGGAGTTCTTCAGCAGCTGATGGCAGAGAAGTGTGAGAACCTAGGAGAGCCTAGGGAGTACTTTAGCCCAATGAGTACGTTGTTTAGAGGTGAGTATTCTCTAGAGAGCGAGCACGTGTAATGGGATTGGTGGATCGATAAGGTTGATCAACTACTTAGGATATCTGGGACGATCCGTGTGGAAAGTATGAGTAGATGTGGAAGGTAGTATGGGCCCATAATACTGAAATCAGAGGATCCATACTCGAAATAGGGAGAATTCCAGAGTTTCTAAATAGCATATTGAGAGGAGATAACATGGTTCGAGTACCATGATTCGTAGCAGAGAGTGCTTCTATCTTTACCAGTTGTCCCGCTGTGGTTGTTGAAACTGAGAATTTATATGGTAGATTGTGGGGCCAGAGGGTCATGTCGGTAGAGCTTCAATGGAGCGTGCCTTGCGAGGAAAATTTAGTTAGAGTCCGAGGGTTTTATTGGTGAGGTGCCAGTTAAAGTCGCAGGACTAAAGAAAAAGTGGAGATGATGCTTTGTGGAAGATTGCGGTCTGGGTTGAGCAATCGGTCGATAGTTGAGTGTCACTTTTTGTGACAAGAATTGCACTATTTCCGTTTCCAGTGTGGAGCGAAAGAGATAATGAGCTTCCGATTTCAGAGTTTGGAGGTAAACCCCATGGAGTAGCATATAGTTGCGATATTTTGACCAACGTATTTATGATATGTCTGCTGCGAGGTATTCAGTCATCAAAAAGGGGGACTAAGGTGGATGAGGACAAGGATATACCTTAGTCTAGTATAGCAAGGCATATTTTAGTAGCAGTTCCAGGTGATCAAGAGGAGTATATCGGGGCGGCTACCCTCGTTATTTACATTTTATATTGACTGTGAGAGTGAGGTCCCTTGCTTTTTTGATAACTTACACAATGGAATGTTGGTTGAGGAGTCAGGAGATGTTGTATATGATAACTCATTGTTTTTAGGAAGAGAGTAATAACAAATTCGGGACAGTTGAGATGTCTGTTGAAGTGTCGGTATGAGATTTTAGGGTGACCAGAGGTAGTCACATTGAGAGGATTCTAAGGTCTTCATCCGATATTCAGGATACTTGGAGTTAATTGGTCATTATCCTGGAGGTCATCAAGTGTTGTGTGGTACGTCCCAAGAGGCGGGGATGGTGTAACTAGTGAGCCAGTTCATAGTGAGGTTAAGTGGTGATGGTTCGAACCCTAAGTGGGGGAGAAACGGGTATTTACGTTAGGAGGATTATTAATCTGTTGAAGTTGCAGTTCGAGGATTGAGTTATAGGGATTTGAAATCCAGATATATGGACTTAAGATTTGAGGTAATCAAAGCACGGTGCAGAGTGAAATGATGCATGTTGTATGTGCTCAGGGATTAATGAGTAATTTCAATGCATGAAACCATTGTTCGAGAATCTTCTACGATTAGTGTTCCTTCCGGGTTCGCCGATATTCGAGTTTTGAGACGATTGGATCGTTGAGGTCGAGTTCTGGTTGTTAAGATATTTTCTAGTTTGAGGCATTGATTGATATCTACACACTAGGAGGGGGCAGCAGTTGAATTGTCAATCAACTTCAGAGTTGGTATGAGTAGTTTCGCATGGACTTGATCAGTAGAGCATGGGGATTTGGAATGTCGTCAACGAGTTCTCAGTAAAGTTGGCACCTTTATGCTATTAATTGATATTAGATGGACTTAATGCATGCATGAGACCTAATACTCCATAAAGTTGTCACCTTTATGCTTAAGGAACTCATAATAAGCTCAGATGTGAAAGAATAAGCCCTTCAAACATCTTAACTCGACAACCAACCCAAAAAGGGACCAAAAGCATAACAAATCAAGTCATAAAGAGATCTAATCATCTAAAAGCCAAGGTAGGAACTTGATCAGTAGAGCATGGGGATTTGGAATGTCGTCAACGAGTTCTCAGTAAAGTTGGCACCTTTATGCTATTAATTGATATAAGATGGACTTAATGCATGCATGAGACCTAATACTCCATAAAGTTGGCACCTTTATGCTTAAGGAACTCATAATAAGCTTAGATGTGAAAGAATAAGCCCTTCAAACATCTTAACTCGACAACCAACCCAAAAAGGGACCAAAAGCATAACAAATCAAGTCATAAAGAGATCTAATCATCTAAAAGCCAAGGTAGGAACTTGATACCTCCAAAGTCTTGCAAAAAAGGTGATGATTCTGGATCTATGAACTCCTCGCCAAGCTAAGCTACTTCAATCTTCTTTACTTCCTTCACAAAGGGAAAATTTGTTGGGTTTTGAGCACTATAACACTTCCTAAGTGCACATAAAACCATAAATGCTTTGGATCTATGTTTTCTCTAATTATACATGCATTATCATTTTTCCAAAGCATTGTCCTAACTAGCATACAAATTATCAAATGAACAATACAACTAGTTAGATGACTTACCTCTTAGAAGGACCTGTAGTTCTTGACCTTAAAAAGCTTGAGCACCTCAAGTGTGATGCCTCTAATGCACAAACACCAATATGCAAGAGGATGGATTAAGAGAATAATCTATTTATCTCAAAGAGAAGAGGCAACCACTTTTGGTCTATGGAGGGTTATATTTATAGTGTTGGACATGCTAGGGTTACACTTGGAAAACCCTAATAACCCATGATTTTCCACATTCTTATGCTCCATGGGTTTAACCTCCATGGACTATCCATGGATTAGTTTAGCCCATAATCATCGATCATAAGCGTACACTACAAGAATGATTGATTTACATAATCAATCCCCATATATTTAATTAGTCTCTTTTGATCACAAAATTAATAAATTAATTATTGATAAATACTAATTAAATAATTCCATATTAATATATTAATAAACTATAACTAACCTTATTCTCAATAATCCATCCTATCAAGTTGCACTGGTGAAGGCAACCCAAAAGGACCATGCTACAATCAGGTCAAGTACATACCAGTTATAGTTATGAGCTTAGACACCAAATACACCAGTCTCCCACTTGGATAAGTCTAATAACTATTACTGCTAATGTACTTCAGGATCTGTCTTAGCAATCGTAGCTTTCAAAAGCCTTTGACGAACTCTGACCTAGTCAGTGACGTGTCCTTCAGATAAAGGGTCATATAATCCCCTGTTCTCAAGATACCAGCCAGGCAAATACATGGAACAATGCCATACTTATTTTCCGACAATTTTTTTCCCGATTTCCGATTCATCTGACATAGAACATAACTGAACACATCAATTTAGTTATGACCGGGCCTGACACATAAGTCAAAACAGAATCATCGAGGGGCCTAAGATATCACTTTTAATCCTCTTAGGATAAAAGGGAATAGATAAACTTCGACTCATATGCTTGTACTAACTATTCATTGAATTATACACAACAACACGTTGTATAACATCGAGTTACCGATGTGTTTTTGTACTATCAATCTACAACCAACTCATAGTCAATAACTCATATATCTAGGTTTGAAGATTTATATGATATTATCATCTCACGATCACCCGTGATAAATTCCATGAAGTGATTCAAGTGAGTGTGGGTTGCATCCAATACTCAAATCTTATTTCAGAAGTACTCATGAATGGTGTAGCAAACCTGTTGCTATGCCTAACTCCTTAGATAATCATACAAGCTAGCTCATGACATTCTTTCTTCATACCTACTTCCAAAGTATGATCCACTGTGGATAGTTTGAATAATCTTATTATTCGGGAAGTCAAAACATGCAAAGTGAAACACAAAAATAATACTAATCCTATATGTCCCCAAAACTTGTGGGCGTAAATAAAACACATTTTATTTAATCACCATATTGATTACTCATTATTCATTGTATAATGTTTTGAAAGATCAACTTGATACTTTAATTAAAACAATAGTTATCCCATGCTCCAAGCATGCACACTATGTTTACCTATGGTCCTCACTTTGTGAAATAAATCAATTTGATAACACTTCCAATTAGACTCATTTCACAATTCCAAATCTTTAAGTGTAAGAATGCCAAATTCTTGTCACCATTAGAATGTGTTAGTTCTAAACTATCATGCAAAGATTTCTTTTGTAATGTCTAGGTACAAAAAAGTCATAGAGACTTGACCAACGATATTACAAAGTATTCCTTTGGAGATTGTTACAAGACAATTCCATGGAGATGAAGTCTCAAATTCAAAGTACATTCCTTTGAACATCCTTCCTGCATAAAAGGTTCTAACTTTCTCAATATCCAACTCCCATTATGGAGACTTTTCCATAACTGCCATATGACTATCTATTCTTAACAGAATCCTATCTATTTAGAATTATATCAATATGGCCCATTTATTACTATACTTCCAACTATCCATAAACAACCAATCCTTAGTGAACTTTAGATTGTCCTTGACAGTTGTTTAACCACTTTAGTCGTATCTGGTTCTAGTCCTTTTTCCCTCTTATTGCCCTAGGCATTTGGAAAATTAGAAAACATGAATATTATAGCATATGCAATCGATACTATACCAAAAGCATATAGGACATTACTCATAATGTCCTACATAAAGACATGATACTTGATCATTCTTTTGCTATAACATTTCTATTTGTCAGGTTCTTACAATTCGAACTATGAAGAGGGATGCTGTAATCATAATCGAATTTGAGAATGCAAATAACATTTCCACATATAGAATTTCCTTTTGTCGAATTTTTTCAACATATCATTCATGTATGCCTTTGACTAAATTTGATTAAAAAATCTCAGTCAAAGCTTTTAGAATTGAAAAATGAAGTATAAGTTCCTCTCCCTTAATTATAGCAAAATAACTTTTTCAAACCCCGCAACTTTGCGAATTGAAAACTTTGTTTTCTATAATTAACATTGCTAACTTGCAACACTTACCATAATTAATTTTTCTCCCACTAGCATAACAATTATTTTTTGTTACTAGCATAACTTTTATGCTCCCACTAGCCTTGACATGTATCCAAAATCAAATGGACTTCTGGAAATTAATACTTATTGACTTTCTTACCAAAGTTTAGATTTTTGATATGAGATGCTTCGATAAGACTTTATCTTAGCTCATACACATTTTATTAAAAAGCTCATATGTGTGTCTAAACTATTTCAGAACTTACATCAATAAGTTCTGAATGTCCAAACTTTATTTTCCACTTCTCACAATTCGAACTATGAAGAGCGATGTTGTAGTCATAATCGAATATGAGAATTCAAATATCACAAATTCTATCTCCTTAAAATCTACTTAGTGAAAGCGTTTCCTCACAATCATTTTCATGAATTGGAGAGAAACCTTATGACACTTAGATTTTATGGTGTATGTGTTCCTATCCATATGAATTTGTCATAACCATAATCACAAGACAAGGTTAGTGACAAAATCTACCTCATATGGACTGAATTTACTCAATCTTAATTTCTTGCCTCTTGGCAGCACAAGGGCCTACCATGTCTTCCAAGTTGTTTAGCAGATCACTCTTACAGATCAATAAACTTTCACTGACCAATGTGCTTTTCCCTATGCAAATAATTGAGAACTCATAGAACTCACATGCATAGTTAACTTTATCTGGAATGGGTACAGAAACAAGAATATGTCAACACAATAGGTTACAAACCTTAAGTCGTGTGCTAATGATTAACAATAGGTTTATTCTTGACTAGTTCTTGAAACTTTTGAAGATCTTTAAGACTCCTACTAACCTCTTGACATATAGGATTCTCTTTGTCAAGAAACATTCACTGATAACCAAACATTCAAGGGTTAGTGCGGTTCTTATCAAGAAACAACACTTCACTCAATTGGTCTTAGTTGGTCTTTGTCCTTACCAAGACATCACAACTTACCAATTTCAAAGGTACACGAGTAAGAAACATTTTACTCTTCATTCGATGAGTGTTATAAACCTTCTTAAGATATGTCACTCAAGTTACAATCTGGGAGTATGACTCTAAGACTTGTTTCGGAATGAAGTATGATTCACCTTAATTGATTTGACCATTTCAACAATTTCCCGATTCCTCTTCTCAGTCGTATGTGTGCACTAAGATGTCCATAGAAGATCAATTGTGATATGGTTTTCATAATCATTAAGGTGATCACAAAACACGACACTTGAGTACTCTCCCATCCTTTTAGATTGGAGAAACTTTTATCTTTCTGCGTAATTTGATTCTTCTGATTTGTCCTGCTATTCATTGAAACCTTTCCAATGATTGAAAATTATATTTAATCTTGTAAGCATAACCATATTTACTAAACTTTAGTAAATCATGACGAATAGTCTTATCGTTCTTTATGGTGGACCTGACCAGTGCACAAGAATGTGTACTCGATCCCTTAGTCCTTCACTTGACTCACATTTACATGTGAACAAGGACTTTGTCCTAATTTCCCAAAGATGAAGGTTCTCATACATCACATAATACAAGTTGCATAATTCCAATTTTCTATCCAACTGAAACTTGAGTGATGATAATCTTTCCTTATTTGGTAAATTTTGACACTACCACATACAAAGAATCAAATCCATATTACTAATGATGCAAATATACAAACATCGATTTTTCATAAATGACATTACAAGGAGATATAGAATAAGATAAAAATCAAAATTTTATTTATTTATAAAAAATGCGGAAAACATTTCCTTACAATGTTATTACAAATGAAAACTATGCTATTAAAAATTTCTAAGCAATCTATCATAACTCCTAAGCAACAGCTCAAAAATCCGATCATTGAACCATTCGATTGAAATCCATCCTCGCGATCAGATTCAACATAATCTTCTTTCAAGATTCCTTTCTTTTCTTCGATCCTACAAAACATCAAAATGCGACCCTGTCACATCAAGTATTAAGAATCTCCAAATAGGAACTTAATAGAGTTAGAAAGTGGACTTACCTAAAGCAGAGTTAAACCTTTTTGACTTTACCATCCTTATGGTCCTTCAAGTAGATACGATAGCTTCGCAACCAATGTCCCTTCTTTTGGCAATAAAAGAAAACATATTCTTTTGGAATGGTACACAGAACAATCTCAGACTTAGCCTTCCTCTTTACCATTTGGTCAACCGGGTTGACAATGATTGATTTATTTCCATTGGGAAGAGAAGACTTTTCTGGACTTTAAATGTTTCCATTGTCAATGCCGATGGAAGTTTGGGGAGTAGATCTTCCTATCAAGTTTGCTTTAGCATTGCGTCAAATCATTGTTGATTCAGCCGCAATTAGCAAATAGGTAAGATCGATAAGGGTTATGTCACGATTTGTCATATAATAATCTTTAATGAACTCACTATATGATTCAGGAAGTGACTGAAGAACCTAGTTAACAATCAACTTCCTCGAGACAACGACACCTAATACTCTCAGCCTGTCAATGTGTGACTTCATCTCCAAGACGTGAGTACACACACATCTTCCATCTTGATGTTTCATTGCAAGTAGGGCTTGAGTAACCTTGAACTTTTCAAGTCTTTGAACTTGTGGGTTAGGTATAATTATTGGAGGAGGTGGAGGAAGTGCAGTATGATATTGTGGAATATCATCTTCATGTGGAAAGCTTTTTCCAACAGATTCGGGAAGACCATAGTTGTCTAAACTAGACATCTAAAAGGGATAAATTCAAGTTAGTTGATTTAAGTCCTTAATATAACACCCAAAACGAAATATTAAGGCTAGGACCCAACACAATATTTTAGAATTGCGAAGAGGGATGCCATAATCCAATTGTAAAATATTTGAAGGTAGGTAAATGATAATTTACCAATTTCCACCATGAAAAACGAAATAGTTTATTAATTTTTAATTGGTATGAAATTCCTATATCTTTGAGATTCATTGAACTTTTCAATGGCATGTTTAAATCTCAAGTGTGGCCTTTAAGTTTGTGACTGGAATGCCAAGGATCACAAACAAGGTGTGGGTAACCATGCAAATTATCTTGGTACACCCAATGTGACAGATCACCTAATCAATGTGTCAGTTAACCACACATGCTCCATTGATTTATGATTAACACCAAGCTACCCTTTTCCACACATTATTAGTCCCAAATTAGTGTGTCGGTTAACCACACACACTCCACTAACGATTTAACAAGGTGCAAAGTGCAATTTCATGGGTTAGCACCATTTTCACATTTTCCTATGGTAACTAAGATTAGGAATTTAATAAAAGTTTAGTTACTTTATTTTTTTTTATAATTATACTTTTAATGAGGGAGAATTAATGTCTTATCCTACCCGTTCGGCTAACGGCCCTCCACCAGTCAAGTAAGCGGTGGGTGAGAGTGGACGCCCATTAAACTGCCATTTTAGAGACAATAACCTTATACCCCCTTATAGACCGGCTTCGTGAATGAGGCCTACCAACGGTAAGACCGGCTTGTCTTATACATATATATATAAGTATTAAACTTTAATATTATAATAATATAAGGGTAAAATTTTAACTTTTAAAACTCTAGGGTTTTATTTGGAATTAAAGTATTCAGAGGTGAGACTTTACAAATTCCAAAACTTGAGGGCAAGTTTTGAACTATTCAAAAAACTTTTGGAATCCATAACATATGAGTTTAATATAGGCTTTGATGAAAAAACTTTTGAAAATCCATAAATTGAGGACAAGTTATGGAGTTCATAAAACTATTTAGGGGGAAAAAGACTCTTCAACTACATAACCTATGACTTTAATAATATTTTTAAAATAAAAACATTTCATATTCCAGAACTTTAGGACAAGTTATGGAGTACATTAAAGGCTATAAAGATCATAAAATAAACTAAAAAGCATGTCAAAAAATGTCCATGATTTAGATTAAACTCATATTAGCACTATAACACTTCCTAAGTGCACATGCAACCCTAAATGTTTTGGATCTATGTTTTCTCTAATTATACATGCATTATCATTTTTCCAAATCATTGTCCTAACTAGCATTCAAATTGTCAAATGAACAATACAACTAGTTAGATGACTTACCTCTTAGAAGGACTTGTAGTTCTTGACCTTTGAAAGCTTGAGCACTTCAAGTGTGATGCCTCTAATGGTTCGCAAACACCAATATGCAAGAGGATGGATTAAGTGAATAATCTATTTATCTCAAAGAGAAGAGGCACATAATTTTGTTCTATGAAGGGTTGTATTTATAGTGTTGGACATGCTAGGGTTACACTTGGTAAACCCTAATAACCCATGACTTTCCACATTCTTATGCTCCATGGATTTAACCTCCATGGACTATCCATAGATTAGTTTAGCCCATAATCATGGATCATAAGCCCACACTACAAGAATGATTGATTTACATAATCAATCCTTATATATTTAATTAGTCTCTTTTGATCACAATATTAATAAATTAATTCTTGATCAATACTAATTAAATAATTCCATATTACTATATTAAACTTGTAATATATTAATAGACCATAAATAACCTTATTCCTAATAATCCATCCTATCAAGTTGCACCGGTGAAATAAACCTAAAAGGACCATGCTACAATCAGTTCAAGTACATACCGGTTATATTTATGGGCTTAGACACCAAATCCAACAAAAATAACCACCAAAATCTTCTCATGAGCTCAAGAACACAACAAATAAGGCTTAAGGGCCAATTTAGGGTTTTAGGTAGTTTGGGGGCGGGTAAAGAGGCCAACCCTAAAGAGTTAAGGTGCTTATATAGGGTGCAACACCCTAATATAGGGTTTCATTAAGTCGCACGTACGCCCTGCGTACACAAGTGTACGATTTGCATACCTGCCCGAAGTTTTGATCAAGTATCACTTCAGTATGTTAAGTGTACCATGTGGTACGCCTCGCGTACTAGATTCTCAGCTGGTATGCTAAGCGTACCATGTGGTACTCATCGTATACTGGCTTCTTAGCTAGTATGCTAAGCATACTATGTGGTACTTCCCACGTACTACACCAAGGACCAACTATGCAATAATTAAATATAAATGGGAAAATAAAGAACATAACCAAATCCAAGTGTTACAAAATAGCACCAACTTTATCAATTAAATCAATGATAGCCAACATGCTTTAGAGACAACGTTGGCAACACTTTGATACTTGATTTCGATGTTAGAACATGAGATAAGATTATCTCTAAAGAAAATGAAAGACTCCGAAGTGGATTGTCATGTGTCTAAATAGTCACCCCAATTTTCATATAACATATAAACCCAAAAGCTTGATTTGGAGATAAATAGAAAGAAATGGTGCCTTGTAACTTCCATACTATAGGTTTTAAAACATTCATGTGGGAGGTGGATGGATTATGCGTGTGGAGACTTGTTTTTTGAATTTCTTATGAAGTATTTAGCCATGAAAAAGTTAGATATAGTAGTGCACCTACAAGACATAGATAGTGTGTACGGTCGGGAAAGGGTTCATCGGGTTGAGAGCCTAGTTCCGTATTGGTATCAACTGGAGTATGTCATGATTTGCATGTGGCCGTGTCAGCACAATTGAGAATTTCCTTAATGTATAGTGTTTGGTTGAGGTGAAGTCCCCTGGACATGCATTGAACTACAATACTTAAGAAATAACCTAGAGGACCGATGTCCTTCATTGAAAATCATGAGATAATAAATACATGAGGGGTTGTTGTAGTGATTGTGAGGATGATGTCATTAACATATAATAATAAAAGTTGAATATCATTGTCCTTGTGATAAATGGAAAGGGAGTGGTCATATTAGTTGTAAATGAATCCAATTATTGAAACAAAATCGACAAACCGTTTGTACCACACATGAGGATCTTGATTTGATTTATATAGTGATATTTGTAATTGGCACACATAATCCATATTTAAAGGGTCTCAAAATCCTATAGGTTGATGCATAAAGATGTTCTCAATTATGTTGTATAAGCTTGATGGGTTTAAAGGCTAGAGAATGTTGTGGTTTATAGTGTCTCCAGCTCATCCTTCCACTAACGAGAACAACACTGTCAATCTAACCCCATTACTGCCAACGAGTTCCCAATCGCATGGAAACTCACTTCTACTCGGTTTCAACACAAACTGATGTCTGTAGTGTAGGCTAAAAAATACACAAAGTTGATATCGGGTATAGTTTATTAATTGTTATGGATGGAAAAGTAGATAACATAAGCAACCAAAGGTACAGAAGTGTAGATATGAAGGATTTTGTTGATATATGATATGTGTTGGGAAAAATTGGGTAACATATACAATAAAAATTGGGTAACATATTGGATTTTGTTGATATATGATATGTGTTAGGAAAAATTGGGTAACATATACAACAAAAATTACATATGTGTAGATATGAGAGATTTCATGGATATATAATTTGTGTTAAAGATTGATGGATAACACCCTGTTCCGAGTCGTTTCATAAATCAAGCTCATGACTCAAAGATCAAGTATAACCTCCCAAAATATAATCCAAGATTTTCATTTTCAAGTTAAATAAAAACTGTATTCCAAAACATTATCCATACAAATCAAATGAAAATAAGGGTATCAAACATTATTTCAATCAGAGTAATATCCCAAAAATAGAAACCATGTGGTGTGTGCAATGCAGTCATCCCGAGCTCTTCCACTTGGAACCAGAAACACTTGAAACATAAACTGAGAACCATAAGCACAAAGCTTAGTGAGTTCCCTAATATACCACATATCATACATACATATCACAAAATGGGACCCGCCCAATAAGGATAAGGTCCCCCGCCCTAACTCGCATAACGGTCCCCACTAGGGATGTCAATGGGGGCAAACGGGACGGAGACTGCATTCCCCACCCCCCCCCCCTAAAATTTCCCTGTTCCCCTGCCCCCGAAATGTTTAGTCTTCCTACCCCCACCCCGAATCCCCTTTATTACCCCCACCCCTGCCCCCATTCCCCTACCCTCGAATCCCCTTTATAACAGAAGTTTACATCTTAAAAATAAAAAAGTTATGGCATCTTAAACACATTATACTAACAACTTAGAAACATGTTTTTTGATGACTTTTGGAAGCTCAAAATCATGTTATTATTTATTATATTTATATAATTAATATATGCAAATATATGCGTAATTTTTTAACAGGGTTCTCATGGGGGTTTCATGATAGGATTGCCTACCCCCACCCCACCCCCTAAATTACAATGGGGGTTAATCTTACCCCTACCCCTGTCCCCGCCCCCATTTTTTTTTAATTCCCCCAAATGGGACGGGCCTCCACGGGAACGGGGTTCCATGGGACTTTTTAACATCCTTAGGCCCCGACCAATGAGTATAACAGGCCTCGCCCTAACTCGCATAACGGGCCCCGCCCACATACAACCCATATAGGCATAACATGTAATAGGATACAGAGTAACCATCAGGCCCCGCCCAGTAAGCATATAAGCACATATACACGTGTCACACAGACATCAAGTTTTCTAACATAACAGATGTTAGGTTGGCATTGGTGCCTTCAACCCACTAAGCACAGTGGGGAAACTCACATCTGAATCTGAGCGATATCTGAATAGGTCCCGACTCTGAATATCAGCTTTACCCCACACCTAAACGATAAATAATCCTTAGATATAACTCAATATACCTCAACACCCTCCCATAAGGTTGAACTTGGTCAAAGACAAAAGGCAAGGTCAAGGTCAACAGTCCATGTTGACTTAACACGCTGTGATGACTTGACAACATGCTGTGTTTGACTGAGTTCAAACAACTTAACACATTAAGATGCTTTCTTCGAATCCAAGAGATCCAAAGCCCATATCTAGACCAAAACGGTATTTAGAAGGGTAAAGTTTCAAATTTTACCCATAGGGACTACCAAAAATGGTCCAAAACCAAAACTCTAAGGCTTAATAGCACAAGGCTTAACCAATAAGCACTCATCTCTTAAAGACCTTGCCCTAAAACATAGATCTAACCTCCTTGAGCTGGAAAATCACATAAAGTTACCAAATTTACATTCATTCATGTCTAAATGAAGCTCTTAAGCTTAAAAGGGAATTAATAAGTGACTTAATGCATGTATGTAACCAAGTTTTCTCATAAAGCTTGCACACTTTATGCTCAAGGAGTCCAATACAATTTAGATCTAGAATAACAAGCCGTTAAAATGACTTCACTCACTCATCAACCCAAAAAAGGGCCAAAAGATTAATAAAGCACACTATGAAGAGATCTAAGCATCTATAAGTCAAGGTTCAAACTTGATACCTTGGAAATCTTGCACTAAGGAAGATGATTTTGGATCAAAAGCCTTTACACCAAGCAAGACAACTTTAAGATCTCGTCTTCCTTCACAAGGAACAAAAATGAGCACCAAGAACTTCTTACTAGCTCAAGAACACTACCAAGAGACATAAGGATCGATTTTAGGATTTTAGAGGTAATGGAGGTTGTAAGGAGGCTATCCATGATGACTTAAGGCCTTTGAATAAGGTGCAATACCCTAACATTTAGGGTTTCTCCACCAGCCACCAACACGCCATGTCATGACACAAACACACTGTGTTGGTCCAATAAAATTCATGGTACCAAAGGCCTGTTGATACGCCGTGTTATGACACAAATACACCATGTCCAAAGAGAATCATGAAAATATAGGAATTAATTTCATACCTAGGAACGGGTGTACGATCAAGTATCATAAGACTTTGGGCTTTGGGAAAGAGAGGTTTAGACCCAATTGGATGTGGGTAATGTAGATTATGTGATCCAAGAGTTTAGTTTGTACTTTGGAGTCAAAGGGTAAAAGGGTAAAAAGTGGTGTTTCATACTTCTTTTATGAATTAAGGATTTTAGGTCAATGTGGTTTAAGTCAAAAGTAATTAAATTGGGTTGTAGAACTCCACAATACCATTTCGTGGATATAAAGACCATCGAAAATGGAGTTGGAACGAAGAAGTTATGATCGTTAGAAGTTAAGAAGGTTTTGAACTTGGTCTAGTACACTGGGCATACATGATGTACGTTGAGAGTACTAGGGCAACCCTGGTATGTTGGGCGTACCAGGAGTACGCTGGGCATATGCGATCAGTTCTCAAACCCTATTTTGGGGTGTTCCTGGTGCATCTTGAAGAAGAAGGAGCTCTTTAGAGAAGTGTTTGTTGCATTAGAGCTTGTAGATCTAGACTTTGTTCACTTGGATCATTCTTCTAGAGGTATAAAGCTTGAATCTTGATGATGCATTTGTTAGATCTAGCTAGTTTAGGGTATTATGAGCTTTTGGTCACTTTCGTACATAAATTTTAGATCTTGAAATTTGGTGATCTTGTTATGGATAAATTTGGAAATTTTATCCATCTAAACATCATAATGATTCAGATCTAAAGGTTGGAGACTTGGACTTACAAGATTAAGTTGAAAAGGATGTACGTTTGGTCCCTTTAAGTCTTAAAGACTAGATCTTGGTTTTTTGGACCATTCTAATGGATAAAGTTGGAAAATTTATCCATTATATAGTTTTTAAGACTCATAAAAATGTAATCTTGGACCTTAGTTTCTTTCCATGCATGATCTAGGTTATCTTAATTGGTCAAAAAGATAGGGTTTTGATGTTAAGGTCTTAATAGCCTTGCAAAACCATAAAGTTGGAAAATTTATGGTTAAGAACACCTTTAAGGATCTAGATCTGTATTTTATACGAAAAGTGCTTAAGGATTAAGCATTTAATGGGTTGAGTTGGTGGCAACCGCGCACTCTGGGTGTACCAAAGGGTACGCCACACGTATGTGGTCAACCCTTCGATGTTTGGTCAAGCAGGTAGTACGCTTGGCGTACGTGTTGAGTACTCCCAACGTACTCACCGAGTTGACCCATTTGACTTTGACCTGGATTTTGACCAAGGTTTGACTTAGGGGTATTTTAGGTATTTTGACCTGTGTTCTGAGATTTGGTTACTGTGTTTATAAATGTGAATAGGAGAGTTGATTTTGAAGCAGTGTGCTATTTAGTTTTCTCATCGGTCTGTGAGGTGACTTTCCTCATTGTATCTATGGGTTGAAGGCACCAATGCTAGCCTGTTATTTGGTTATTTAGAATGCTAGTTGCTATGTGATATATATTTGTTTATGTGATCGGGTTGAGACACACCTAGGGTTGGGCACACTAATGTATGATTGGGTTGAAATATACCCTAAGGCAGGGCCTACTATTGTATGATTGGGTTGGAATATATCCCAAGACAGGCCCCATATTTATATGTTTGGTATGTGGTACTTTGGGAACTCACTAAGCTTCGCACTTACAGTTAATGTTTATGGTTTCAGGTATTTTGGTAGTAAGGGGAAGAGCTTGACATGATGACACAACATCCTCCCCTCATGATTTCTATACTTTAGGGATATTACTAATCTGATGTTTTTGATATTTTAGATTGTGGATGTTTTGAAACAACTTGATGTTTAAAACTATTGATTGTAAAATGAAAAATTTATCACCATTGTTTTAATAAAAAATCAAGTAAGTAGAATCTAACCAAATTGTATGAAAGGTAGTGATGTTCGTGGTAAATCAGGTAAGTAATAATTATTAAAGTGACACAAGAGGGTTACAAGGAAAGCCCTTGATCCTTGATAGGATCTCCGACATAAAACCTTTGGAGGTGATAATGATCACCTGCCTTGATGATTTATTGATGTAAAATGTTGAATATAGAGATGAATGTGTAAATGTAAGTACAACTATCATGGATGAGCTCAATGTCTCCATAGTGTGCTAGTTACATGTGTTATTTATAGTGTAATACTAATAATAAGAAGTCCGAAAAATCCGAGATCCTTCAGAATCAACATATGAACTTTATCTAACTTGGTATTGTGATTCTTTTGCCTAGTTGAGATGACTATCCATTGAGAATGGGTATTGTGTTGACTCGTTCTGCACATGTTAGAATAATAAAGAAAATATAGCCATCACAAGTGTTAGAAATATTAGTGGTAATAGTCAGGATCCCAGGATATATTTAAAGGATCCCGAGGTTCTAGAAATATTTGAGGATCCTAAATATGAGTCAAGGATGCTGCCCCTAACAACTATTATTGGGTTGTTATACATGTATAAGAAGTTTAGTTGGTAATATATTAAAAAGGTATGTGACCATTTGGATTGCATGATTCCAAAAAGAAGGTGAGACTTTGCATACGAGAGAATGGTGTAAATTATTTTGTTTATTGCTCGAATATGCTATTTTAGGGAGATGCATGTAGGTATGAGAAGTAAAAGACCATATGTAACACCCCAAAAATATTGCTTAAAACAAACCGAGACATACATACATTTGTTCAAAAGATAATCAAGTGTAATGTATTGTCAAATATTAGAGTGAATCATAAGAATATAATGCAATAATAAACTTTGGGGCATCAGTGCAATCAAGTCGTGTCCTTCCCTTTGGAACCAAAAGTAACTGAAATATTTAAACCATAAAACCATAAGCACAAATCTTAGTAAGTTCCACCAAAATACCACATACCATAAATATATCAGTCCCCGTGCACATAAATGATCCCGCCCAACATAACAGCCCCCATCCAACATACATGCAAGACTCACAAAGACAATCTAGCATCCGACATAGTATAGTGAGAAAACCCACCTCACACTCGAATAAGATCAAATACAACTCAAACTAATCAAGGAACCAGTGATAAAACCCACTTATCGAAATAATATTAGTCCTTAGTCTACTCTCTATACTAGCCATTTGACCAAAAGTCCACCATGTTAAAAGTTAACGGTTAAAGTCACTCAGATGATCTCCACATCATGACTACCTATTGGCACGTTGTGGGAACCTTACGGAAAAACAATAACGACCAGGCCAAACACCATGATGTGGTAAGCATGCAACCACGTCATGTCAACTAGGCAGGAACAGGTTAATGGATTAAGCTCTTATCCCTTTACTCCAAGAGCTCCAAAGCTCACATCTAAATCTACTCAGGATCTTGTTACATAAAGATTAACATCTAACACATGTATTCTATATTTCAATCCTTTGAGCTAAATAAGAATGACAGACCCGAAATTTGAAGGTCACAACATGAGAGGCAGGGTCTCACGATGTGACTTTAGTGTAATGCCCTGTTCCGAATCGCTTTCCTAATTCAGGACCGTGGCTTGAGGATAGGTTATCATAAGGATTAGGTCCTTTGGAAAAGAGAGATCTAGAACCATTTAGGTACGAATAATGTAATTGAGGTGATCCGGGAGTTGGGTTGTGTCTTGGAGCCAAAGGGGTATATCAGTAAACTGGCAGTTCGAGCTCTTTATGAAATTTGGGTTTTATTCGGAAGGTATTAAGGTTTACGCGTGTTGTTAGGAGCGTAGGGATTCTCGCCACCTTTTCGTGGATATACGGTTCGTCGGAAACGAACCTCGGATGAGGAAGATATGGCACTTTGAAGTTATTGACAATTTTAATCCCTAATGAAGATTTGTGGCAAGTCAGCCCCATGTATGCATGTATAGCATGCATGTGTATTAGCTAGGTACACCCAACGTATAAAATTATATGGTCGTGGGCGGTTTGTGAGTACGTTGGCGTACTAAGAGGTATGCGGGGAGTACTCCATTCAGACCAAAACCCTAATTTTAGGGTTTGACACTATAAAAGGAACATAATGTCTCAATCTTCAGCCTCCCCTTCACCCTAAAGAAGCTACTACGAAACCCTAATCCATGCTTGAGTGATCTTAGAGCTTAGAAGGCCTTGTGAGAGCATTTTGGTGATTTGAAGCTTAGAAGGAGAAGGAAGAATTTGAAGAAGAAGAACTTGAGTACTTTGAGCTCAAGGATCTGAGATAACATTGCCATTTGGCATTCATTTGAGGTAAAAATCCCTCAACTTGCCTCATGAATGATTAGATCTATGTTAATGATGTTTTGGACCTTTTAGGTCCCGAGAATGGAACTTTATGGTCCCAAATCCGTTTTTAGGCTTAAGGTTGCCACCCTTGATGCTATATGAGTCCCTAAGGTACAAAGTTGCCATCTTGAAGGTCTTAATGGGTTCATGCAAGAGTTATGGTCATTTCCGTGGAATTTATTTTCCATATTTCAAGTTTGGGTCCATTTGGTAAGTTGCAAGCCACCAAGTAATCAACTTGATAAGTTAAGACATGTTAATGGACTCAGATCTGTATTTTAAGCTTAAGTTCTAAAGGGATTAAGAATTTTTGGAGTTTATAGATAAACAGGTTAGTACATTGGGCGTACAAGCCATGCAAGCTGTACGCTTAGCGTATAGAGGAGTACACCCCGTGTACTCAACAAATTTGGGGTTTTCATATTTTGGGCCTTGGTTTGGGCCAAAGCATGGACTTTGTTTCTTTAGGCATTAGTGGGCCATCAGAAGTCAGGCATTTTGGGCTAAGTATATGTTTGGGCTTTAGGGTAAGACCCATTAGAGGGGTTGGCCCATTGGGCCTTTCATGTTAAGTTTTTAGGCCTTAGGTATGGACCAAATTAGATTAGGAGGATTATTGATTTTAAACTAAGTGCTATTTCGGTAATGGTAGCTCGGGGAGTCGAGAGATCAGCAGTTCAGGATCTGCCAGTTAGCAGCTAGAGGACTATCCGTGGGATTCAGCTTTGCGAGGTGAGTTTCCTCCTATTTGAACGGGTCGAAGGCACCAATGCTGACCCGTGTTTATGTTATGTGGTTTCAGATTACGATTTGATGTCGGGCGGTGCTCAAGGAATGTTAGTATGCTTGATGTCTTCATGATTCCTGCACGTGTCTATATTATATGTTTCCGGATTATGGTTTGATCCGGGCGGGGCCCGAGGAATGTTTATATGCATGTTTCCGAACACCAGTTCGATGTCGGGTGGTACCCAATGAAGGAAATCATGTTTAGTTATACTTATTGTCTTAGTGATACTTGTATGTGCCTGGTAGGGAGGTGATTGTGGGTCGGGTCCCGTATCTCATCACTTGCTGAGTATGGACGGGGTTCCATATCTCATCATTAGTAGAGTAGGGGTGGGCCCATGACAAGCGAGGGCCTAGGACAAGAATATATAGTATTGTGCTTGATTCTTTATGTGCTAGCACAATTATATGTTATTGTTTGTATGTGTATGGCGGGCGGGGCCTAGGAGAAACATATATGTATACCAAGTGAGGCTCGATGCCAGGCGGGGCCTGATGTCGAACACTGTCCGATGTCGGGCGCGACCCGATGAAGGGGGGGGGGCAATATATGTGATTATGTATATGGTATGTGGTAGTTTGGGGAGACTCACTAAGCTTCATGCATACGATTTTCAGTTTTGGTTTCAGGTACTTCCAGTTACAAAGAGAAGAGCTCGGGATGACTGCATCGCACACACCATGATGTTTAGCCTTGGATGATTACTCTGATGTTTTGATATGATACTCTGATTTTTTGTTTGGAATACAATGACTTATGTTTTAGATTGAATGATTTTGATAACTATGATTTATTTATGATTTAAAAACAAAATTTTTGGTCATGATTTTTGGGATGTTTCATTTAGTCTGGGACAAGTGGCCATATTAAGAGTCACGGGGTGAGGGTTATGGCCTCACGACGTGAGATAAGGGCTAACCCTTATCCTGTGTTTTCCTCCCTATTTAAGAGAAGTTGGAGGATAGGGTTTTCACACCCTCGGCCTGCATCACCTCCTTTCTACCCAAATCGTTCTTAGCCTCCATTGTTGATCTTAAGAGCTCTTTTGGTGGCTTTTGGCTCTTTGAAGAAGTAGAATATTCCTTTGGTGCATCCTTTTGGCTATCAACCTTCTACCTCTCCATCTTGTAGTGCTTTTGGACCTTTGTAACTCCTAAAGCTATTGCCTTTATCTATTATGCATGCTAAATCTAAGATTTATGATTATGTTTTCATGTTTAGGTGGGATAACATGCATGGTATCCATAAAGTTAGCAAAATTTTGATCATTGAAACATTTTTTCTTGGATATGCTTCAAATCCGAGGTTTGGTGTTGGTTTTAGACACCAAACATCAGTATTGATCATATTTTCCTTCTTATTTACCTAGCTAGTGTCGAAGTCATGCATGACTGAAAAGCCATGATTTTATAGTCTTTATGGTTAGGGAAGACCCTTTGGAAAGTCTCAAAAAATGGCTTATGGGATTAAGAGCTTAATGCTCAAAGTTGTCCAAGATGGATCTCACGACGTGAGGTATAGCATGTCACATCGTGAGAAGTGGTGTTCGTGACTATTTTGTCCTTTTCCAGTCATGACGTGGCCTATGGGTTGTTAAAATGTGACCACAGGCTGGAGTTGACCAAGGTTGACTGTTTGACCATGCTTGAATTTTAGTTTAAGATAGGGTTTAATGGTACAAGCTAAAACAATATGTCTTTACTACTGTTAGGTGTCTTGTTGCTCCAGTTTACCATGTGTGAGAGCTGCTATAGGTCTAGCTGTTATTCGCAAGGCAAGTCTTCTCAATATATTACCTGTGTAGTAGTGTATGCATGCTGACTAGTTGCATCTTATTTGTTGAATGATGTTATTTGTAAAATGTGTTGTTGATACCACTTGGACTGCTGTGAGTCCATGGGACCACTGATAGTTCCCAGGGTTGATGATAACCCTTGAAATATGTTGCTAATCCACAAGGTTGTTGATAACCATAATTTATTATCTAGCTGAGATGTATGTAATATTTTGGTAACTCACTAAACTTCATGCTTATAGTTTTGGATTAATTATGTTTTAGTTACTTCAAATGATTGCGGGAAGACGAAGGCTTGAGTGTACACTCCGGCTTGCAGATCTTTTTAAGATTTCCGCCTTTTTTACGCTGAATTGGGATGATTTTATTTAGGGATGAGAATTAGGATTGCCGGAATTGGAACCGATAATTGGTAACAAGGTCCGGTTACCTGTTCTCCATTTTTATGAAAACCGGTCCCAGTTCTAAAAACCGAAACCGGTTTAACATTTTTTTTCGTTTTTTAAAATGTGCATAACTCACTCATATGTAGTCGAATTTATTTGATTTTTTTCCAACATGTAATTTGGAGTTTGCAATTCATTTTTGACTATAAAAAAATATGTTTTGGTTAGATATTAAATTAGACATGTGCCCTGAAAGAAAGAATATTGATGTTGCATTTTTTCTATTTCAGATTTTTTTTTTTTTAATCTGCCCCATTTTATAAAATGTACATAACTCATTCATATGATGTCGGAATTACTTAATGTTTTTTCCAACATGTAATTTGGTGTTTGTAGTTCATTTTTTACTATAAAAATACATAGTTTGGCTAGATATTGAATCAGTTATAGACCTCGGAAGACAACATATCAATGTTGCGTAATTTCTATTTCAACATTTTTTTGGAATCTATCCCGCTTTTAAAATGCGCATAACTCCCTCATATGAAGTCGAAATTACTTGATTCTTTTTCCTTCATATAATTTAGTGTTTGCACTTCAATTTAGAATGTAAAAGTTCATAATTTGGTTAAATATTGAATCATTTAAAAGCTCTAGAAGATAACATATCATCTATAATATTTCAATCGGTTCTAATTTGAAAAATAACTGAAAAACCAAGCCGAAACCGGAGCTGGCGCTAGAACCGGCGGTTTGGTTCCCGGTTCTAAAGCTCTTCCCTAATAATTAAGAATGTTCTTAAACATTATCCAATGAGCCTTACCTAGATTTCCCTGATAGCGACTGGCCATGCTCAAGGCAAAGAACACATCAGGGCGAGTACATGTCATAACGTACATGATCGACCCTACAATCGAAACGTAAGGTACCCGACTCATATTAATTATTTCCTCATCTGTACTAGGGCTTTGAGTCTTAGTCAATTTGGTATTGATCTGGATAGGTAGCTCTCATTTCTTGGAATTTTCCATACTAAACCTCTTTAGTACTTTATCAAAGTATGTACTTTGACTAAGTCGAATTAGTCTCTTCATTCTATATCTTAAGTTTCTTATCCTAATAATATTGGTTTCTTCTCCAAGGTCTTTCATGGCAAAACACTTTCCAAGCAAAGACCTAACTTCTTACAAGGTTGGAATGTCGTTTCCCATGAGTAATATGTTATCAACATACAACACCAAAAAAGTCACTATACTCCCATTAGCCTTGATATACATATAGGATTCATATTCACTCATAGAGAAACCAAAATCTTTGACTTTCTCATGGAAGCAAAGATTATAGCTACGAGATGCTTGTTTCAATCTATAGATAGATTTCTCAATCTTGCACACTATATTTGGAAACTTTGCATCTACAAAACCCTCTCGCTGACTCATGTAAACATCTTCAACCATCTTCCCATTATGGAAAGCAGTTATGACATCCATTTGCCAAATTTAATAGTTATGAAAGGAAGCTATAGTGAGCATTATCCTAATAGATTTATCTCGGATACTGGTGAGAAGGTCTCATCATAGTCAACCATCGGGGTTTGAGTGAATCCCTTAACAACAAGTCAAGCCTTTAAAGTGTGTACCTTTCCATCCATGTCAGTCTTCTTCATGAAGATCCATTTGCACCCAAATTTCTTTCGACCTAGTACATTATCAACCAAATTCCAAACCTAGTTACCATACATGGACTTGATTTCGCTGCCCATTGTCTATTTCCATTTAGCAGCCTCAGGGTCTACTATTTCTTCCTTATAGCTAGCCGGCTCATCCAAATTTATCAATGTCCTATCAGTGAAAAAAAGTTTCACCATCTATAGTAATATGGAAGCTATAGAACTCAGGTGGCATGTTAACTCTACTAGAACACCTAAGAGGTAATGATATGTCTATCAGTTTAACATGAACCTCTTCCTTTGGTTGAGTGCTAGTATCATCTGAGGTTCCTTCACAAGTTGACTATTGAATTTTTTTCAAGGTCAATGGCACTCCCAATGTCCTCTTTGAATATGAGCTCTCTCCCTTTCTCGAAAGAATCCTCTTCGTGCTACAAAGACCACTTTCTCACTAGGTCTGTAGAACAAATATCCAAATGACTGCTTTGGTTAACTAATGAAAATACACTTCTCACTTCCAACTGCTAGCTTTCATGAGTCTCTCATCTCACTAAAGTTTCACAACCCCAGATTTTGATATGTGCTAATGAGGGAACTTTACCCATCCACATTTTGTGAGGTGTTTTGGAAATCTTCTTTGTAGGGACAAGATTGAGGATGTGGGCGTCTGTCTCTAAGGCATACCCCCATAAGCGAATAGGAACAGAAGCACGACTCATCATGGACCGAACCATATCTAACAAGGTCCAATTATGCATCTCATCCATACCATTTAAATGTGGTGTCCTAGGAGGAGTCAATTGTGAAACCATCCCACATTCCTTTAGATAGTTGTTGAACTCGATACTAAGATACTCTCCACCTCTATCATATCTAAGCATCTTTATCTTCCTGTCCAATTGATTCTCGACTTCATGTTTAAACTCTTTGAACTTTTCAAGGTTTTTGACTTATGCTTGATTAAGTTGATATAATCATATATGCTATAATCATCTGTAAAAGCCACATAAAATCGGTTAGCGTCCCTTATGGATGATTTGAAGGGTCCACACACATCAATATGTATGAGATCCAACAAACCTCCACCTCTTTCACAAGATCCAGTGAAATGTGATTTTGTCATCTTTCCTAAAAGACAAGATTCACATGTATCATTTGACCTTAGGTCAAATGATTCCAAAACTCTATCCATTTGGATTTGGGCGATGCGTTTCTCATTAATGTGTCCAAGACTACAATGCGAAAAGCATGTTTGTCTATACCATTAGACGAATCAATATGAAAAATATTATTGCCCAAATTATCAACACACTTCACAGTTTCATACATACCATCACAAGGTAAAGCCTCAAGTATAAAAACACCATTTTTATAAGCAGAAATAGAACCATTCAAATAATTAATGAGTATCTAAAACCTTGTCTGAATACAACATGAAAACAAATAATGTTATGTGTCATCTCTGACGAGTAGCAACAATTTATTAAATCTAAACAAACACCACTACTAAGCACTAGACTATAAAACTCCAATATTGGTAACAAGAGAATACCACCTATTCCCTATGATCAGGTTCATTCTTTCATGCTCCACCTCCTCACTTTCTCTTAGCCTCTGCAAACCAGAACAAATTTGAAAACCACATCATGTATCAAGGACCCAAGAACGAGATGAAGATGGGTTATTATATGAAACAATATATATACCTACATAAGATGGCTTTACTTTTCCATCCTTGATGTCTTGCAGATACTTTGGGCAACTTGGTTTCCAATGCCCCTTATCATTGAAGTAAAAGCATGTGGCTTCTTTTGGATCAAAAGTGTGAGGAATGTCAAAACTCGGCTTTCCTTTAGCTCCATTTCTTGACGACCCAACATGAGATTTTATTTTCCATCCCTGTTTAGGAGGAACTATCCTCTTCTTCCCCTTTCCTTGTCTAATATCTTGAACGGGAGCACTAGAAGGAATGGAGGCCGAACCTTTTCCCATCATTCATGCTTTAGCTTTTTGTAGTAGGTTGTGCAATTTAGCCAATGTGGTCTCAGTGTTGTTCAAATGATAGGTCAGGATGAACTAATCATAACAACTTGGTAAGGAGTTTAGGACTATATCAATAGACAACTCCTCTTCAAAGTGCACATTTAGCTTAACAAGGCGCTCTATATGTTGTTGCATTCTCTATACATGGTTACACGTAGATTCTCCTTCCTTCATCTTGCATACCATGAGGGCTTTGACCACTTTGTACTTTTCTTGATGATCTCACTTATGGAACTTTTCCATAAGGTCCTTGTTCATCTCATAAGACCAATAGTCCTCATGAAATCTCTGCAACTCGGGGGATATAGTAGCGACCATGATGCAAGCAACTTTTATTGCATCATCGTACTGTTTCTTGTGGGAGGCTAATTCTTCAGGACTCAGGAGTAGCCTTGTCTTCGTCGATTTCATCAAGTTATTTCTGAAGGAGATACCCCTTGTTCTAAAAATAGAGGGCCATTTTAATGTTGTGCATCTAGTTGTTTTAGTTGGTGCCATTTAATGTCACCTTTGAGCAAATTGAAAACAATGAAAAGTTTTAGTTAGGCAAGAATAATCCTTAATATAGTAACCTATCATAACATATTAAGGCTAGGACCCAACTATATAATTCACAACTTAGAAAAGGGATGTCGTAATCTAATTATAAATTTTATAAAGGTAGGTAAAAGACAATTTGCTAATTCCACTAGAAAAGAAAAGAAATAAAGTGAAATACCTAGGTCTTTTGAGATTTATTGAAACTATTCAATGACATTTAATCTTAGATTATGCTCTTCTATTTGTGATTGGGATACCGAGGATCATAAACAAGATGTGAATAACCATGCAAATGTGGTTGGTAACATCATTGTCATTCATGATCCCAATTGATATGTCGGTAAAACACACATGCTCCATCAACAATGATAATTTATGAGATACCCATTACAAATCTTTATTAGTCCCTATTAGTGTGTTAGTTAACCACACATGCTCCAATAACGACTCATAAAATGTAATGCGCAATTTCATGGGTTAGCATACTAATTCACATTTTTCCTAAAGTAGATTTGGGATTTTAAATAAAAGGTTCTAGTACATTTAATAGCATTATTCTCTTAATGAGATTTAGTTGTCCTATCAAATCCATTTTGCTAACGACCCTCCGATAATCAAGGAAGCAGTTGGTGAGAGTGGACACCCATTTAACTACCATTTTATAGGTAGTTTCCTTATACCCCCTTATAAACTAGCTTCGTGAATGAGGCATACTAGTGATTTGAATGACTGATTCTTATACATATAATATATTACCAATTAATAATAATATATAAGGTGTATTTTAAACTTTACAAAATACTAGGTTTATTTAATTTTTAAATTTCGAAAATTAATAATCAATTAATTTAAATTTAAAATAACCAAAAATTGATTTAAAATTTATTAATTAATTGACAATTAATTAAAACATTAAATCAAATAAGGATTAACTAATTAAATTAATCAAATAATTTAATCATAATCCTAACCCTTTAATTTTCGAAAGTTAGGGTATAGTAGTTATCCAATTTTATAATTATCCCTTTGAATCAAATTAAACTAACAATTATCAAAAATAGGAAACCTTAACAATAATGCAATTTTTAAAAACTTAGAGAAAAAGTCTAGGGTTTCAAAACCCTAACCCTAATTTTGAAATCCAAAGGGAAATAGGCAGGGTTTCGAAAAACCCTAATCGTATTCGAAATTCTTGGCCTTTTAGGGTTTAATTTCTATAAACCCAAATTAATCAGATTTAAAAATTATAACAATTCAACTGAAACAAACCAAATTCTCTGATACCACTGATAGGTTTTATGTGGAAAAAAACACTTAAGTTCACATTCAACCTAAGGATCTATGTTTTCACTATTGAACCTATAACTAAGAACATCAAATAAAAAACCCTTCGGTATATTTCGAAAAAATCACAATAGGGTTTAGGTTTGCATACCGTGTTGTTATTGTAGCAGATAATGAGAATACTTCACTTGTAGATGTTTTGGAAGCAAGCACCACAAATTTCATGCCTCTAATAGCTCACATCCAAACTAGCAAGAAGGAAGACTACTGAGAGAGGAGAGGAGAGGGGATAATTTTAGTTATCTTTACAGAGGTATGAGTGGCCAAAAATACAAGGATTAAACGTCTTTATATAGTGGTCCAAAGAAATACTAGATAACCCTTATTTGAATATTAAATTAATATTTAAAATCTCGTATTTATCTCATTCCTTATTTATCCACATGAGATATTCTAGAAACTCTAGAATATCCCCTCAAAACCGTCCAACCCTAATGGTGGAAGGTTCTGAAGCCTTTTGTTCAAGTATTGAACAATTGCACTTTAGACCTTGTACTTTTAAATTAATTCTATTAATCCTAAATGTAAACCTAATTAATTTTTGATTGATTATTAATTAAATAATTGCTTTTATAATTAATATATTATTTTCATAATACATTAATAAAAATTTTAAATTAATTTATTAACCACATAATAAATTAGTCTCTCTTTCTCTCTCTCTCTCTCTCTCTCTCTCTCTCTCTCTCTATAAACTCATCAATTCTAATTGCTAGGTTTGAGGGCAACCCAAAAAGACTGTACTACTATCAATTCAAGTATATGCTAATTATAGTTATAGGCTTAAACACCTAATCCAACAGTCTCCCACTTGGATATGTCTATAACCATGAGTGCCAGTATAACTTCTGAATTGATCAGCAAATTGTCGCTTCCAAAAGCCATTGTCGAACTCTAACCCAGTTAGTTACACTGCCGAACTTCTACCCAGAAATCAACTGGACTTCTAAAAATGAATACCTTTTACTTTCTCATGGATGTGTAGATTCTTATCTTGCGATGCTTCTTCAAGCCTCTCATTAGGCTTCGTAAGCTTATGCACTTTATCTGGATAGTGCATATGTTCAAACTCTTTCAAGACGTTATAAATATATCTCCTGAAAGTTTAAACAATTATTTTCCATTCCACACAATTTGAAATATGAAGAAGGATTCTATAATCATATGTTGTATTTGTGAATGCAGTTGATACAACCAATATCCGTATTGGTCTCTAATAGATCCTTAAAATCTACTAGTGAAAGTATTTCCTCATAACCAATTTCCTGAATTAGAGCGAAACCTTTTTTTGTCACCTAGATTCAAAGGTACATACTTTCCCATACATTTAGAATTCTCATTTTCATCCTATAGTTATAAGACAAGGTTTAGGAAAAACCGAAATCACATATAGTTCTTCTTCATGGACTGAACTTCGCTTAATCCAAATTTCTTGCCTTATGGTAGCTCAAAAGGTCCACCATTGCTTTCATGTTGTTAGCAGCTCACACATATTGATTAGTTACTTTCACTGACCAACATGCTTAGCATTTTGTAGTTAAAGGAATAACATAGAACTAATAGGTGCTGCGAACTCAATTAGAAGTGCATAAAAATTAGAATGTGTCAATAAACACAACAGATTATCAATTTCAGGTCGCGGGGTAGTGATAACTAAAAGGATGATTGTCAGTTGACTCTTGAAACTCTCAAGATCAATATAAATCCCACTGAAGTCATTACATATAAGTTTTCTCTCAATAAACATTCCTTGACGACCTAATCCATTATTCAAAAGTTCGTGTGGATTTCCAACAAGAAACCACTTCAAAGAATGGGTTTCAGTTTATCTTTTGTATCTTGATCAATGTAAACATCATAATTCCAATTCCAAATATGCTATAGTAAGAAAACATTATTACTCCACATATTACGAGGTGCTATCATCCTTCTAAGTTTTGAAATGAGTTTCAAGATACAATTTACAGTTACTAGAGTATGTCTCTAAAACTTTGATTGAAATAAAGTATGCTTCACCTATGATCAAACCATTTCCAACAATGTTCAATTCCACTTCTTAGTCATACAATTGCACTAAGATGGTTTTGGGGGATTAATTGTGATACAGTTCCACAATTACTAAGATGGTTTTGGGGGATTAATTGTGATACAGTTCCACAATTACTAAGATGGTTTTGGGGGATTAATTGTGATTCTTATATTCGTTTTGCTACTCATGAACTTTTCAAAAGTATTAGAACTCTATTTAATCTTATAAACAAAATCATATTTACTGAAACATCAATAAATCATGACGAATAGAGTTATCGTCCCTTGTGGTGGATCTAAAGAGTCGATATCAATATGTACTAGATCCATTAGTCTTTCACTTTCCTCATATAAACATGTGAACAATGATTTAAGTTATAATTTTCCAATGAAAAAGATTCACATATATTATACAATTCGAATTGTACAACACCAAGAATCGGTTCAGTTGGTGATGAGATTTCTTTTAACTTTGTCATTTATGACGATACTAGTAGTGATATCATAAGATTCAAATACAAAATTAATATTGTTATTATTAGAAACATAACTAACATTGTCATTAATGCCATTGCAAGGAAATAAGATAAGGTAACTAAGTAAACCAAAGCTTCTCCTTTATTGAAATGAATGAAAATTTTGGAAATTTGTCCTTACAATGCATGAAATGAAACTTTATTTCTAAACATCTTCGAAAAGAGTAGTAGCAATCTATTAAATTATTCTAACTCCCTAACAGTAGCTCCATATTCTGATCATCGAACCATGTGACCAAAGTTCATTTCCCAAATTATCCTAACTCCCTAGCAGTAGCCCTAAATTCTGAACATTGAAATATGTAACCAAAGTCCATTTCCCACGATCAGATTTAGCTCACTATACTTAAGCTTCCATCTTTCTTAGATCTTGTAATACCATCAAAATATGATCATCACATTATGTATTAAGAGTCTACGAATAGGAACTTATGGAGTTAGATAACGGAACTACCTAATGTAGAGTCACATGATTTGACTTTACTATTTTTAAGATTTTTCAGGTAGTTTGGGAAGCTTCGATTCTAATGTCCCTTTAGTTGGCAGTAGAAACAAATGGACTTATTGGGTCAACATGTGGAATCATCTTAGAACAAGCGTTTCTATTTACCATACAATCAAACAATTTGACCTTGGCCCATCCCTTTGGGTTGAGAAGAGAAATCTTTTCTAGATCACTAATATTACAACTGTTAATGTCCATGGAAATCTTGGAATTAGACCTTATAAGAAATTCCACTTTAGTTGTGTTCTTAAGCATTTATGCTTCAGTAACCATCAACATATAGGTCAGATCGATTAGGGTCGCATCAAGATTCATCATATAAAAGTTCTTAACAAACTGACCATATGACTAAGAAAGAGAAAGAACAACTAAATCGTTGGCTTGATCCTTTGGGATTATGACACCCATCCTTTCAAACTCGTCAATGTATGAATTCATTTTCAGAATGCGCATACACACATAATTTCCATCTCCATGCTTGTGTTCTAAAAGGGCATGAGTTGTTTCATATCTTTCATCTCGTGGCGTTAGGAGAATCACAGGAGGAGGAGGAAGAGTTGAAGAAGGACGATGTCCAATTCCACCATAAATCAAAGAAGGTAGTACATTTTCACCTTGATTAGAATGTGGAAGACCATCTCCAAATGATTGAGGAAAAATGTTCCTAAAGAATAAGGAAGACCATCATTTTATTAATTTGACATCTAATACTGGGAGAAAAGAGAATTCAAGTTAGTTGATTTTAATCTTTAAGGATTTTACCAATTTTGAATGAAACTCCTAGATGTTTTGTAATTTCTTGAATCTTACCAATGACATGTTTAATCTCAGATTATGCTCTCACCTTTTGTGACTAGGATGTTGATGATCACAAATTAGATGTGAATAACGATACAAACCCACTTGACAACCTCGAGGTCAATTATCATCTCAAATTAATGTGCCAGTCAACCACACATGTTCCATCAATAATGATACTTTTCTATTTGTCCATCACTCAACTTTACGGTCCCAAATTAGTGTTTTGGGTAACCACGTATGCTCCACTAATGACATACAAAGAGTGATGTGATTTTTCATGGATTAGCATACACTTAACATTTTTCCTAAAGTATCTAGAGTGGAATTTTAAAGTGGGTTCTTGTACTTTATAGTATCATACTTTTGATGAGGTTATGCCTTACTAAATCCGTTCAGCTAATGACCCCCCACCATACAAGGGAGCGGTGGGTGAGAGCGGACACCTAATGACGGTCATTTTATAGGCCGTTATCTTATAACCCCCCCCCCCCCTCTTAGAGTATGGCTTCGTGAATGAGGCATACTATTGATTTGATTGACTCGTATTATACATATAATATATTATACTTTTAATCATATATAGTATAAGGTGTATTTTAAAACTTTTCAAGATACTAGTGTTTAAAATTAATTTCCGAATTAAACTTTTAATAATTAATTTTTAAACAATCAATGATTTACCAATTATCCTTTAATTTAAATCATTTTGGATTTAAATAATTATCTTCAATTAAACAATTAATAAAATAATTCAAATTTAAATCATTGGGAATTAAATAATTATCTTGAATTAAACAAATAATTTAATAATTTAAATTTAATCCTAATCCAATAACCCTTCTAATTTCCGAAAATAAAAGGATTAGGGTTACTAGGTTTTAGTTATCCAAATTTTAAGGCATTTAAATTATAATTAAGGAAACTAGAAACCCTAAGAGAAACCGTAGCATTTTCGAAAATAGGGTGGAGGATAGGATTTCAAGAACCTTAACCATTTGCGATAATTTAAGGCCATTAGTATTTAATTTCCATAAATCCTAATTTTGATCAATTCAATATTATGCAAAATCAATTAGAACACTAAGACTCTATTACCACTGGTGGGCTTTCTAGGTTATAATATTACATATGAGCAGAAAAACACTTAAACCCTTAAGTTCATAGGCAACCTAGAACGGATCTATGTTTTCTCTATTGATAGCAATAACCTTTTAATATCAATAAATCCTAGAGAGGGGCTATGAAAATCGAAACTAACATAAAGATAGGGTTACATACTTTTTGATTATTATAGCAAATAATCAAATCAAATCCTCTTGAAGTTCCTTGGTAAGCAAGCACCAAAAGCTTGGATGTTTCTAATGGCTCAAACCCAAAACCGTTGAACTAGACAATACTTGCAGAGAGAGGTGAAGAGTGTAATTTTTCATTCATAAGCATCTTAGAAGAGAGAGCCACGAAAATTGATGCCTAATAGGTCCTATGTATAGTTTTAGTAACTGAAGGACAAAACAAGATCTGAATAATTAAATAATGGATTTAATTCCAATTCAAATCCTTTCCTTATTATCATCCTGGAGGCTTCTGGAAACCCTATAAAGGATCCCAAAACCGTTCATATGAACTCCTTTTTTGACATTTTTTTATATCTACGCGTAGCTATCGACGAGATCTACAACTTTCATTTAGACTCCGTTGGCTAATTTTGAATTTATATTTTTGTCAATATTTTATAAAATTAAACGATTTTGCTAAAGTCATAACTCTCTCATACGGACTCCTTTTTTTGGCATTTTTTCTCAGAAATCCTATTTTAAGGAATACTACGATTTTCCTTTTGGTAACATTCGCTAAAAGTCAACTATTCTCTTCGTAGCTTTTTACGTCATACATTCGTTGTGCACGGCTGACTTTTATATCTTATAAAAATCATATCTAATTCATACAGAGTCGGATTTCTATGAAAGTTATATTTTTGGGATCTGGAAGACGTGTACTTTATGTATGTGTGTGTGTGTGTTTGTGTATATATATATATATATATATATATATATATATATATATATATATATATATATATATATATATATATATATTGGCGCACTTACTTTTACAATTTATGGACGATTCTACTGATTTTTCCTATTTTATTATATTATAATAATCACGAAACATATAATATTCACATAATTTTTCTTTATTAAATCAAGTAGGTTACAACTATTGACCATAACTATTACTTTGGTTAAGATTATTTAGCCAAAATAAAAAAAATCATTTTTAACGCTTATTATTGACTAGCCCGAATTTGTGGGTGTTATAGGTACCTGATTGCATTTTAGTACTACTTATCACCTCAGATAGATAGGTAGACTAAGAGAACCATCCAGACACTCGAGGATAGGTTGAGGGCATGTATCATAGGCTTCGGTGGGATATGGGACTCCTACCAACATCTAGCTGGGTTTTCTTACAACAACTATCACGATAGTATTAATATGCCTTCCTTAGAGCTTCTCTATGGGAGGATGTGTCAGACCATGATTTGTTGGGGAGAGGTTAGTCACCAAGTCATGGGAAGCATGTAGATCATGCTTAAGATCACGAAACTTATACAACATGTTAAGTAGAGATTGCAGACAACCAAGAGTCGCCTGAAGAACTTCACCGACCAACACTAATTTGAGTTGGAATTTTACGTCGGGGATATGGTACTCCTAAAGGTGTTACCTTGGAAAGGCGTTATCCAATTCAGGAAGCAGGGAAAGTTGGGCCCCAGGTTATTCAGTCCATTCCGGGGGGTAGGTAGGCAAGGCAAGGTGGCCTACCAATTGGATTTAACAGATGAGCTCTTTTAGATTCATAGCGCCTTCCATGTTTCCTAATTGTGGAATTGTATGACAGACAAGACAGCCCTAGTACCCTTGGATGATATTCAGGTGGATGTTTGCTTGAATTATGTCGAGCGCCGGTAGTGATAATCGACAGGACCATAAAAGACTCTGCTTAACAAGGAAGTAGGCTTGGTGAAGGTGCAGTGGCAACACCGTAAGGGGTTTGAGTAGACTTGCAAACCCGAGAAGGAGATGCATACCTATTATCCTTCTTTGTTTGAGATTGAGGACTTATTTGGTGAAAGTATGATTCTAGTGGAGAAGAATAGTAACATCTAATGTAGGTATTCGATCTTTCAATGTTTTGAGCTAAATAAAATGAAAGACCTAGAATTTGAAGGCCACGACGTGATATGTAGGGCCTCAAGATGTGATTTTAGTATGAAATACGTGGCCATTATAAGGCTCATGACATGAGGGTTAGGGTCTCATAATGTGAGATCAGGCTAACCCTAATCTCAAGTTTTGCTCCTTATTTATGAGAAGTGGGAGGCTAGGATTTGCACACCCTCAGCCTCCATCACCTTCTTTCTACCCAAATCGTTATTAGCCTCCATTCTTGATCTTAAGAGCTCTTTTCGTGGTTTTTGTTTCTTTGAAGAAGAAGAAGACTTCTTGGGTGCATCCTTTTGTTCATCAAGCTTCTACCTCTCCATCTTGCAGTGTTTTTGGACCTTTGTATGTTCTAATGTTCTTCCCTTTATCTATTATGCATCTTAGATCTGAGATTTATGCTTCCATTATCATGATTGGGTGGGATAGTATGCATTGGATCCATAAAGTTAGTAACTTTATGGATCATTGAGACATTTTCTCTAGGATATGCTTTAGATATGAGGTTTGGTGTTGGTTTTAGACTCCAAGCATGAGTCTTGATCCCATTTTCCTTTTTATTGACCTAGCTAGTGTCCAAGTCATGCATTGGACATGCATGACTAAAAATCCATGATTTTTATAGTCTTTAAGGTTTAGGAAGACCCTTTGGAAAGTCTCAAAGAGTGGCTTAAGGGATTAAGAGCTTAATGTTCAAAGTTGTCCAGGACGGATCTTACAACACAAGGAATAACATGTCATGTCGTGAGAAGTGTTGTTTGCTACTATTTTGTCCTTTTCTAGTCACGACATGACCTATGGGTGTTCATGATGTGACCAGAGGATGGAGTTAAATAGTTTTGACTTTTGTTCATGGTTGACTTTTAGGTTAACCTGGGGTTTAAGGGTATTAGCTGAAAGGGTATGTCTTTATTGATGTTAAGTGTCTTGTTGCTCCATTCTATTTAGTGTAAGAGTTGATGTGGTTCTGGTTGTTATTCGCAAGGTGAGACTTCTTACTATACTACATGTGTAGTAGTGTATGCATGCTGACCAGCTAGGTCTTATTTATTGACTAATGTTATTTGTGAAATTGTGTTGCTAATATCACTTGGACTGTTAAGAGTCCATGGGACTGCTGATAGTACCCAAGGTTGCTGATACCCCCTAAAATGTGTATTAATCCACATGTTGCGGATAACCCATAACTATTTATCCTTTTGATCTGTATGTAATATTTCTGGAACTTGCTAAGCTTCTTGGTTCCATGTGTTCATTAAATATGTTTTAGGTACTTCAAATGATCGCAAGAAGACGAATGCTTGTTTGTACACTCTGGCTTGCAGATCTCTATGATTTCTGCCTTTTTATACTCTAATTTGGGATGATTGTATTAATAAACCTGGGATTTCTTGTTTTAGTTTCTACGACACTTGGAGGTTTTTTCTAAAATAAAAATGAAAAATTTGTTGGAAATTTTGGGTTGTTACATAAAGTTTCCAAGTTTATCCACTAATACTTACCAATAAGTCAAGATCTCTAATCCTAAGCTCTTAATGGTTGCACCAATTGCAAGGATACCACACTAGTTCATGAGAGACCACTTTCCAACCAACACCATGGTCTAGAAGCTAGATAATGCACTCAAATGATTTGGAGTTCACCCAAAACTCTAATGACAAGAAGATTAGGACTAAAAAGCTCATAAATTACCAAATGCAAGATCTAAACATACAATGAACAATGTGTTGCATTAAGGTGTCTAAGACAATAACTAAATTAGTATATTCTTAAATTAGAAGCAAAGTCCTTTTGGGGTTGCCCTCATAACCAATAACTGAATAGAATGACTTTTGGAGAGAGAGAGAGAGAGAGAGAGAAAGAAAGAGAGGTTGATTAATTACTTTATTTGATGAATAAATTAATTATAAATTTAAATAAATGATTTATTAATATATTATATGATTAATTTATAGTTTGAAATAGTCATTATTAATTAAGAATTTATTAGAAATTAATTGGAATTAATTTTGGGTTAATTACAATTAATTGAAAGTGCAAAAGTCTAACATGTAATTGTTCAATAATTGAACAAGAGGGAATTCCAAAATCTTCCAAGCCATGGACGATTTTAGGGAGGAAGATTTGGGTTTCTGGAATATTCCATATAGATAAATAAGGAGTTGGGTAATTATCATATTTAAGATATTATTATAGTATTCAATTAGGGTTTATCAAATTCTTTTCCTTATCAGCTATAAATAAGACCCCTAAGGTCTTTATTTTCGTGTACTACTCCTCTTAGAGTTGAAAATTTGCTCTCTCATCCTCACTCCTCAAGTATTCAATTTATTAGAGTTTTGGGTACAAACCATTAGAGGCATTCAAGTTTTTGGTGCTTACTTTCCAAGGAACTTCAAGAGGATTTTATTTGATTATTAAGGTATGTAAACCCTAACCTTATACAATTTCTGATTTTCATAGTTTATCTATAGGGTTTCTTGGTGTTCATAGTTTATTTCTATCAATAGAGAAAACATAGATCCTTTGTAGGTTGCATGTGAACTTAAGGGTTTAAGTGTGTTTCCGCTCATATGTAATTTATAACCTAAAAAACTCATTAATGGTATCAGAACCTTAGTTTTCTATTTAATTGTACATAATAGTTAATAGATCAAATTATGGTTCATGGAAATTAAATCCTAATGGCTTGAAATTTTTGCAAAATGACCGGGTTCTTGAAACCTTACCCTCCACCCCTTATTTTCGAAAATTGGTAGGTATCATTTAAGGTTTCTAGTTTTCTTAATTAGAATTTTAAATGTCTTAAAATTTGATAATTAAAAACCTAGTAACCCCATAACGTATTTTGAAAATTAGAAGGCTATTTGGGATTTGGATTAAATTTGAATTGTTCAATTGATTATATTTATTTAATCCCTAATAATTTAAATTTGAATTATTTTATTAGTTTTTTATTTAAAGATAATTAATTAAAACCTTAATGATTTAAATTAATTTAACTGGTTAATTACAGGATAATTGGTAAATCATTAGTTTGTTAAAATTAATTAATTAATTGTAAATTTTGAAAATCAATTTTAAACCTAGTATTTATGAAAAGTATCAAAATACACCTTAATAGTAGGCTTCATTCATGAAGCCATAATCTAAGATAGAGGGGGGGGGGGGTATAAGGAAACGAGCTATAAATTGATCGTTGAATGGTTATCCACTCTTACCCACTGCTCCCTTATATAGTGGAGGTTCATTAGCCGAACGTTGTTTGATAGGACATAAACTCTAAAAGTATGATGCTATAATGTAACATAACCTTTTTTCTAAATCCCAACTCAAGTTACTTTAGGAAAAAAAAATGTGAAGCGTATGCTAATCCATAAAAATGCACATCATTCTTTATAATTCGTTAGTGGAGTGTGGGTGGTTTACCATCACACTAATTTGGGACGACAAAGTTGAGTGATGGACAAATCGAAAATTATCATTGTTGATGGAGTGTGTGTGGTTTACCGGCACATCAGTTCGAGTTGATAAATGACCTCGACGTTGTCAAGCGGGTTTGCATGGTAATTAAAATCTTATCGTGATCCTCTGCATACTAGTCAAAAATTAAAGACCATAATATGAGATTGAAGATGTCATTGATAAGATTTAATGAATCTTAATTGACCTAGGAATTTCATATTAGATTGAAATGGGTAAATTTGTATTACCAACCTTGAATATTTATTTTGGGTTAAAATAATAAGGATTTGTATCACTAACTAAACTATGTCTCTTTATAAATACGTAGATCCAATGATGTCACTACTAGTCAAACTACCATCCCCTAAAGCTCTATGTAAAAAGAAAAGCTTACTGGTCCAAACTATATTGATTGGATAAGAACTCTGAACATGACTCTTTGGTATGAGAACATGGAATACATTCTTGAAAAGCCTCTTTTTGAAATCGATGAATCCACACCTACTAGTGAAGAAATAGCTACTTTCAACAAGCATTCTGATGACGCCACAAAAGTTGCTTGCATCATGGTTACTACCATGACACCAGAACTCCAAAAGTTCTAGGAGGACTAATGGCCATATGAGATGTGCCTTGACCTTGCTGGAAAGTTCCACTATAAGGATAGGCAATAACGCTATGAAGTGGCAAGTCTTTCATGGCATGCAAGTTGAAGGAAGGAGAATCTGTTTGTTATCATGTGAAATTAATATAGAGATACGTGTAGTGTTTGGAAAAACTCAATGTGTCCTTTGACCAAGAGTTATCCATAGATACGATCCTTAACTATTTGACTCCTATTTATGTTCAATTCATATTGACTTATCCTTTTAACAATATGGAGACGACATTGACCGAACTCCACAATTTGTTGCAGATTACTGAATCAAGGATGAAAAATAATCAAGTCCCTTTTTCTACAAATGCTCCTATCGTGATCATTAGTTCTGGCAAAGGGAATAATTGAAAGGCTCCTTCCTAATCTAATCGGAAAGGGAAGGCCCATGTTGGAGGGTCTGGTAGTGGGTCCATGTGAAAGCCCCACTTTGATGTTCTTGTTGTTTGTAACCCAAAGGAGGCCACTTGTTGTCATTGTGGCAAAAAGGATCAATAGAGAATAAGCTACCACAAATAATTTAGTAATTGAAAGATGGAAAGATCAAGGCATCCAATTCAGGTGTTTACAGTATTCAAATCAATAACACACAACTTTCTCATTCTTAGGTCCTTTACATAGGAAGTGGTTTCCATATTTAATCTAATTTTGCAGTGGATAAGAGAAAGTGATAAAGTGGAGCATGGAAGCTTGAACCTGATCATGGGTAATAGGCAGACTTCACATGTTAACAAGATCAGGACTTATGCTCTTATGTTTAGTAGTGGCATCAGGATAGATTTGTTAAATTGTTGTTATTCATCGGAAATGACGCGAAACATTATTTCATTTCATGCATTTTTCAAACAAGGTTTTAGATATATTTTTAATAATGATATTGGATCTATTTTTGCTTATACAAATGAAGTTTTTATGTTTGGAGCTTTACCTTGTAATGTTGTGTATGAAACTATGATTTGTGTTGATAACCTAGGAAATAATGTGTTTCATATTCATTCGTTCAATGGTGTAGATAAGGTATGTTTGTGGCATTGTCACATTGGGCATATAACACTACTAGAAAAACAGCCTTTTACGACGCTTATTGCACGTCGTAAAAGGATCAGACGACGTGCAAATGCGTGTCAAGGAAGGCCCTGTCATAAAGAGAGACGACGCGCATTTACGATGCGCAATTACGACACGCAATGTGTATCAAGGAAGGCCCTATCATAAAGGAAGATGACACACATTCGCGTGTCATGACCTTACGATGCGCGTGTTAATGACACGTAATGCGTATCAAGAAAGCCCCTGTCAAGAAAGGCCATGTCATAAATGAATATGACACACATTTTTGCGTATCATAATTTTAAATGTTTAAAAAAAATTATTTATAGATTTACTTATTTTCAAATTAAATTTGTATTTAATGTTTCATAATAGAAAATAAAATATCATATACTAAAAATAGAATCCATTGCATAAATTTAATGTTATACAATTCTATTTCTTACAATATATAAAGTTTCATTCATCTAATCTACTGTGTTTCATACAAAAAATCTATTTAATGAGGCTTCTTCCATTTCCTTTATTAGCTACTTCCATCATTAGTATATCTACAAAAAACTTGTGTTGCCTCAACAGCTCATCCACATCACCAAATATATCATGAGCTTCCTGTATTGCTCATGGAACTCACAAGCACTAACAATAACATGTTCAGAAAATATAACCTGTAAAAAAAAATATAGCAAGATATGATTGAAACATTGGTACAACTCTCTAAAAATTGTAAGTGTCCAGATAGTTATGTTTATATCCAGAACCTTCTGTGTTGTTTACACAACAAAAAGGAGGCTAATTGTTTTTACTTTTACCTTATCAAAACCCATTGCTAAAGCTTTTGGATCTTTTCATCTGATACAACACTTACTGCTGCAGTGGCATCTGTATTTATCCCTCCCTGCCTAAAATACAAACTAACTTTTAAAATACCAACCTAATGAACCTTACTTTTTTCATTTACCCATAATACCAACTTCTTCTGACACCTCAATCTGCCTTTCAATTTCCAAACAAGAGGATTATATTTGTAAATTTGAACCAAAAAAACTGTCTGATACTAAAATGATAGAATAAAATAAAGATGATACTAATAAACTGAAAGTATATGTGTTTATCTAGATAGTATATGTGTTCAACCTCTTTCAAGACGTGATAAACTGACTGATAAACAAGTGGTGCATGAGGTCTCCAAAATGCATATGTTTGGTTGTTGTGGGCACCTGGAACACTCAGAATTTTTAATTTAATTGACTGATAAACAAGTATTCTTCTCAGAATCAACAAAAAATTCGACAAGATCTTTACTTTGAAATGTGCCAAGCTTGTCAAACTCGGAGCAGGAAACCGTCATTTTCCTAGATGTCATCCTCAGGAACTTTAATATATCCTCCCCAACTACTAAAAATAGTCATAATGTGCTGAAAGAAAAATTCATGAATATATCTGAAACTGCAACATTGATATTTGTCTTCCCAGAGGCAGTTGAGAACTTGACAGAAGTATTAAATAGCTCTAAAATTTTGATCCCATTGCTCTCCGTAGTTAAACCAAGAGCATTTGCACTCATTTCTATTGTATTGCCCTTCAGCACGAGCCTACAGACAGTAGATAAACATGAAAGATTTTTTTAATAAGTTGATCGTTTAAAAGGTAAATCATAAACCTAGAACAAAACCCTCAATCTCCAACTTATAAACATGATTGCACATGAGCTAAGATGTAAATTTAAACTAAAATAAGAGAGAAAATGTTGCATTTTCTCAAGATGAAAAATATTGGCATGTCACAGAAGCAGCCCTACTGTTAGTAGCTTCATGAACAAGGTTATCATGAGTGTTAAACAGAATAACAGAACTGGTTTAGTACTACAGTAGTTAGTCCTATTATTATGGGTCGATCTATAAATTGCAGTGCTGAGGGCACAAAAATGATTTTAGACTATTTAGCTTAGAAGCTTTGAAGTGTTTAAGAAAAAATTGTTAAGGAGATAAAAGTAATTACTACAAAAATGATATGAATTGACATCAGAAAATGTAAAAGATTACAGTTAAATTTCTTGATAGTATTTGTTTGTGCTAATGCAATATAAATTTGCATCAATAGCAAATTAATCGCAATAAGAGAAGACCATCCACATATCTTGGAAAATAATATCATTGAAGAAACAAGTAAGAGTTGATTGTCAAATATTAAGCCATATTATTACAAGGTGTACACAAAATAATATCATACTCCTTCCTCCCAAGATAATGTAATGTGAAACATGACACATGGTTGAATAAGAGACTTTGGGGGACGAAATAAATGTAACAGATATCTTCTCAAGATTGCACATGAGCTAAGATGTAAATTTAAACTGAAATAAGAGAGAAAATGTTGCATTTTTGGGACTGGGGCGAAAGTAAAGGGATATTTGTAATGACAGCTTATACAAAGAGAAAAACGATAATTCTAAATCGGTGTCATAATAGCAAACTTGGATGGAAGAACATTAACATTGATGGAAGTATTGTCTTAAGTTCTCTCTTATTTTTCGATGGCTTACAACTCACTAACTGAGATGAGTTTTTTCTTTAGATGATACGAAAAAATTGATGTTAGAAGGAAGAACGAATGTAATGTCAAGTTCAAGTGGTGTTTGCTCGGGAAGCAAAAGGTTTATAGACCCAGGTTTGGTAATGATATAATCATTGAAAAATTAACCTTGCGCTATGCTATGGACTTCCATCAGAAAAATACATTCACCGGCACCTCGATGGAAGTTTCTATGGGTCTGCTCATTGTATTGTTTGGAGAAGGCAAATCTTTTGTAGTTTCATATTAAGTATTTGGTGAGCTACTTTCCTCCTCTTCCAAAAAGACTTGATCATCTTCCAAAGCTGAGAAACTGTTGTTGGACCCTAGGGAAACACATAAGTCCAGATATTCTCCACTCTCCATGAATAAATTTGATTTTCATAAGTTCGGAAGAAGAAAAACAATCAAACCAACATCAAAAGCGAAAACACACCTTGATGGTGACATTTTTGAATTCCAATCGTTTACCACTGTCAACATGTATAATAGCTTCTATGCTTGTAGAAGAGATCATGTGTCCTTCTCTGTCTTGTAACAACAAAGTTCCACCTCTACCACCAAAGGCCTTTGAGGAGAGAGTATCAACACCTCATCGCTTTGACTAAAAATTGGTTTATCCAAAACAAGCGCATCAACTACATATAATGATGTTTCATCCACTTCACTTGACAGCATGCCACGTACAGTAGGTACAACAAAACTCAGCAACCGCCATTAGGAATTCAAGTGCAACAAGTAATTGTGGCCTTTGGATACATAATGACAATGAGGTTGAATACTGACTAAATTTAGCATCAAGGATTAACATTGTGGGAACTCCTAATATCTCATCTCACATCGTCTGCCTTCACCATTTGGTTCTCCTCATTGTGAACCTCATAATTTGGACTGTATCTCAGACTCTTGGGCTGCCCCACAGCTAGCCTAAGCTCTTCTTCTGTCCCTCACGGTCATCATTCACAATGAATCCCTTCAGGCTCACTGACAGAAGACCTTCTCCCCATGTATTAGCTTTGTAAAGCATACATAGCCCACTCACCTGAGACAAAGAACCACATAAGTGAACAAGTAAGAGTTTGTTTCTTTTTTTTCTCCATTAAGTCATGTAAGGATGAAGTGGCTTAATGAGTAATGATGTTTGTCACTCTGGATCAACTGATCAAGTGTTGTATACATAAGGATTGTTTCTTTTCTAAACTTAATAAACCTTCTAAGATATCCAAATTCTCTTTAGAAGCATCAAGTTGGAGGCACAATTCGAATTGAATTCCAATTCCAGCCAACTCCTATGAAATCTAGCAAACCAATATTCATAAGAAGGAAAATTACTGAGAATTCATTCCAAACTAACTAACTAGAATGAGGAACCTGATTAATCTATTGTTCTATTTTAGTGAATGAAGAGGTTTATTACCTCATCATACATATGAGAGTAAACACCAACACCCTCTTTATATTGAGTATTGACCACTTGTTTTTAACATTTCAACCTACAAAAACCACACCATGTGGCATTTCCCCTTCCCTGATGTCCTAATTCTCTAAATAAAAGCACATTTTTTTAAATAAATAAAATAATCAATCAAATAACAAGAATCTTGTAATGAATTACCAGGTATACTTTGTTACATAATCCTGGAACACTACAAAATATAATAGGTCTCAATTATTCCATGTCAACAACCTACAAAGAGATGCAAAAGGATATTGTTCATTACTGGAAACAGAAATAACAAATTAAACAAAGAAATAGTTCTCAAACCTGCCTGCCTACAACAATATCTATAGAACCGATGAGCCTGCTGCAGGAAAAGGTGCCAAGAACTCCCACATATACAAAGTACTCAAATCATCAGATAAATACATAAGAGATATATCTAAGTTGTAATAGGTCTCAAGTTGATGTATATCTACACTCTTTGTCCTTCCCAATCATCTGCAAATCCAACCATGAACACCTCAATACATGCTAAATATGGTATAAATATAACCCAAAGAAAAATCTCCACAAATAAAGGATAGAACTCCATAGCTTCTTACCTTCTCTAGGATACCAGGTATGGATGAATTTTCCATCTTTACACAAGTCTATAACAATCTTATATTACCTGTGGAAATACATATACATGAAACAAATAGAAAGTTAAAAGCCACATGGATAATGTTTTTTGCATGTATCAGACAAATAGAAATTCAGAAGCCACATGGATAATGTTTCTTTCCCTTTAGAATTCATGCACATTCTAGTTTTCTATTATGTTGCTCCTTCATTCCAAACAGAATTACAATTTTGTATAGGAAAAAGAATCTTTTGAACTACAGATTTGTCAATCTGTCTTGATAATTTTATGGTAATAGATAAGTAACCCTAAATTTCCAATTTGTTTGTGTTTGGAACCAATTTGTCAAAATTAAGTACTATTCAGAGAATACAAGTCAACATGAGGGGGAGAATCACCAAATCAAGGGAAAAATCGACATAACCAAGCAAAAATTCGAACAGTAGAAAAGAGAATTTAACAATATATATGAAAATTTAGTGAATAATGCCAATTTGAGAGAGACGTGGTTTGAAGTTTCATAAAATCTCATGTTTGAAAGCCCTATGTCGGCTCTTTGGACTGTGGTCTCGATTACTGTAAGTAGAATCACATATTTGTGGGTGCGATCGAGCCCACTAAGTTTTAGATGATATTATCATACCTTCAACACAATGAAGACGACGTTATTGAGAGGGAGTCTGGTTGTGCGAGACAGATCACAAAGAAGATCTGATGGTCACTAAACCAGACCTAGGGCTTGTAAATTTGAGCATATGTGGCAGTCTCTGTCGAGGTAAGGTTAACCCAAGCTCGCCGGCTAAAAGAGATAAGTCGAGATCGTTGGTAAATGAGGTGAGCCAAGGTAGCGAGCGTTGCAGAGAGCCTTCCCATCTTGAAAAGAACCCTAGAATGATCCTTTCGATTTCAGGGGCATCTTGCAAGGATTTTAAGAAAGATAGACTCGGTGAGGTTTTGAATATTGTATGAGAACGTATGAGCAAGGAGAACAAGCCCTGGAGCTGATGATTCGAAAAGAGGGTTTACTTTTGTTGAATCGATTCGTGTGATTACCTGAGATTGAGAGTGTTTTCTCTTTCTTAAATAGGTGATGATCTGATGACGGAGGCTTCGAAATGAGTTTTGATCACCATTATCGTCGATGTGATTGTCGATTTGATTGATTGAATTGTTGGGTTCCATTTAGCGGTGGTTTGAGGTTGGAAATGGAAATGGAAACCAAGGAGATTAAGGAGCGGAAGAAGAGAGAATCAGAAAAGTTCGAATTGTGGATTGAGTTTTTAGGTTTCAATTTCAACTTAAGAGTCCAATACGATTACACGTCCCTGTACCTCACTCAATAATCGAAACCATAGAACTTCTTGAGTTTTGTATGAACTTTTCTCAATAATGATGTTCACGTCGCCCGCTCCAAAACGCCATAATCATGCCGAGATCGAGAATCGTATACGTTTGTTGTTTACAAATCTGTTGTTGAACCCTGAAGAATCGAACTAGGTATTCCCACTACTGAAGATGAAGATGAAGGCCCTAGGGCTGTTTCTTGAGGCGGAAGGATTAATTTTTGGGATCCAATAGGCGGGGGTAATTTTGGTCGATTTCATTTCCCGCCTAAAACATGTGTTTCACTTAAAAATTATAAAGCGACACATTTAAACGACGCACATTTTATGAAAGGCGCCCTCAGCATTTCTTTTTTTTTTCTTTTCTGATACTAATTTTAGGGCGCACACAAATGCGTGTCCTCTATCAGCGAGTGTCATTGTTTGCGTGTCATTAAAGGGTTGTTTTCTTGTAGTGTAAACAAGAAACGCATCACCCAAATCCAAAAGGATGGAGTGTTGGAATCATTTGATCTTATGACAGATGATGAATTCAAATCTTATTTACTGAGAAAGATGACTAACGCGCCTTTAAATAGGTCATTTGAAAAAGGTGAAGGATTGTTGGACCTCATCCATACGGATGTGTGTTGGCCATTCATATCTGTAACAAGGGATGGTAGTCAATATTACGTGACGTCTACGGATGATTATATCATATATGGTTATATCTACTTAATCAAACATATAGTGGAAACCTATGAAAAGTTCAAAGAGGTTAAGAACAAAATCTAGAATTAGGTTGACACGAAGATAAAGATGCTCAGATCTGGCAGAGGTGGTGCGTATCTTAGTATCGAGTTCAACGACTATCTTAAGGAATGTGGAATTTTTTCACAATCAACTCATCCCGTAACACCACAACTTAAGGGTATGATTGAGAGACGTAACCGAACCTTACTAGATATGGTTTGTTCCATGATGAGTCGAGCTTCTATTCCTATTCATTTCTAGGGATATGCTTTAGAAACTAGTGCTCACATCTTGAAACTTGTCCCAACTAAGAAGATTGCCAAAACACCTCATGAGATGTGGACAGGGAAGGCATTGTCGTTCACATATATCCAGGTATGGGGTTGTGAAGTGCTCGTAATACGAGAAATAAACAAAAAAAACTTCAACCTACAGCAAATAAGTGTTATTTCATTGGCTACTTATATAAGTCCTTTGGATACTTGTTCTACATGCCTAGTGAAAACATGGGCTTTATAGCTTGAAGAGGAGTCTTTCGCACGCATGGGAGAAGAGAGAGAGAGAGAGAGAGAGAGAGAGAGAGAGAGAGAGAGAAATAAAGAGTGTGTGTGTGTGTGTGAGAGAGAGAGAGAGAGAGAGATCGTATTCAAAGAGGATAGTAGGAATGCTATTAATCTTGAAGAAATTCAAGAGTCATCCAAGGAAGGAACCTCTTACAACACTAGAACACAACATGAGGAAGAAAGTTGATTTGCCTATTGTAACTCCCCGACTCTCATGTATTAATTTTACAGCTTTAATTTTCATATTGAAAAGTCTACTCAATGAGTTGGATGTTGTTTTTGGCCACGTGTTGAAGTGACCAACTCGATGAGTCGAAGGACACGACTCGACGAGTTGGAGCTGAAGGATGAAACCCTAATTTCTAGGGTCTTGCACCCTATTTAAAGGGTCCTTAGCCTCCCTTACAGCCCCTTATGAGCCTAGAAACCCTAAATCGCCATTTTTCCCTCTTTTTGTTTGATATTAAGCTTTGTGGTGGATTGTGGAAGGAAGATCTTGAAGTACTCAAGCTTGGAACAAGAGGAAGCTTGTATATCTGAGTTATTCTTCATCTTAGCTTCATTTTTTAGGTAACAAGTTGTAACTTTGACCTTCTTCTATCAAGATCTATGCATGTATGAGATTAGGGCCACTTTGGCAATGTGCGTGACCCCTAAGCTCTGAACTCCCTGAAATTCAGTGTGCGTGACCCCATGATGGTCGCCATCTCAATGCGGAAAGCACGCAACCTCTCATCCAAAATCTCAAGAATGCCCTCCTTGATCGTGCCAAAGATCATAGGATTCTGGTCTAGTATGTTATGCGTGATCTCTGAGGAGATGAATTCCCTGGTCTTCTCGTCTAGCTGCTTAGCTACAGAGCCTGAGCCTGATCCCTCACTGGCACCTAAACTACTGATTGTTGGTTTAGGGCGTAACACCACCATTCTGAAAAACACGTCATAACAAACATCAGAATACTCAACATAATTGGAGGGATCTCAAACACTACATGTTTCCTGGATTCATCTCAGCCTTCCTTGATTCGAGTACGGATCCTCTGCTTTCAATAGTACGGGCCCATACTACCTTCCACATCTATCCGTACATTCCTCAAGAACTGCCTTAACTCCACCAAGTCCCTTATACTACTACTACTTCACGCACTACTCCCATCCTAGGCTTAACCTAGGGTAATCACTATCCCACTCTTCGCCATCAGCTGCATAAGAAGTCCCTGCTATCTTCCCCTAACTAGTTTGCGAATACTATTACATATCACTAAGACTAGATAAGTCTTCAAATGAGAGGTACTACCTTATAATGGTTGGACTCAAACAAGAGCTACGAAATAGAGCTAAACCTAACCTTCTGAAATTATTTAGTCCTCGCAATATGTAACTTAACATATTCCTTTACTAGTTAATAAAAGATAACTAGAACTCCTAAAAGCACAAAGAAAGAAGCATTCAAGCATTGAGTACATATAACCAATCATATACTACCCTAGCTATCATACTGACTGATCTATACTAGCATGTGTTTCTCATAAAGCTGATACACATATTATAGCCGCATAAAGCATCCTTCCTAGATCCTTAGTCCTAGTCTAGCATGTTGTTCTCATAAAGTTAATAAACATATCATAACATAAACTTGTTTGGGTAATTTGGAAGTACTTACTTGAGCTTAGCTAATTGCATGAACCACACCATATTCTCTTTTCAAAGTCCTTTTCTTGAAATTGTTTTCGTTTCTCAAAATCCTTTTATAAAATGGTTTTTCTTTTGAAAATTTTATACCACTTCCTTAGTTTGAGTTCAGATACACTCGAAAGTGTGCCCGAATCCCTCAAACCATATCTTTGATACCAACTTGAAACATCTCAAAAACATGGTCCAAAAATTTCGTTTTGAAACTTAATAAATAACCACAAATCATCCATAGACATAAAAAAAAATCAAGTATCGTGTATCTCCAAAACATCTTGAAAAGTACTGTTTCAAAATCATATGAGAAAAATATCAGAGTCTAAACATCCCAGGCTGGAACTGTGGTGTGTTCCATGCGATCACCCGAAGCCCTTCCCCTTGCTACTGGAAGTACCAGAAACCAAAACTGAAAATTGTAAGCACGAAGCTTAGTGAGTCTCCCCAAACTACCACATACCATACAATTATCATGCAACTAGGAGATACGGATCTCGCCCACTCTCATGGAGATTCAGGCCTTTCCCACACTCCGATGTCTAGGAGATTCAGTCCCCGCCCACACTCCGCTACTAACATGCATACAAGTATCACACAGACAACAAGTATATCTACCAAACAATCGCATATATATATATATATATATATATATATATATATATATATATACTCGAATAATACTATGAGAATCGGGCTACGCCCAACCTAGACTGCTACGAGATTCGGGCCCCGCCCATACTCATCTACTAACATATCACATATACGGGCTGGCCTTGGTGCCTTAGACCCGTTCCTACTGAAAGGGAACTCACATCGCAAGACTGACTGCTGAAAACTCGAGTAAGGAATCCCTATATGCTGCTCTGGCAACTCTCCGGCTATCAATTCCATAACAACACTTAATCAAAATCTGGTAATCCTTCTTAGGGTAAAATGACCATCTTACCCTTGGTCAAAGTCAACATCCAGGTCAAAGTCAAGGTCAACTCTCATCCAACCCAACTCGTCGAGTTATATCCCAACTCGAAGAGTTCATGCACTACTCAGCCTTGTAGTCAACTAAGTCAACCCGTCGAGTCGCTTCCCAGACTTGTTGAGTTCTTCCTGTCATAACATCGGGACATATCGACTCTAACTTGTTGAGTCCCTCCTTGTACTTGTCAAGTTCTTCAGCTTCCGAGTCCTAATCTTGTCCAACTCACTGAGTCATCTCCTAAACTCAATGGTTTCACTCACAACCAAAAAAGGGGTTAGGGTTCACGACCCAACTCGCCGCGTCCAAGAACAACTCATCACGTCCTTCATGTAACATAACCATTTAGTCGATTCTAATCCATTCCAATGCTTCTAATTCATAGATCTGGACTCCCTAGACTATTATTACACGTAAAGTTGCTAACTTTATGTGCATGCATGGTGCTATGAAGCTAAAACACCCAATACAAGCCAAAATGAAGGTCTAAGTCATAGAATGGAGTCATGGTTGAATAAAGGTAGCAACTTTGAGCTTCTAAAGCTCAAGAATGCCCAGATCTGAATCCTTTCATCCCCAAGAGTTCAAATCTCGGAATGACCTTGGAAATGGTCCAAAAATGACAACATACAAGCTAGGAAGGAGATCTAAGTGAAAAACAACCAAGGTGTAAGCTTTATACCTTTATGAAGACAAAATTGAGTCCTTAGCTCTCGATCTCCAACCTTCCTTCTGCATTTCATTCCTTCCTCTAGCTTTAAATCACAAAGATGGCAAGGTGCAAAACCCCGAAAATAGGGTTCCCTCTTGACATACCTACTTGTCGAGTTCAGGCTTGGACTCGACGAGCAGACCATTTAAATCCATGTGTCCTTTCTGGTATCTACTTGACAAGTTAGGGCTATCAACTCATCGAGTAGCTCTAAAAAAATACTTAAATATATTAATTGCCTACCAGGAACGGGACGTTACAATAGAAGTGCATTTGTAACAAAAAGTCTCGAAAAAAATGTGCACATATGAAAGTTATTTTTGACGAACATATGCACTTCCATCGTTTGTGCATATATGCACTTTTCATGTGTGCATATTTTTTCGAGATTTTTTTTGTGAATACATTTCTATATGACCGACTTAATGCCTTAATTCATTTTTTAAAGAGATTTAACACAAAAAAAATTTGTGGGAAAATATAGGTTCGCAAAACATCCTGATCCATATATATATATATATATATATATATATATATATATATATATATATATATATATATATATATATATATATACACATACTATTTTGAGCTTCAAAGAACCATAAACATATTCCTGAAGTTGTGCTATACATGTGAAAATGTTTAACTTGAATCAAGATTTTAAACACATATTAACATGTTTGTGATTAGCATATTATTTGATTCACTATGGTACCTTGATAATGTCCACCAAAACCTAAATACCAAAGTCACCCCTATTTGCTATAGTTGATTCTAAAGTAATAATTGGTTGTTGTATAAGTAACTTTAAGGTAACAATAAAAAGCAATTGATTGTTGTATAAGTAACTTTAAGGTAACAATAAAAAGCAAATGATAGTTTTCAATGTATTTATAGATTATTATTTATTTATTTATTTGACAAAATAGTTTAAAATAACTTATGGATATTTGTAAACATCAATTTATGGTCATATCGAATTATTTATTGTTCCTTGACGATACTTAATGTTAACTTATTAATTATGTATTAAATTAGTTATTGATTATATTTTATTATTTTTATAAATTTATCTTATATTAGTTTAGGAATATAGGGGTTTGTCATTATATGGGTATCGTTGGAAATTACAGTTTTATAATAATGATAGTTAAGAAAAGAGATGGATAAGGTTGTCTTAGAAAGACAAAACTACACAGATAGTCCATGTGGTTAGCTAAAAATTGTTATTTTTGTTTAAAATTGTCTGAACTAGGTCCAAAGATTTTATTTTATTGCTAGTTTTGTCTAATTTGTTTGGAATTTCTTTTTGAATGACAAATTTCTCCCTTATTAATTTCATGTTTTCTTTTTTTGATTTTGTTACATTTCTGATTTAAAATTAAACAAAAAAAAAGTGTTATCACCCTCCCCCCCCCCCCCCCCCCCCCCGGGTTCTTCATCCTTTTTCCCTCCGGTAAACATCACCACCACAACCGTCATCTCCACCGTAGCTTGTCGCCTTCACGTCTCCCCTTCTCAAGTATCAGTTCTAGAAATGTCCTGTAACAACAGTGGTTATTCCAAATGAAGATAGAAGGGGGGAGGGGGAGGGAGCTAGGGGAGGGAGTAAGAAACCCTTGTCGGACCACCACTGTGTATAGATCTGTAATACCAACACCACCACCGACATCAGACAAATAGAGAGATGTACTCAAGCCACAAACATCAACAACAAAGGGTTTTCGGCAAAGAAGGACGGTGGCGACGGAGGATTTTCTGCGAAGAAGAAGTAGGATCGTCGTTTGGGAAAACCTAACTCATCGGATCTGAAAACCCTAATTAGTTGTTGCCTTTAGTTAGCCAAATCATTTGTCTATGTCGGTCTTTAGGTTTGACGGAGAAAGATGGAGAAAGACAAGGCTCGTCGGAGATGGAGTTGGCATTTGTGGCCCGAGTTTCCAGATGGACAGCAACATTGTCCTCCGTCCCAAATGACGAAGTATATATATATATATATATGAACTTCAAAGAACCATAAACATATTCCTAATGTTGTGAATGTTTAACTTAAATCAAGATTTTAAACACATATTAATATGTTTGTGATTAACATATTATCAGGTTGACTGTGGTAGCTTGATAACTTCAATATGTAAATGAATCAGATAAAACCTAAACACCAAAGTCACCCTTATTTACGAACACTAATTCTAAAGTAATAATTGGTTGTTGTATGAGTAACTTCAAGGTAACAATAAAAAGCAAATGATAGTTTCCAATGTATTTATAGATCTTTTTTTGACAAATAAGGCGGAGGGAGCTAGGGGAGTGAGTGATAAACCCTTGTCGGACCACCACCGTGTATAGATCTGTAATACCAACACCACCACCAACATCGGAGAAGTAGAGAGATGTACTCGAGCCACAAACATCGGAAACAAAGGGTTTTCGGCAAAGAAGGACGGCGGCAACAGAGGGTTTTCTGCGAAGAAGAAGAAGGATCGTCGTTTGGGAAACCCTAACTCATCAGATTTGAAAACCCAAACTAGTTGTTGCCTTTAGTTAGCCAAATCTTTGGTCTACGTCGGTCTTTAGGTTTGACAGAGATAGATGGAGAAAGACGAGGCTCGTCGGAGATGGAGGTGGCGTTTGTGGCCCGAGTTTCCAGATGGACAACAATGTTGTCCTCCATCCCAAACGACAAAGAAGGTGGTATATATATATATATATATATATATATATATATATATTTGAGCTTCAAAAAACCAAAAACATATTCCTAATGTTGTGAATGTTTAACTTAAATCAAGATTTTAAACACATTAATATGTTTGTGATTAACATATTATCAGGTTGACTCTGGTAGCTTGATAACTTCAATATGTAAATGAATCAGATAAAACCTAAACACCAAAGTTACCCTTATTTATGAACACTGATTCTAAAATAATAATTGGTTGTTGTATAAGTAACTTCTAGGTAACAATAAAAAGCAAATGATAGTTTCCAATGTATTTATAGATCTTTTTTTGACAAAGTAATTTAAAATAACATATGGATATTTGTAAACATCAGATTATGGTCGTATCAAATAATTTATTGTTGTTTGTCGATACTCAATATTAACTTATTAATTATATATTAAATTATTTATTAATTATATTTTATTATTATATTATTTTATTATATATTAGTTTAGGAATATAGGGGTTTGTGATTATATGAGTAATGTTGGAAATTATAGTCGTAAAACAATGATAGTTAAAAAATGAAATTGATAAGTTTGTCTTAGAAAGACAAAAGTACACAAATAATCCATGTGGTTAGTTGAAAATTATCGTTTTGGTTAAAAAAAATTGAATTAACACCAGAAGTCCAAAGTTTTTATTTTGTTGCTAGCTTTTTCAATTTGTTTTGAATTTCTTTTTAAATGAAAAATTTTCCCCTTATTAATTTCATTTTTTCTTTTTTTCTTTTTTTATATTTATGATTTAAAATTAAACAAAAAAATGTTATCTGAAGGGTTTTGAGCACAACAACATTCATATGTGTTCATGCAACCCTAACTGATTTGGATCTAAGTTTTTCACTAGTTATACATGCAAATAGAAATTCCAAAGCAATAACCCTAGTATAGCATACAGTTTGAAATCCATATGAAAACTAGAGTTAGAAGATTACGTTGCTTGCTATCTCGTAATAACAAGAATTCCTCTGTTGATCTTGACTCATGAAAGCTTTAGTGCCTCGAGTGTTACACCTCTAATGGAGTCACAAACCTCTAATGGAGTCAAGTGTTGCACCTCTAATGGAGTCCCACTAGCTTTGAAATATGCACAAGACTCATACTCACTCCTAGAGAAACCAAACTCTTTGACTTTCTCATCGAAGCAAAGATTCCATCTGTGAGATGCTCGCTTCAATCCATAGATGGATTTATCAAGCTTTCATACTCTATTGGGTTATTTAGCATCCTTAAAACCCTTTGGTTGATACATATAAACATCTTCAGCTAGCTTCCCATTAAGGAAATCAGTTTTGACATCCATTTGCCACATTTCATAATCATGAAATGAAAAGATGGCTAACATTACCCTAATAGACTTGATCTTAGCCACTGGTGAGAAGGTATCATCATAGTTAGCCCCTGGGGTTTGAGTAAAGCCCTTTGCAACCAGACGTTCCTTGAACGTGTGCACCTTTCCATCCATGCCGGTCTTCTTCTTGAAGATCTATTTGCACCCAATTATCTTACGACCTGATACATTGTCAACCAAGATCCAAACATGATTGCCATACATGGACTGGATCTCGCTATCCATTGCCTCTTTCCACTTAGCAGAATCAGGGCCCGCCATGGCTTCCCTGTAGCTAGAAGGCTCATCTTAATTCACCAGTGTACTATCACTGATAAACATATCACCATTCGCAGTAATATGAAACTATAAAGCTCCGGTGTCATTCTAACTCAAGTGGAATGCCTAAGAGGTAACAACTCGTCAATTGGTTCAATAGGAATCGCTTCCTCAGGTTGAGCGCTAGTGTTAGAGGTTCCTTCACCACTTGATTCTTAAATCTCTTCAAGATCAATTATCCTCCCACTATCCTCTTGGCATATGAGTTCTCTCTCGTGAAAGACTCTCATTCGTGCTACGAAGACAACGTTCTCACTAGGTCTGTAGAACAGATATCCAAAGGATTTATGTGGATAGCCGATGAAAATAGACCTCTCACTTCGAGGTTAAAGCTTGTCATGAGTCTCTTGTCTTACGAAAGCTTCACAACCCCAAACCTTGATATGTGCCAATGAGGGAATCTTCCATGTCCACATCTCGTGATGTGTTTTGACAACCTTCTTTGTTAGGACTAGATTAAGGATATGGGCGGTAATCTCTAAGGTATACCCCCCGAATGAAATTGGAAGTGAAGCTCAACTCATCATGGAACGAACCACGTCCAACAAGGTTCAATTATGCCTCTCAGCCACATCATTAATTTTTGGTGTCCTAGGAGGTGTCAATTATGAAACAATTCCACATTCCCAAAGATAGTCATGGAACTTGATACTAAGATACTCACCACCTTATTAGAACTAAGCCTCTTTATCTTCCTATCCAATTGATTCTCTACTTCTTGCTTAAACTCTTTGAACCTTTCAAAAGTTTCTGACTTGTGCTTGATCAAGTTGATATATCCATATCTACTATAATCATCTTTAAAAGTCACAAAGAAGAACTTTGCATCCCTTGTGGTGAATCTGAATGGACACATCTATGTGTATGAGATCCAACAATTCTTCACCTCTTTCACAAGAACCACTGAAAGGTGATTTAGTCATCTTCCCAAGTAAACACGACTCACACATGTCATCTAACTTTAAGGTAAAATGACTCAAACACTCCATTATTTTGGATTTGGGCAATGCGCTTCTCGTTGACATGTCTAAGACGAGAATGCCGCAAGCATGCCTTGTCTAAACTATTAGATGAATCAATATGAAAAACATTATTTCTTAAATTATCTATAACCATCACAATTTCATATACACCATTACAAGGCAATTCTTAAAACTAAAAAATACCATTATAATAAGCATTTATAGAACCACTTCCATTATTAAACGAATATCCAAAGCCTTGTATGTATAAACCATGAAAATAAATAATATTCTTTGTCATTTCTGACAAGTAGCAACAATCATTCAAATCTAAACCTAACCAACTACTAAGCATTAAAGAGTAAACTCCGATCTTGGTAACATGCAACGATTTCTTATTGCCCATAATCAGGTTCATCTTCCCATGCTCCACATCCCAAATTCTTCTTAGTCGCTACAAGTCAGAACATATGTGAAAACCACATCCTGTATCAAGGACCTAAGAGCTAGCATGTGATGAGTTTTTAGATAGAATTGTATAAATACCTGCAAAGGTGGGCTTTATCTTCCCATCCTTGATGTTTTGCAAGTACTTCGGGCAGCTTTGTTTCCAATGCCCGTTTTCATGGCAATAGAAGCACGTTGCTTCTTTTGGATCGAAGGAGGGAGGGGTAGAACTAGTTTTAACTTTGGATCCACAAGTAGAAGAACCATCATGAGATAAGTCATGACTGGGGCAACACTAGGAGTGGATTCAACACTTTTTCCTTTTAATCCACTTTCAGCAGCTCCTAACAAACCTTAAAGTTTACTCAAGGTGACCTCCTCCTTACTCAGATGATAAGTCATCTTGAACTGATCATAGCAGGGAGGCAAAGAGTGCAAGACAATGTCTATAGCCAGCTCTTCATCAAAGTTGACATTCATCTTGAGCAAACGATCCACATACCTATGCATCCTTTGCAAGTGGGTTATGATGGACTCTCCATCCTTCATATTGGTTGTTATGAATAAGTTTACTATTTCATACCTCTCTTGACGTGCTCTTTGATGGTACTATTCCATCAGGTCCTGGCACATCTTGTAGGGCCAATAGTCCTCGTAGAACTGTTGCAGCTCAGGAGTCATAGTGGCCACCATAATACACGAAACTTTGGTCGCTTCCTTTCATTTGGCCTTATACTCATCCATTTCTTCAGGAGTATCAGTGGCTTCATCTATCTCAATGAGTTCCTTGTCGAGAATATGTTCCTTATCCTCGTAACGTAAGGTCATTTTGATGTGTCTGATCCAATCATTGAAATTGGATCCATCAAAACTGACCCTCCCATATATGTTCGGGAGCGAGAGTGGGTTCAAGGAGTTGTTGTTGTAAGATTTAAGCTAGGAGCATTGTTTGGGCCAAACATCTGAAAAAGGAGAAAGACAAGGTTTTGATTAGATAGGAATTCCTTAATATAACACCCAAAATGAAATATTAAGGCTAAGACCCAACACAATAATTCACAATTCGAAAGAGGGATGTCGTAACCCAATTGTAAATTATTTGAAGGTAGGTAAATGACGATTTACCAATTCCACCACAAAAAACGAAATTTAAATAAATTAGGTTTTATTAAATGAAATTCCTAGATCTTTTGAGATTCACTGAACTATTCAATGGCATGTTTAATCTCGATTATGCCCTTCAAGTTTATGACTGGGATACTGAGGATCACAAACAATGTGTGAATAACCATGCAAATTACCTTGGTACTCTCAATGTCATTTACCACGTAATCAATGTGTCAGTTAACCACACACGCTCCATTGATCAATGATAATTTATAAGCTACCCATTGCCACTTCTTTTCTAGTCAAAGTTAGTGTATCGGTTAACCACACATGCTCCATTAACGACTTGACAAAGTGCGATGTGTAATTTCATGGATTAACATCAAATTCACATTTTCCTAAAGTAACTAAGATTGGGAATTTATAAAAACATTTAGTTACTTTATATTTATCATTATACTTATTAATGAGAGAATTAATGTCTTATCCTATCCGTTCAGCTAACGACCCTCCACCAATCAAGGAAGTGGTGGGTGAGAGTGGACATCCATTCAACCGTTATTTTATAGGAAGTTTCCTTATACCCCTTTATAGATCGGCTTCGTGAATGAGGACTACTAACGATAACACTGACTAATCTTATACATATATATAAATTAAACTTTTAATATTATAATAGTATAAGGGTCTATTTTAAAATTTTAAAATACTAGGATTTTAGAATTTAATATTTCAAAATTAATCTTTCAATTAAATTTTAAATTCTAAATCTAAAGGGTGCAATTTGAAATTATTCAAAATTACTAGATCAAATTTCAAATAATTAAATTAATCAAATAATTTTAAATTTTCACCAAATCAATCTTATTTGATAAGGAAATCATATTACCATTTAGAAAATTCAATTTAAGGTATTAAAACGAATTGTGGTAATTATCTAAATCCAAACAAGATCTGAAAATCGAAAAATCAGCTAACAGACGATCCAACTCGTCGAGTCAGGGCATGGACTCATCGAGTTCATTATAGAACTCGTCGAGTTTTTCATACAGAATGTGAATTTTATTTTGCTTTCATTTTGGACAGATCACTATTTCATCAAATATAACTGAAAAAAAATCCTAGGCTCTGATACCTCTGAAGGGTTTTGAGCACAACAACATTCCTGTGTGTTCATGCAACCCTAATTGCTTTGGATATAAATTTTTCACTAGTTATACATGCAAATAGAAAATCCAAAGCAATAACCCTAATAATAGCATACAATTCGAAATCCATATGAAAAATAGGGTTAGAAGATTACCTTGCTTGCTATCTCGTAATAACAAGAATTCCTTGGTTGATCTAGACTCTTGAAAGATTTAGTGCCTCAAGTGTTGCACATCTAATGGAGTCACAAACACCAATAGCAAAGGATGAAGGATAAAGGAGATATAACACTATGAAAATCGGCTAGGGTTTTCCAAGAAGGCATAAGACAAAAATCACATGCTAGGGGTCCTTTATATTGTTGAGGCTACTAGGATTTTCAAGTGGAAACCCTAATTTCCTTGCTTAGGCCTTAAGCGGTCCATGGACCTCCTGTCTAGAGGCCTTGGACGAATTTCTATAGGGCCTCCTATAGATTTCGTCCACTCCACAAATAAGGAAACCAACATCCTAATTTTGCAACTATCAATGATTTGCAAAACCAGTCCCAGTTCTTTTAATCCCAAAATTAATACCAAATTAATTTCTGATTAATACTAATTAAACAATATGATTGCTAATTAATATATTATTCTTATAGTATATTTATAAATAATTTATTAACCTCTTTCTCCAAAAGTTATCCTGTCAAGTTGCTTTGGTGAAGGCAACTCAAAAGGACCATGCTACTATCAAATCGAGTACATACCAATTATAGTTATAAGCTTAGACACTTAATCCAACATTATCATGTATCACTCAGTTTCTAATCGTTTCAATATTTGGGTTTGTGACCCGATTATCGATTATCATAAGGCTTAAGGCCTTAGGGAAAGAGGGTTTGGCCCTTTTTGGATATGGGGGTTATAGATGAAGTAATCTGAGTGTTCGATTGTGCTTCGAAGCCCAATGGTATAATCATAATTTTGGCAGTTCGAACCTTTATGAATTCTGGGTCTTTGTTGTTGGATAAGGTGTCTAAGTCCATAACTTATTTGGTATATACTTGACCCGACCGGCATGGTCCATTTGGGTTGCATCTCATCCAAACTATTATGGATAATTTTATGAGAGTTATACACATATGTTTATTAATATATTATAAGTTATAATATATTAATATGAAGTTATGTTATTTAATTAGTTTTAGTCTTAAATTAATTATGAATTAATTTAGAGATTAAAAGGAAGACTAATTAGATTATGGGCTATTTGTTTTATATAGTGTGGGCTAATACTCATTTGTTAATGGGCTAGGCTTATATGGAAGTCCATGGATGATCCATGGAGCTTTTAACCCATGGATCCTTGGAAAGGAAAAGACATGGGTTATTAGGGTTTCACCCTAACCATGCACACTATATAAACATGCTTATGGAGCATGAAATGGCAACTAGTGAACTAGTGTGTGTGTGTGTGTGCTTGTGTGTGGCCGAATTTATACAAGTGTGTATACTCTCTCAAAGTTTTCCAAGAGTTTGTGGTGTTTTGTGATTCCATTTGAGGCATTCACACTATTGGTGCTTGGCCCTCAAACTCCTTAGAACCAAACTCATCAAAAGGTATGTAATCTCTTCTAACTCTTTTATGTTGAAATGTTCCCCATGCCATGTTAGATAGGTTATAAACCTTGGAAAATTTATTATTTTGCATGTATTTATACAAACATAGATCCAAGGTTTATTAGGGTTGCATGCACACTTAGGAAGTGTTAGATTGCTCAAAACCCAACATTTGTTTGGGAAGTTTTAAGGCGACAGTGAGTGGATAGAAGTGTAGGGCTTCTCGTCACCTTTCTTTGGATATAAAGTTCTTTGGAAACGGACTTAGGGCAAAGGAGCTAGGGCCAAATGAAGTTCAAGAGTTTTAGAGCATGGTCGAGTATGTGGGGCGTACTCACCAACTACGCACAGCGTAGTGGGATTAATGGTTACGAGTCCTTTTTTAGTACATCGAGCATGCGGGGTGTACTCCCATCAACATGAAACCCTAAATTTGAGGGTTGTACCAAATTTAATCCATAAGTTAGCCTTTTGTTGCTTTATTTAACCAGCCTCCTCACCCTTGAAAACCCTAATTCGTTTCTTAGCCTATGTTGGGTGACGTTGAGCTCTAGTGAAGCTTTTGTAGAGGGTTTTGTGTATCTAGAGGAGAAAGAATAAGCTTGAAAATTCATTCTTTGGGGGAGGGCTTTGAGAACCAGCATTAGCATCCTCTTTTGGTGGCTTGTAAGCTATAAAGTTCAAACCTTGCCATCTCATTTCTTAGATCTACTCCTTGGCATTTTTTGGTCATTTTGGTCCTTATGGTTGTTGATTGGGTGTTAAGGCCATTTTTGGACCTTAGATTTATATATCTTGACATATTAAGGGTTCCCTGGGCATAAAGGAGCAAGCTTTATGGTGGTTTTGGTCTCATGAAAGTATTACGTCAATTATTAAGCTCTTTTGAGCTCTAGAGCCCCATTAAGCGATGCATGTACATAAAGTTGGCAACTTTATTTGATTAACCACCTTACGGAGGTCAAATCTGAGTTTGGATGAAAGTCTTATTGGATTAAGAGCTGAACTGGGAAAGTTCGCCAAGCTGGTAAGTACGTAGGGCATACAAGCACATAAGTTGCACATACAAGCCTTTTATGCAGAACATTGAGCGTATAATGTGACATTCCCAAATTCACGATCATTTAAAAAAATTTATTTATGCTTATTTGAAAATCAAAGTATTTATATTAACGAATAACATTACGAAATTTATTCTCAAAATGATAAATATATTATTAAAGAACTTCCGAAGAAATGTATTTTGTTCATATTAAAACTTTGGGATGCCATCGTCAATACAGAAACATAAACATAAACATACCTTATTTACACTAATGATCTACATCTCCATTAATCTCTCAGTGTAATGTAGCTTCATATCGACACCTGTGATACAAATAAAATGAGTGGGTCGGGCTGGGAAACCTGGTGAGTACATAGGGTTTTCAACCCACAATAATAAAATTATAATGTTTAGTCCGCAAATAATTAACCCAATTACCGATCCCCATTATCTTCATTTAATATTCCCTAAATATTTATCTTAAGGGTCATCTCTTGTATCGTATTTATCTTTCATCTCCTTACATCGCATTTCCTTATATGTTTGTTCCTAAGGATCATCACCTACATCGCATAGACAGTACTGATTCGAGGATTAACCCCTCGATACGTGTCCAGTAAGAGTTAGGGTATCATCGCATGAATACATAGGTACAACATCGCCTGAACTCGTAATTCATAGTAAGGGTTAGAGTATCATCGCATGAATACGTAGTTACAAGATAGCCTGAACTCGAAATTCATCACCTGCAGGTTATGAGCATGCTGGTGTTTCCACATGACTGTCTAGAATATTCTGTGGTCAGCATCTATACTCTGGTAGATGACTACATCGCCACATTTTCGGTCAAGGTTATGGTCTCTCCTCTCATCTCACATCACCTATTTATCATCACTTAATTATCATCACATTTCTATCACCGCCTATCTCTCATCACCTAATTATCATCACCTTTCTACCATCACCTATCTTTCATCACCTAATTATCATCACATTTCTATCATCACCTATCTCTCATCACTTGTTGTTACCCAATATATATTTATAAGTATAAAAATACACATACAGTTTAAATCATGTAAACATGTATAAATCGTTCATCAAACATAGATATCAAGAACACTTATAACATGCATACATAACACGTAATTTATATTAAATACTTCATATCTATGTGTAAGATGAAAGTAACTATGCACTCACATTAGTAGCATGATTTGATAGAATCTAAATAGAAATGATCAGCGGTTCGTGATGGTCGGGCTCGGGACGCAGAACGCCTTCAGCAAACGAGAGAGAGAGAGAGAGAGAGAGAGAGAGAGAGAATTTGGTGTAAGGAAGCTTAGGGTCAAAATGGATATTTATAGGTTGATTTTTGGCATCTCACATAGTGATCCATACATTCTCACGTCGTGATCTCAATCTTGCTCACCTCGTAAACCTGCCATTTGCGTTTATAGCTCCGAAAGGTGTCCGGATGACTTCTCACGTTGTGAGAATGATATGCTCATGTCGTGAGCTTCCAAGAGTCATCCCGTAGACTTCCCAAGTGTTTTCTAGCTTAATTAATGTATGTTTGACTCCTCACATCATGAGAATTAATGATCATGTCGTGAGTCTAGTCAAATTAGGGTTTTTGACACGTGTCATGCTCTCGAACAGTTGTATCTTCGGAAGGTCGTAACTTTTGCATACGAGCTCCGTTTTTGACGTTCTTTATATCCACGCATAGGTGGAGTTTTAATCTACAACTTTCATTAGATCACTAAAGCTAAAAAGTAATTTATCATAAACTCACGTTTTACGATTCCCAGTGTCGTGCTGGTTTTGTCGCGAAACTTCGATAGGTTATAACTTCTTCATTATAACTCAGATTTTAGCATTATTTATATGTATGGAATCCTTGTGACACATACTAAAACTTAGATAAGATTATTTTTCTAAATAATCTTTGATCAAAAAGTCATTTGTTACACTTAGTGTCTCTAAATTGACTAGCCCGAGTCTGCAGGCGTTACAATTATCTCCCCCTTAGGATGATTACGTCCCAGAATCATCAACAAAATAGGGCTTGTATAATGAATCCATGTGTTATCCTTTTATAATAGGTAATTTTTAACTTCTATATCCCTTCGAATGAGTATCAAACTCTTGGACTTCTTGACTACAGGCGCTGCTCAATCTTGCACCCGCTCTTTATCCTATGTTTAACTTTCAATCGTAACCTTCGAGTTACAATGTCGATTCTTATTGGAAACTCCTTATTTTCATAACGGACTTAAGATAAGTTATTTCATTCGATTACAATAATAGACCGATGGGTCATGTTCTATTGACCTCTCATCGTATGATATAACGCTTAGACTCAGGTCTTTTAGAGTCAATTTCCATAACGGAATATACTTTCCTTCATGTTCTAATGTGATATAATCACAATCTAGCATGTAGCACTTCTAACTACAAGATTCTTACTTTAACAACGATCGCAATAATTCTATTGATCACTTCGATTATCTTTCACTTCAACCTTCTGGCTTAAGTCTGATGTTACATCGATCTTGGTTCTCTAAACCATGTGACATACTTATCGTAGTCAGACTCGATTTGATATGAGCACTAGGGTATATCATCATCTTAGTAATTACCGAAATGATGGTAATGACATACATGAAATAAATGGAATAAATTACTAGCTCCTTGGTAACCTTGTGACTTTCCCTGATCCGAGTGTGAGTTAAGTGCTTCCGGTAGTATAGGACTCTACTACCATTCACACATACTCATGCTTGTCTCAAGTATTGTCTCATAGTCCCCAATTTCTTATTTCCTAAAATTACAAAACAATTTAACACATACAAATGTGTCGAAATAATCATATAATTTCCCCTAGACTCTACTAGGACTTCTTCCATACGTATCTTCAATCATCAATTCTTCTTCAACTCGGTTGGTGGTGGAAACGCCAGACAATGGGACAACTTCAGGAATTAAGCCAATTGTTTTATCATCCCTCCAATCGAAGGTGTACTTCGGACGTACCGTACTCCTCTAGACGTACTGTGATTTTATTAGACGTATTCTAAAGGTACGATACCAATCTTTCGATATCTTATGATAGATATCATCTGCTATCGCAATCCTTCTCATTTCCTACTTTTCCTCAATCCGCTACGAGTCCTTATCATATCGTTTCATACACCATAATAGTTGTTCAAGACGAGGAATTTAAGATAGAGAAGGTTTAGACGGGTAATCCTCCTTATTACTCTGAAAAGTTACATGTTAGTTGTAATATCGTAATTAAACGTTTAGAAATCTTAACACAAAAATTTTTCAGATCCGATCAAATAATAGAATATAAGGCATCTTTATAGCTATAACATAAATCATTTAGCACATAAAATCAATTTAGGCATCTAACCTTAAAGTAAGCTAGTGCTTGCGTCAATTTAGGTGTACTGCCTAAAATATAATAGGCACTCGTCTCACAATCATCGTTTAGCTTCTATGTTTAAGTCTAGAAATCCAACAAATTCCTAGTTCGCTTAAACTAATGCTCTGATACCAACTGTCACATCCCCAAATTCACAGTCATTTTAAAAAATTTATTTATGCTTATTTGAAAATCAGAGTACTTATTTTAATGAATAATATTGTGGAATTTGTTCCCAGAAAAACATGATAAATATATTATTAAAGCATTTCTGAAGAAATGTACTTTGTTCACATTAAAACTTTGGGATGTCATCGTCAATACAGAAACATAAGCATAAGCATAAACATACCATTTACACTAATGATCTACATCTCCGTTAATCTCTCAGTGTAATGTAGCTTCGTATCGACACTTGTGATACAAATAAAATTAGCGGGTCAGGTAGGGAAACCTGGTGAGTACATAGGGTTTTCAACCCACAATAATATAATTATTATGTTTAGTCATCAAACAATTAACCCAATTACCCATCCCTATTATCTTCATTTAATCTCCCCTAAAGATTTATCCTAAGGGTCATCTCCTATATCGTATTTACCTCTCATCTCCTTACATCGTATTTCCTTATTTGTTTTTTCCTAAGGATCATTGCATACATCGCATAGATAGTACTGATTCGGGGATTACTCCCTCAATAAGTGGTTAGTAAGGGTTAGGGTATCATCGCATTAATACGTAGTTACAACATTGCATAATTCATAATTCATAGTAAGGGTTAGAGTATCATCGCATGAATACGTAATTACAACATCACCTGAACTCGTAATTCATCATCTACAGGTTATGAGTCTGCTGGTGTTTCCACATGACTGTCTAGAATAGTCTGTGGTCACCATCTATACTCTGGTAGATGACTACATCGCCACATTGTCGGTCAAGTTTATGGTATCTCCTCTCATATCACATCACCTATTTATCATCACCTATCAATCATCACTTATCTCTCATCACCTAATTATCATCACATTTCTATCATCACTTATCTCTCATCACCTGTTGTTACGCAATATATATTTATAAGTATAAAACTACATATACAGTTTAAATCAAGTAAACATGTATCAATCGTTCATTTAACATAGATATCAAGAACACTTATAATATGCACACATAACACGTAGGGTTGTAAATGAACTAAACGAACACGAACAAGGTCTTGTTCATGTTCGTTCATTTTAGTTAGCCGAACAACAAACGAATACGAACGGATAAACGAACGGCATTTTCTTGTTCATGTTCGTTCGTTTAACAAATTACTTTGTTCATGTTTGTTCATTTATGTTCATGAACATCCTAAACGAACATAAACGAACAAAGAAAAAACACAATTAAACATATATGAACATAAACGAACATATAATATAGCAATATAATAAAAAATAATTGAATATAGACGAATATAATAAACTTAATTGAATGAACATAAAGAAACGTTAACAAACATTATAAACGAACGTTCATGAACATAAATGAACGAACGAGACCATTGTTCATGTTCGTTCATTTAACTAAACGAACGATAATTTTTGTTCATGTTCGTTCATTTATTAAATAAACGAACATAAAGGAACTTCCCGCCGAGCAGTTCACGAACGGTTCGCCGAACGTTCAGTTCGTTTACAGCCCTAATAACACGTAATTTATATAAAAAATTTCATATCTATGTGTAAGATGAAAGTAACTATGCACTCACATTAGTAGCGTGATTTGATAGAATCTAACTATAAATTGTCAGTGGTTCGTGATCGTTGGGCTCGGGATGCGGAACGCCTTCGGCAAACGATATATATATATATATATATATATATATATATATATATATATATATATATATATATATATATATATATATATATATATAGAGAGAGAGAGAGAGAGAAGAATTTGGTGTAAGGAAGATTTAGGTCGAAATGGCTATTTATAGGCTGACTTTTGGACTCTCACATCATGATCCATACATGCTCATATTGTAAGCTCGATTCTACTCACCTTGTAGACCCGCCATTTGCGTTTATAGCTCTGAAACGTGTCTGAATGACTTCTCATGTCGTGAGAATGATATTCTCATGTCGTGAGCTTCCAAGAGTCATACCATAGACTTCCCACATGTTTTCAAGGCTCGATTAGTGTCCGATTGACTCCTCACATCATGAGAATTAATGCTCACGTCGTGAGTCTAGTCAAATTAGGGTTTCTGACACGTGTCATGCTCTCAGACAGTTGTATCTTCGGAAGGTCGTAACTTTTGCATACAAGCTCCGTTTTTGACGTTCTTTATATCCACACGTAGGTGGAGACGTACTCTAAAAATTTCATTTAGACCCCTAAGGCTAAAAAGTACTTTATTGTAAACTCACTTTTTACGATTCCCGATGTCGTGCCGATTTTGTCACAAAACTTCGACAGGTCATAACTTCTTTGTTATAACTCGGATTTTAGCATTCTTTATATGTACGGAATCCTTGTGACATATACTAAAACTTAGTTAAGATTATTTATTCTAAATAATATTCTATCAAAAAGTCACTATTTTATGTTTATTGTCTCTAAATTGACTAGCCCGGGGCCAAGTTAGAGGAAGGGTAAAAAGGTATTTTACCCTAATTTGGACTTTTAGTCTTTGTCAAGACCTGATTATTAATTGGATGTCATTTTGGTATTTGATAGCACATGGATTTTAGAGGATTTGCAGTCAGAGATTTATCTGTGGGTTTCAATTGTCTGAGGTGAGTCTCATCATTGTACTATGGGTCGAAGGCACCAATGTCAGCCCATTGGCTTATGTATAATTGGAATACCAAGGGGTGTCCCTTTCATTTGTATGAAAGGCGTGGAGGTGGCTCTTGGCAAATCTATATGCAAGACCAAGGTTCGGACCTTGGCAGTTAAGTAGATAGTTAGTTGTAGAATTGTATGATAATTATCTTTGTGATGCTTACATGGAAGACCATGACGTGGCTCCTGGAACTTGTTTGTAAGAACTAGGGTTTCAGGCCCTGACCTGGCAGGGAAAGACCATGATACGGCTCATGGCATAATAGTAAGACTATGGTTGGCACATAGCACCTTCTATTGCATGTTTGATATGTATTATATGTATGGTATATGGTATTTTGGGGAACTCATTAATCGTTGTGCTTATAGTTGTTTAATGTTTCAGGTACTTCTGGTTCGAAAGGGAAGGGTCCAGCTTGATCGCAGCGCATACACTCATGTTTTTCCGAAACTAGTGATTTTGGGAATGTACTCCGATAACTATTTATTTATAAAATACTTCTAAGTATTTGAGTAAATGATAAATGGGTGTTTTATTGTATTAAAAATGAAATTTGTACCTTGAAATTTTGGGATGTTACATATCAACCCCCCCTCCCATCTTTTTTTCTGTTGTTACTCTTTTTCTCGGTTCTTCATCTTTTTTCCTTCTGGTAAACATCACCACCACCACCAGTCACCATATCCATCATAGCTCACTGCCTTCACCATCTCCCCTTCTCAGGTTCCAATTCTAGAAATGTCTTGTCACCCACAGTGGCTATTCCATATGAAGATAGATAAAAAGGGAGGGGGAAGAGAACTAGGGTAAGGAGTGAAAAACACTTGTCGGACCACCACCGTGTACAGATCTGTAAATACCACCACCATCACCGGCATTGGAGAAGTAGAGAGATGTACTTGTGTAACGGCTGATTTCTTATACGCATTTAAATTATAAATTATTCATTTTTACAGAGCAACTCGACAAGTTGGAAGCCCCAAACTCATCGAGTAGAGATTTTCATAACCGCATGATTTAAGTAATCTACTCGACGAGTTGAGAGGCCTCAACTCGACGAGTAGATCGGCTGGGATGAACCCCTAATTTCCAGGGTTTTGCACCCTATTTAAAGGACTTAATCCTTTCCCTTAGCCTCTCATCAACCTCTTTGAAACCCTAAATCGTATTGTGATCTCTTTGGTGAGATACTTGAAGTTTTGAGTGTATTTATGTGTTTTTATGCTTAGAAAAGGAGTTGGAAGAACTAGAAGCCATCAAGCTTGAGGAGAAGCATTAGATCTGGGATCTCGTCCATCTTTGGCGGCTTTTTTGAGGTAAAAAGTCCTTAACTTGGTGATCCATAGCTTAGAGCTATTTTAGTTTTGCTTTATGGGTCTTTTTGACCCCATTGTGGGAAACATGATACCCTTCATAGATCATATGCGAAGGATTCCCATTTTCCAGTAACATTTGGCCCTTAGAATCATAAAAGGGTCTTAAATCCATTCTTCTCCAAGAAAATACCATGTCCATGGAAGTAGGTTGATATGTCTCGAGTTTGGGTTCATTTGAGGCATGCAAAGTCATCAAGTTGTCAATTTTATAGAAATAGATTGTGGAAATAATATGGATTTGTATTCTGGAACCTTAGATCTGAGGAAAGGGTTGAATAGACTAGAAATGCAAGGGAATCAGCAAGTCTACAAGGGAACTCGACGAGTTGTACTAGGAAGTCTCGTTTCTACTGAGAAGGAGGAATTGGACGATTTGGAGGAAACTCGACGAGTTAGATCACGATTCATGATTTTGTGATTCATTAGAACTCAACGAGTAGAGTCAACTCGAAGCATTGGCATTGACTTGACTTTGACTTTGAATTTGACTTAACCAGATTTGACCTTAAGGGTTATGAGTATGGAATTGTATCTAAGGGGTTGTTTGGTTTAGGGAAGTGAGTAGAGTTGATTCCGAGTAGAGACGTTTCAGCTGTCATCAAACAGTGAGGTGAGTTTCCTTCTGGTTTGAACGGGTCGAAGGCACCAAGGTCGGCATGTATATGTTATGTGTATTGATTAGTACCTGAGTATGGGCAAGGCCCGTATCTCATAGATTGCTGAGTGTGGGCGAGGCCCATATCTCATAGCATTATTTGTGTATGGATATAGAACTGATTGATAAATTTGAATATAGTTATTGTTTGTGTGATGCTTGTATGTATGTTTAGTAGTTGAGTGTGGGTGGGGCTCGTATCTCATAGCATATGAGTGTGGGTGGGGGCTCGTATCTCATAGTTAGTCGAGTGTGGGTGGGGCACGTATCTCGTAATCAGCGGAGTGTGGGCGGGACTCGTATCTCCTAGTTAGCCGAGTGTGGTCGGGGCACGTATCTCTTAGTCAGCGGAGTGGGGTGGGGCCCGTATCTCCTAGTTAGCCGAGTTTGGATGGGTCTCTTATCACCTTGAGTGTGGGTGGGGCCCGTATCTCTAATAGCATGATTATGTGTATGGCAGGTGGTAGTTTGGGGAGACTCACTAAGCTTTGTGATTATAGTTTTCAGTTTTGATTTCAGGTACTTCCGGTAAAAAGGGAAGAGCTCGAGATGAATGCAGTGCACACACCATTTGTTTAGCTTGAGATGTTTTACTCTGATATATTGAGATGTGTTTTGATATGATACTTTGATTTAATACGATGACTTATGTTTTTGGATGAAATGATTTTGATAACAATGGTTTATTTAATAATTTAAAATGAAATTTTTGGTCATGACTTTTGGGATGTTACAACTTGAGCCACATACATCGGCAACAAAGGGGTTTTCGGCGAAGAAGAAAGACAGTGGCGACAGAGGGTTTTCGTCAAAGAAGAAGAAGGATCGTGCTTTAGGAAACCTTAACTCGTTATTATGAAACCCTAACTCGTTGGATCTGAAAACCCTAGCCTTCTAGTTGTTGCCCTTAGTTAGCTAAATTGTTGGTCTGCGTTAGTCCTTAGGTTCGATGGAGAAATATGGAGAGAGACGAGGCTCGTCGGAGACGGAGGTGGCATTTGTGGCTCGAGTATCCATATGGACGGGGACGTTGTTCACCGTCCTAAATGACGAAGAAGATGGTGGTCCATGGTAGGCGGTGGCGGCCCAATCGTTGTAATGTAGATAGACATATAAATGGGGAAGGATGGGGGATAACGTACAGTGTGTCTTTTTCTTTTTTCTTTTATCTTTTCTTAGTTATTGTAATTTTAAATTATATATATATATATATATATATATATATATATATATATATATATATATATATATATATATATATATATATAATGAAAATCTAAAGGGAAATTTTGTCATTTTAAAAAAACTTCAAAACAAACTGGATCAAACTCACAATGACCTTTATGCTAGTCTAAATATTTTTGAACAAAAGTGATAATTTTTATTTAATCATAATGATCATTTATGCATTTTTGCTTCTTAAAAACCTTATGTAAGAGAAAGTAAAAAGTAAAATATGAAAACTAAAAAGAATACTTTGTTTTTTTTTCACATGACAAGTAAATCATTTTGAGCGTCCTAAAAGCTAATTTTAATACTAAATATTTTGTTTTCAATTTTTATTATAATTAATCACATAAATTTATACATTTATAAAATATATTACCCAATTTGTGATTTTTTTCTTCATATAATATTTTTATGATTTTTTGGCAAATACTAATATGAAATAAGAATTACTTAGTTAGCCAACTTTATGACTTTTTTAGTTTCGAAGAAAATAAAATAATCCTTTTTTAATAATTATAAAATATTATTTTTATTAAATAATTAAAAAATAAGAGGAATATACCTTTCAACCTAATGGTTTAGGTAAGGGATAATCATTTGAAAGGGTAATAAATTTTAAATTTTATTCATATTTAATCACTGAACTTTTTTTTATGTTTAGTTTACCCCTGAATAATTTGAAATGTTCACATTTTACCCTTATAACCGGTTGTAGCGATCATAAGGGTAAAATGTGAACATTTCAAATAATTCAAAGGTTAATCAATCAAAATAAATAAATAAATAAATAAATAAATCGGTAACTAAATATGAACTAGTTGAAAGTTTATTACTTTTTCAAATTATTATCATTTTTTGTAATCATTCTTTAATTTATTTTTCTTATTGGTAGCAATTACTTAGATTGATAATTTTAATTATAGAATAGAATATGCATCACATAACCATGTTGTAGTTCTTTGCTTTAATCCTAGTCAATGAAATAACTTTTAACTAGAGTTTCTTTATTCACGTATAAGTGAAAATGCTAATCCATAAAGAAGAAATAATCAGTAGAGTTTCACAAATGCAAAAAGACATATATACAATCAATAAAATGAAAAAATATCGAAAATCAAAAGGATCATAGTAAGAAGGTAAATATAGAACCAACATATAAATAGAAAAGGTAGATACAAATAATAACTAGCAAGAAAAGTATCAACAAAACAAGTTGAAAGTAAACATGTTGAAAACTAGGCAAAATGTACAAACAATGTAAAGACAACTAGCATGTAGACTACTCATGTACTACTACACGACCTTGATCTTATGCATCTGAACTCTCTAATCAAAGTTCATGTCCTTGTAAAAAAGAAAAATCTCATTCAAATGTACCATTGCATTATCTTCACACTTCTTTATCATATGTTCTCTCTTCCTCGTATGATCTACGATGACCGTCTCCACCCTCTGGAGTGAAAAGTGTTGCCTATGTCCTAAGTATATGTCTGAAACCACCACAATCTTTGTTTCTTCAATTTCTATGTGATTAAAGCCACTTCTATTATATTTCTAAGTATTGTTTCTATTACATTACACAATAAATATATATAACACAATTACTACAACATCCTCACTTTTGTGACCTTTATTTAGCTTGTGTTCATTCTTAATAACATTTAGAATCATTTACGAGATAATGGCTTAAAAGGGTAACAAACTTTTAGTTTTGTCCACATATAGTCATTAAACCTTTTTCGTGCTTAATTTACCACTAAATTATTTGAAAATATTCATAGTTTACGTTTATGACCGGTTATAACCGGTCATAAGGGTAAAATCTGAACAAATTCAAATAATTCAGAGGTAAATCAAGCACGAAAAAAAATCAATGACTAAATGTGAACAAAGCTGAAATTTCGTATCCCTCTCAAGTCATTATCTCTTTAGGTAAGTGATAAGTAAATGATAATAATGTAGTTCCAAGATGGCAACATTTTTATTGTGTCATTGTGGTATGTATTATAAAGGTAAAGGTATGATTGAAAGGTATATTTCTATTCAGTGAATACATGCCTTTAAATAGGTTAATTACACAGTTAGATAAAGTCTCATATACAAGAGAAATAATAGGATCTAAACTATAAATACAACAGAGATACTTGACTAAGTATTTACATGTGATTATAATCACTTAAGGTGACCCAATGGATCCAGGTGACTCATTCTCCTTGATACGCCCCCGCAAGATGGAGGATCCTTTAGATACACCAATCTTGGATCGATTTCGGAGAAAAGGAGCTCTACATAAAGGCTTTGTGAGCATATATGCAAGATGATCATGAGAGTTGATGTGACAAACATGTAAATGTTCTGCAGTCACTTGTTCACGAACAAAATGGTCGTCTAGAGCAGCATGCTTCATGCATGAATGATAAACTAGATTGGCACAAGCAAACGTGGCTCATGTATTGTCACAAAATAACGTGGGAGTTTGTTTTACAGATATACCCAGTTCGTGAAGCAGATTCTTTAACCAAATGAGTTCAGCAAAAGCATTAGCTAATGCTTTATATTCTGCGTTAGTGGAGGATCTAGATACCGACTTCTATCGTGTAGACCGCCAAGAAACTATGTTAGAGCCCAAGTAGAGAATATAGGCAGTATTTGATCGCCCTGCATCATTAATACCACCCCAATATGAATCTAAGAAGGCCGAGAGAGTGAGAGGAGATTAGCAATTGAGAAAGAAACCAAAGTGAATGGTGCCTTTAAGATACCTTAGGAGACGCTTTAGAGCTTGCCAGTGTGATTGACCAGGTGTGTGCATAAACTGAGATAACTTGTTGTTGGAGAAAGAGATATCTTGACGAGTAAAATCCAAGTATTGAAGGGAACCAACAAGCTTACGCTAGGGTGTGGCATCTACAATCGGTGTGTCATCATTAAGAGTCAAGGGATCAGATGTACTGAGTGGTGTGGACACATCTTTCGGACATTCCATGTGAAATTGATTGAGAACATATTGGATGTGTCAATGTTGGGAGAGAAATAATCCAGAAGGAGTAGAAATGAATTCTACTCCAAGAAAATGATGAAGCATGCCCAAATCTTTAAGGGAAAACTTATTGCTCAAGGCTGTGATAAAATGGGTGAGAAATTTGGAATCACTTCCAGTAAGGATAATATCATCTACGTACACAAGAAAATAACAGGTGATGTTATGACGGTTGTAGATAAACACGGAAGCATCCCCTAAGGATTTAAAGAAACCAAATTGGAGAAGAAAAGAAGTTAACTCATTGTACCAAGCTCGAGGGGCTTGTTTAAGGCCATAGATGGATTTCTTGAGTTTACAAATATGAGTGGGAAACTCGGGATGAGCATAGCCTGGAGATTGAGACATAAAAACTTCTTCATGGAGAGTGCCTTGAAAAACGCTTTGTTGATGTCTAGTTGTCTCAATGGCCAATTATGTTATAGAGCAATAGAAAGTATGGTATGAATGGTCACTGTTTTTGTGACTAGGCTAAAAGTATCAAAGTAATCTCGCCCGTATTTTTGAAGAAAACCTTTTGCAACAAGGCGGGATTTGTATTTGTCATTGATCCCATCAGGTTTGTGTTTGACCCGGAAGACCCATTTGCAACCAATAGGAGTGTGGGAGGTGGGTGGGACAAGTTCCCATGTTTGATTTTGTAGAAGGGCATTGATTTTCAAGTCCATGGCATTGCGCCATTTTGGATCCTTGAGAGCTTGGGTATGTGTGGACAATTCAAGAGTGGAAGGAATTGGGTGAAGAGTGGTGGAATTAATGAGAAAGGGATTAAAGTATTTGGGGTTTTTGTTTCGATGGCGATGTGGTTGAAAAGTACTGGTTTGATGATAACTGGAGGTTGAGGGACGGGGTGATGAAGGTGATTGAGGTGATGATGGAAAAGATTGGGTAGGAGTAGAGGAGGGCTCATCAGTGAAGGATAAGTGTGAGGCCTCATTAGTGGTTGTGAGAGTCCTTATAGGTATCATATGTAGAGGTAGGGGGTTGGACATCAAGTTAGTGTCTGGTAGTGGTGGATTAGTGGGTGTTGGTTGAGAGGTAGCGGAAATGGTAAGGAAATCATATGTGGTAGGCAGCAGTGAGATTTTAAGGGAATGTGTTTTCAATGAATTCAACATGTCTTGAATGATAAAGTTAATGAGATGTGGAATCATAACATTTGTAGGCAGATTTGGAGGGAGAATAGCCAAGGAAGATGAATTTGGTGGAGTGGGGTTGAAGTTTGGTGGATGCATATGGGCGTAGCCAAGGGTAGCATAGGCAACCAAAGGGTTTGAGCTTGTGGTAACATGGGGCATCATTGTACAATTGCTGGTAAGGTGATTTGAAATCAAGGATAGAGGTAGGTAAGCGATTTATAAGATGAACCGCAATGTGGAAGGCATGTGACCGGAAAGTTAAAGGTAATTTTGCATGGTGTAGTAAGGAGAGACCGGTTTCAACAATGTGTCTGTGACATCTTTCAGCTACTCCATTTTGTTCACGAGTGTGAGGTGGAGTGGTGAAGTAAGAGATGCCTTGATTTTGAAGATACGATGTAAGTGCAATGTACTCACCACCATTATCTATAAATAAAGAGATTAGAGGTGTTTGATGATATTTTTCTACCAAAGTTTTGAATTAAGGAAAGGGAGTAGAGACATCTGACTTTAGTTTCATGGGATAAAGCCATGTATATCGGGAGTAATAATCAACGAAAACAACATAGTAATTGTATCCATCATTAGATTGTTGAAGAGGGCCCCAAACATCCGAATATATAAGTTGAAGAGGTTTGGAAACAAAGAAAGAGTTGACACCACATGGTAGTTTATGAATTTTATTAATTGAACAAGTATCACAATGAAAAGATAATTTGGACATTTTATGAGGATCTAAATTAAGACTTCTAAGAAGTTGCTTGGAAACTTTGACAGATGGATGCCCAAACTTTTGATGCCAGGAGAGAAGTGAATCTGTGGAAGGGGTAACAGAGTGGATTTGAGGAAGTCTTTGAAGGGAGTTAATAGCTGCATAATAGATGTCATTAACGTTCACTCCCCGCATTAAGCACACCCCCGTGTTCAAATCCTTAAACAAGAAATAAGATGGGAAAAATTCAACAGAAACTTTGTTAGATTTACATAACTTGGCAACTGAAACAAGATTATTGTGTAATTTCGGAACGTAAAGAACATCATATAAGTTTAGTGAACGAGAAGAAGTAGGAATAGAAGAATGAATGGTGTGAGAGACACGGAGACCTTTACCATTTCCTAGGACTATCTCATCATGGCCACCGTATTCTGATAGAGTATGAAATGATGCAGGGGTGGAAGCAACAGGGTGAGAAGCACCACTATCAAACATCCATGGTGGTGTTGATGACGTTGGTCTGGCAGATGAAGTATTCACTGATGGTGAAGCAGATGATTGCGTAGAGATAGTGATGTGATTTTCTTTTAGAAAACGAGCAAGTTTCCTGCATTCTTTTGTGTCATGGACAAAGATTTGACAAAACTGAAAACAGATACGAATGTCACGTGAATTGAAGTTATTTCCACTCGTTGGACCTTGAAATCGTGACTGTCTGGGTCCAAAATTCTGAAATTTGTTGGAATGACGATTTTCATTGGTGGGTGGCTTAGAGTTGTATCGAGATTGACTCCTTTAGGTATTGTTGATTGTGGCTATAAGTGGTGTGGATGGAGTATCCTTGAGTGTTCTTCCATGGTCAACAAGTTTTTCAAATAGATCAGGGAAAGTAATTGTTATATCACGAACTTTGAGAGTTGTTGCAATGTGTACATAATCTTCACCAAGTTGACTCAAGATGTGAACAACACGATCTTCTTCATTTACAGGGCTCTGAGCAAGAGCCAATTCATCTGCGATGTTTTTCATCTCATAGAGAAATTTTGCTATAGGGCGAGTTCCTTTAGGGTTATTAGCCAGACAAGATTTGAGAGATATAATGTTGGATCGAGAGATGCCAGCATAGTTGTCAGTCAAACACTTAAAGGCTTGATAAGAGGACTCAGCAGAGGAGATGCTCGTAGAGCGCCAAGTATTATCTGATCTTAGCCGAACCAGGGGCGATATGTTGGATTAGGTTTTGTGGGATCAGTAGCTAGAACCTTTGACGGCACTTCACCTGATCCATCAACATAATTGTCTAAGCCAAGACCGATTAGGGTTGTCATGACTTTTTTTTGTCATACAGAGAAATTGGGGGTAGTGAGCTTGATAGGAAAGTAGGTGTGTATGGTAACTTCAATAATTGTCGACATGTTGATTGTGATAGAGAAGTATTTGGATCGAAATAGAACTCAAAGGAGCTATGAATGCTCTGATACCATATAAAGGTATAAAGGTATGATTGAAAGGTATATTTCTATTCAGTGAATACGTGCCTTTAAACAGGCTAATTACATAGTTAGATGAAGCCTCGTATACAGGAGAAATAATAGGATCTAAACTATAAATACAACAGAGATACTTGACTATGTATTTTCATGTTATTGTAATCACTTAAGGTGACCCAATGGATCCGAATGACCCATTCTCCTTGATATGTATACCTTACAACCTTATGGTAATGTTTAACATACCACCTTTTAACTGAAAAGTTAATTATGACTAATAAATTTGGCCTAATAAACTAGTTGGGACTGGTAAAATAATAACGTTGAATAAAAATTAACTAATAAAGGACAAATATAAAAAGATACTTAAATATATAATTAAACACTATCTTATAAATCAATTCAGCAAATGCTTATCTAAACCATTGGACCCATTGGACTATCATGTCAATTCACTAAATGTTTTTTTAGCGTTTGAGCTATTCAAATCTCCCTATATATACTAGTAATAAAAGAATAATTCTTTTGTCATGTGTCACCATGTTTGGCATTATAATTAATATCATGATACTTATCAATCTATTGATATTTGTAATTAATATCATGACACTTGTCAATCTATTGATTCTCCATTTCAAATTTCAAAATTTAAATCACATTTTAATTACATTAAATTTATAACATTAGAATAAAAATAAAATAAAATTTATACAAATTATAATAAAATAAAATCTATACAAATTATAATATGATATATTTTACGTATTTATTTGAATCAACGATTATAACTTTATATATAACTAAAAAAATATCTTTTAATTAATAAGTTATTTAAAATTATTAATTAATAGTTTTGAGTTTTTACTTAGAAAGGTTAATTAATTTTTCTAACCGTGGTTCTCATAGGTTATAAACTAATTGTTAATACTAATCTTAATTCAAAAAGAACTAACGTATAATAAAGCTCAAACGGTTGGATTCAATGAATGGCTCCGGTGACATTTAACAGAAAGAGCAATATGTATTGTAGAGTTTGATATCGATGTTTTAACAAATAACATGCACATTTATCATAAAGCTCGTCTCTAATTAATGGTTCTAGGCCCTAACTCATTGGTTATTATTATTATTATTAGATAAATATGTATAAAAACATACCAAACCAACACACATTACAAATGCTTAAATAATGAAAGAGATGTTGACCAAATTAAATGTCTCTACAAATCAACGTCTTTTACGTTTATAGCAACCAACCTTCATTTTACTGATTTACTAATTTGTGTTTGATTTTGAACGGTAAAAATTGATTTGTTTTAGAACTTATGTTTGATTTATTATATACAAAACATGGTATATGTGATAATCAACTTGCATATCGAAGTTGGATCCATAGGCGGAGTTAGGATTTTGGGATAAAGGAAGCTTATATCTTAATAAAAATTTAAACTATTTTTTATATCAAAATATCATAATAGAGTTTTTAAAATTCACAAAGAAATTAATAAGAAAAAAATCGTCTTGATATATATAAGAATGTATCGATTTTTATTAGTATCACTAATCGGATACAATTGCGTGTAATACAAAAGAATTGATAGGATACTTGTTTTTTATTCATTCTTTACCCTATAATTATAATAAACCAAATTATCAATAATAATTAAATTATTATTTACAAGTTACAAAAAAATAATATATGTAATAATAATTAAATTTTATTTAAAGTATTGAAATCTTGTAGATGTAGCTTTGAATCTAAGAATAGTTTCTTAAACATAACGTTGGACAATCTTCGTTAATCGTCAATTATGAAATCTATTGCAAACAAATGATAGTGACCAAATAAAATAAATAGGCATATAATCATGACCAATTAAAATATAAGAAATAAGGGTGGAGGCAATGATCTTTAAGTCAGAAGTATACAATTCTCACATTTTATTTATATATGATAATCATTTATTTTTTAATAATTAGGAGGGGCTCATTATTAATAAGTAATAGATATGGGCTCATTTTATACATAATATATAAGAGCTTTCAAAGAGATCGAGGGAGGCAAAGCATCTAGTAGCCCCCCTATTCTCTCCGCCACTGGTTGAATCATGTTGCAACCTTTCCTTAATGAAAATTGTTCGAAGATAATCCTAGCTGAAAAATAACTTACACTCATGCAAGCAACTCAAAGCCCGATTAGATTCGTGTTAATGGTATGCTCTATAGTCCCCAAACAACAACAACAACAAATGGAGAGAGAGAGAGAGAGAGAGAGAGAGAATGTTGGTCGTATATTATACGGCCGGTTATAGCCAAATAAATAAGTATTACAAATTACCATTATAAACTGATTTACTTAATGTTTAACGTGTATTTCACCATCAAAAACTTCTATTAGGGATGTAATTTACAATCACATCGATAGTCCTGATTTTTCGGTTATTTTTAGTTCCAAACTGATTTTCAATTATTTTAGATTCAATAACAATGAGCCAAGTACTTTTAGTCGTAGCCGGTTCCAAGACCAATATAACCGGCCCTAAACAAACTCCCTTATACCGATATGATCTTCGGTTCTGGGATTTGTCACTTTATTATATGTTAGTCCTTAGTCTCGTTACTAGGGGTTTTTTTAACATCAGGATTTTATTTAAAAAAAAAAAAAAACTAACAAGAAGCTAGCAAAAACAACAAAATATCAAGCAATAGCTACAATTGAGTTTTGTAACCACCCAACCCAACCCAATTAATGTTGTTTCTACTCCTAGCATTAAACCAAAAAAACAACTATGTCAAATAGCATGGAAAAGATCACCCGCTCTAAAGTTTAGAAATTCTAAACAAACCAGAATTTCTAAAGTTCCAAAGAAACCACCCACTAGAATAAAAAATCCCTTCTAGAAAAATCTTGACTTCTTTTTTCAACCTAAGAGACATGAACCGATTTAAAGAATATCACTACTAGGGATTAGTCTCACTATTAGGGAGTTTGAATGGATTTCACTTTCATTCATCAGACTTATACACCAAGTCCCTGGCTGTATCTTTTGGTCAAATGATCCACCAAATTTTATTGTGCAATCCAAATTCCACCAAGATCACATCATTCATGATTATTCAAAAACCATATTGTTCGCAGCACTCACAGACTTGCCATTACTTGCCATTATTACAGTTAACTATATGCCTTAGACAAACTTGTATAGCTAGCACAACAAAGAGAGACAACATAAATCAAATTTCTTAAGCATTTAGTCGGTTTACTGACAATTGGTAATGCTACAAATTCATATTCCACTGTTGAAGTGACGATGAAAGTTTGTTTCTTGAAAACCCACGAAATAAAACCTCCACCAAACAAGAATAACGATCGACCATAGAAGAATGGTCTTATACATGGATTATCCAACTTGTATTATGTTATCCTTCTATAACCGAATGATATCCAAAATAAGATTTGTGCTTTCATGTCAGATATACATATATATAAAGTATTCCGATTGTTACACCACTTTGCCTATATTAACAATAAGCACACTCATACCCATGAGAGTATTAGGAGAACAATCAGCATTATAAATTTTATCAAAAAAAATCTTAATATATGAGACTAGATTTGACTGGGATGTTACAATCCCTTTGTTATGACGTCTAATCCTTGTACCAAGGATTACATCGGTCTCTCCATGTCTATTATGAAAAAAGAAAAACTTTATAACACTCATAATCAAGATATACTACCTTATTACCACACATACGGATCACAATGGATCTATTCAAGTTGACATGTTCAATTAAACGAGTTCCATTAAAACTCAACTCAATCCAAACATGTTTAAGTTAAACGGTTGATATTTCAACCAAACTCAAGTCAAATAAATGTGTTGACATTGTATTGAATCATTTATTTTTGTTGCCAACGTATTGAATCATTTATTTTTTTCATAATATATACGGAGCACGTTTAAATTTCAACCTTTACATAAAACTAAAAAAAAGCAAAAACACATCTACAACTTAGTTGTCCAATCAACCATATCTATTTTTAAGACTTTAAGGTTGCATTTAATTACGGAAAACAGTTTTCATTTTCCGTTTTTCGTTTTTCCTTTTCAGTTTTCATTTTTCATTGAAAATTTTAGAAAACGCGTTTAGTTAAAACTTATTTATTTTTCATTTTCAGATTTAAAAAATTAGAAAACGTATTTAGGTGTGTATTTTTCTATCGGTTTTCATTTTTAGAAAATGGTAACAGTGGTAGAGTGGTGGTGGAAGTGGTAATGGCGGTAATTGTGGCAGTGGTGGTGCTGGGTTGGTGATTGTGATAGTGGTTTTGGGTGGGTTTGTGTGTGTGTGTGTTTGTGGAGGTAGGGGTGGGAGGCTGAGGGTAGGGGTGTGGATGTGGGTGTGGGTGTGTGTGTTTGTGTGATTGTGTTGGGGTGGGTTTGTGTGCGTGTTTGTAAGGGCATGGTTGTTAATAGTGATCGCTACCCTCGCTATAGCGAATAGCGTAGCGTAGCTGTCATGGGTCGCTATCATGCCTATAGTGATGCAATAGTGTGTGTAGCGATCCGACAAAATTGTTTTTTTTTTTGTTTAAATCGGTAAGAAATGTAGCAATTAGGCTCGCAATAGGTTTAGGCGGGGAATCATACAGTCAATTCCATGTCTTCCCCTCTAATAGACTAAGATTGTACGATGACGCCAAAATCACCAATGGCGTGTTTGGCAAAAGTAGTTGTTAGCTGGAAGCGGGTAGCGGGAAGCTATAACTTTTATTTGTTATATGAGTATTTGGCAAAAGTAGCTGGAAGCTTTTGAAATATATAAAATTACATAAAAGGAAAATTGATTAAAAATAAATAAATAATATATAAATATATTTTTACGGGTATTTATGGAAATTGATTTCAAGAAGTAGCTTTTAGATTTGGAGCGTTTTGTTTAAACTAAAAACTTAACACCCGTACTACCAAACAAAACTTTTTTGTTTAAACTAAAGCGTTTTGTCAAAAGCTAAAAGCTAGAAGCTCCCAAACGCTTCCAAAAGCTCTGGCCCAAACACGCCCCAAAATATATTTTGGCGGGTTATTTCTCACTTCTACGATAGTAGCGACAACAACACATCTCACCTTCTCCCCAGACGACTCCAACGACTCCAGAATCCATCTCGATTGTTCAACTTCAAAAAGGTAAGACTTTTAAATTGCTCTGTTTTTTTCTAATTTCTCGGTTTCAGGCTTTAATTGTATTCTTCTAATTTTAGCTTTTGACTTCTATCTTCTGATCAATTCTGGAAGACTTCAACTTCAAAAAGGTAATCTTTGGCTTTTTTTCTTTCTTCTAGTGTGACAGACCAAATTTTCAAAGGAATTTTTTTTTCATTTTTAATTAACCAAAATATTTCACAAACCATGAGGTTTCCAAATACAATTGTTTCCAAATTCATAATCATTACAATCCGTTTCAAATCATCAAAGTGTCCCATAAAATGTCTGAGAGAGAGAGAGCACGCAGCGCTATCAAGCTTTGTCATTGCCCTTAGGCTCCGAAGTACCTGTAACAAACCACAAACTGTAAGCTAACGCTTAATGAGTTCCCCAGAGCATACCCCACACACAAGCTACATAACACATATCATATTAGCTATGAAAGCTATCTCTACCATTAGCTACAAAAGCTATTTATACCATTAGCTATAAAAGTTATCTCTACCATTAGCCATAAAGGTTATCTCTACCATTAGCCATAAAGACTATCTCTACCACACATCACTACATAAACATGCCACCAACTCTACACAGCAAGTATACCAACTATCATAAAATGGGCCGGCCTTGGTGCCTTAGACCCATTGGTATGGTGAGAAGACTCACATCTCGCGAATATGGAATTTGACGGGTTTAGATTAAATAGTCTACACGTGCTACTCCAGCTCAACCGCCTATAAGTATCATACGAATAACTCGTCAACTCCCGTAGTCACCCTCAAAGTCAACCCTAGTTAACAGTCAAGGTCAACAGTCCATGTTGACCTCTACTCGTCGAGTGCACCCGTCGACTTATCGAGCCTTCCTGAGGAAGTCATCCACTCGCCGAGTTACCTGTGTAACCCACCGAGTCCCCCAAAAACTCATCGATACAGGACCGAAAACCCATTCAGCCGAAAACTCTACTCAGGCTAAAAACCTAGTACCCCACCGAAAACACCCTGAATCCCGAAAACTGGGAAAACCCCTCTCGACTCACCAAGTCAGATAAAGGACTCGACGAGTTCCTTCATTCTTCTCATGTTTGATCCTTTTTAGTGGGATCTAAGGCTCCAAACTCAAGATCCAAGCTCCCCTGATGCAGATATCATGTAAAGTTGCAAACTTTACGTGCATGCAAGGCCTTTCAAGGATCTAATGTCCAAACTAAACTTCTAACAAGGTTTTTGAGTAAAGAAAAAGGCTAATCCCAGCGAAGTAATCAACTTTATGTTATTAAGGACCTCAAGGGGTCCAAATCTGGAACCATATCCTTGTGATAGGTCTAGATCCACGTTTGACTCCATTTTGCCCCAAAAATGGACAATTACAACCAAAAGAATAGAGTTAAGAATCTACAACTCAAGGTGACGACTTTTTACCTTGAAGTGGTAGTTAATGCAATGTAGATGCCGAATCTACTACTTCCCCTCTTGAACCTTCTTCCAACAAACCAAAGTTGCCAATCCAAGCTTTCACTCTCACTCAAGGGAGTTTACGGCCAAAAACCGGTCTCTTTGGGTTACAAGGTGCTAAGGGAGGTCACAAGGGGTGAGTTATGATCCTTATATAAGGGTGTAAACCCTCAAATTAGGGTTTTCTCTTTACAGCTCCTACTCGCCGAGTCAGGCCTTATGACTCATTGAGTAGGTCCTGATCCCGCGTCCATAATTAATCCCCTACTCGACAAGTTGGACTCCCAACTCACCGAGTCCATGCCCAAAACCCTAAAAATTAAATAAATCAAGTAATACCTGGAACAGGTGTTACAAGTCTCCCCCACTTGAACTAGACTTCATCCTCGAAGTCTACTGATCCAAACAAATTCGGGTAGTGATCTCGCATCTCTTCCTCCAGCTCCCATGTCCACTCGGAGCCCTTGCGGTGCTGTCACTGCACCTTCACCAACTTCACCTCCTTGTTCCGAAGAACCTTGGTCTTCCTATCTAAAATGGCAATCGACCTCTCGATGTAGTTCAAGCTCTCATCCACCTGAATGTCTCCTAACGAAACGACTGTGGCCTCGTCAGTGATATACTTCCGAAGTTGCAACATGTGGAAGGTGTTGTGGATCTAGCTAAGCTCATCCGGCAAATCCAAACGATATGCCACCTGGGTCGTGATCCTAAACGGGCCTATATATCGGGGTCCTAGCTTACCCCTCTTTTGAAACCTGATGATCCCCTTCCATGGTGACATCTTCAGTAACACAAAGTCCCCCATTTAGAACTCAATATCTGATCGTCGCTGGTCAACATAACTTTTCTGATGGCTCTGTGCGATACGCAGCCGGTCGCACACCTGCTGAATTAGCTCGGTGGTCTTGAACACTACCTCAGCGCTCCCCATGACCCGGTGTCCAACCTCTTCCCAACAAAATGGGGTCCTGCATCTTCTACCATACAACATCTCGAATGGCGGTCGATCAATACTTGTATAGTAACTATTGTTGTATGAGAACTCTGTCAACGGGAGGTATGTATCCCAACTCCCTCCAAAATCCAATATGCATGCTCGAAGCATGTCCTCCAGTGTCTGTATTATATTGTCGCTCTGGCCATCAGTCTGGGGTGGTACGTCGTGCTAAAATGCAGCTGAGTGCCTACTTCATCGTGGAACTTCTTTCAGAACCTTGATTTAAACTGAACATCCTTGTCAGAGACTACTGACACTGGCACCCTGTGTCTAGCCACCACCTCCCGTACATAAATATTTGCCAACTTCTTTGTGAATATACTCTCAGAGATCGGAATAAAGTGGGCACTCTTCGTTAATCTGTCCACAATCACCCATATAGCGTCTACACCCCTCGTCGTCCTCGGTAACTTCGTCATGAAGTCCATGGTGATCTCCTCCCACTTCCACATGGTAATGGATAGCGGCTGAACCTTGCGATGAGGCCGTTGATGCTCGGCCTTGACCTTTCTGCAGGTCAAGCACCGTTCCACAAACCAGGTGATCTCTCGCTCATGTAGGGCCACCAATAACTTAGTCTCAAATCCCTATACATTTTTGTAGCCCTCGGATGTATAGAGAATTTGGACTTGTGTACTTCATCCAATATCTTCTGTCTCACTCCACCAGTCACTGGTACCCACACCCGGTCGCACTGTATCAAAAAACCTCGGCTATCCTTAACAAACAAAGGATATTGCCCCCGAATCCATTCAATCTTCTAATTTTCCTTCTTCACCCCCTCGATCTGGGCCTCCTTGATCAAATCCAACAATGGAGATATCATAGTCATCCTTAAACAAACACTCCCCATTGGGGAACCCGCCGCCTTGCGGCTCAAATTATCGGCCACCACGTTGGCCTTCCCTGGATGGTACAAGATCTCACAGTCGTAATCATTCGGTACATCCAGCCACCTCCTCTTCCTCATGTTGACGTTTGGTTGATCCATAAAAGTACTTCAAACTTTTTATCATCAGTATAGATCATGCACCGCACCCCATACAAGTAGTGCCTCCATATCTTGAGTGCAAACACTACTGCCTCCAATTCCAGGTCGTGAGTGGGGTAATTCACCATAAAGGCTATCTCTACCATTAGCCATAAAGGTTGTCTCTACTACACATCACTACATAAACATGCCACCAACCTCTACACAGCAAGTATACCAACTATCATAAAATGGGCCGGCCTTGGTGCCTTAGACCCATTGGTATGATGAGAAGACTCACATCTCGTGAATATGGAATTTAACAGGTTTAGATTAAATAGTCTCCACGTGATGCTCCGGCTCAACCACCTATAAGTATCATATGAATAACTCGTCAACTCTCGTAGTCACCCTCAAAGTCAACCCTAGTCAACAGTCCATGTTGACCTCTACTCGTCGAGTGCACCCGTTGACTCGTCGAGCCTTCCTGATTAAGTCATCCACTTGCCGAGTTATCTATGTAACTCGCCGAGTCCCCCGCAAACTCATCGATACAGGACCGAAAACCCATTTAGCCGAAAACTCTACTCAGCCGGAAAACCCAAACCGAAAACCCAATTCCCCACCGAAAACACCCTGAATCCTGAAAACGGGGAAAACCCCTCTCGACTCGCCAAGTTAGATAAGGGACTCGACGAGTTCCTTTAGTCTCATGTTCAGTGCTTTTCAGTGGGATCTAAGGCTCCAAACTCCATATCCAAGCTCCCCTGATGCAGATATCACGTACAGTTGCAAACTTTACGTGCATGCAAGGCCTTTCAAGGCTCTAATGTCCAAACTAAACTTCTAACAAGGTTTTTGAGTAAAGAAAAAGGCTAATCCTAGTGAAGTGATCAACTTTATGTTATTAAGGACCTCAAGGGGTCCAGATCTGGAACTATGTCCTTGTGATAGGTCCATATCCACGTTTGACTCCATTTTGCCCCAAAAATGGACACTTACAGCCAAAAGAGGAGATCTAAGAATCTACACCTCAAAGTGACGACTTTTTACCTTGAAGTGGTTGTCAATGCAATGTAGATGTCGGATGTACTGCTTCCCCTCTTGATCCTTCTTCCAACTTCCTTCCCCAACACACCAAAGTTGCCAATCCAAAGTTTCACTCTCACTCAAGGGAGTTTGAGGTCGAAAACGGGTCTCTCTGGGTTACAAGGTGCTAAGGGAGACCACAAGGGGTGAGTTACGATCCTTATATAGGGTGCAAACCCTCAAATTAGGGTTTTCTATTTACAGCTCCTACTCGCCGAGTCACTCGTCGAGTAGGTCCCGATCCCGCATCCATAATTAATTCCTCTACTCTACGAGTTAGACTCTTAACTCGCCGAGTCGATGCCCAAAACCCTAAAAATTAAATGAATCAAGTAATACCATGAATAGGTGTTACATCTAAATTTTGAGATTCTTTGAATTCTACTATATGATCTTGATTATGTGATTCTTATGAAATTGGATTCTATCTTCTGATCAATTTAGGCATGCCTCCTGGTGTAAAAGAGGATGATATTGGCTGGAAACATGGAAAAAGAGTTTAAGGAACTACAAACTGGGTGTTGTGTAATTATTTTCCAAATGTTGCCAAAGGTGGGATTACAAGACATAAACATCACCTTGTTGGTGATTCCACTTCAGTTTGTAAATTTCTTAGAGCTCCATTAGATGTTAGGAAACTTTTTAAAGACATTTTTGAGAAACGGAAACAAGATAAAGTTGAAAGGAATCGCATTCCTCACTTTGATGATGATGTGATGGATATAAATGATGAAGATGAAGAAGAAGCTGGTGCGGTTCCTTTCTCGTTAGGCAAGAGGGCTATTTCGTCCTCCAAGTCAACCCTACACAACAAGAAAGTAAAATGCGCTTTAGATACTCATTTCAGGTCATCCAATGAAACGGGGAAGAAGAAGAAGGGGTACTTGGTGGGAACCCCCGAACACAACCAATTTCACAAAAAACTAAGAGTTAACGTTGTTCAGAAGTTTGCCCGTTGGATGTATGATGTAGGTCTTGCATTCAACGCGGTGAAGTATGATAGTTAAGGGCCCGCACTTGAAGCCATTGCTAAACATGGTCCCTATATGAAACCCCCTAGATGCCATGAGGTACGTGTTTCCCTGTTGAAGCTAGAGAAGGAGCACACAAAGAAACTTTTGATACTTAATGAGACCAAGAAGAAGGCAATCGGGTGTTCTTTGATGGCTGATGGTTAGAGGGACCGAAAAGGAAGAGCACTTATCAACTTCTTAGTGAATACTCCACGAGGAAGTATGTTTCTAAAATATGTAGATGCATCTTCTTATTCTCATACAGGTATTCATTATTCTTGTTTTCTACTTACGTTTATGCTCTATGTTGTTTATGTTATGTACTTTACTTATGTTTATATTCATTGTTCTATGTTGTTTATGTTATGTACCATGAAAGATTAATCTGTTATTAACTATTATGTACTTTACTATTATGTTCTAGCATATGTTCTTTACTAATTTTTTACTGTTATTCACTCTTGTACTGACTGTTATTGATTATTTTTGTTGTTGTTTGAACAGAAGAGAATTTTTTTAAGTTGTTTGACTACTTCATCAAAGAAACTAGCCCCGATCATGTGGTTCAAATTGTAACAGATAGTGTTGTCAACAATGTTTTGGCGGGGAAAATGGTGGAAGAAAAATATCCACACATCCATTGGACTTTGTGTGATGCGCATTGCATTGACCTCATGCTTGAAGACATCTTCAAAGTGACTCATCTTAAGAAGACACTAGACAAAGCAATTGCGGTTAACACTTACATTTACAACCGTACATTGCTCTTGAATATGTTGAGAGACTTTACTGGTCAAAGAGATATGATTAGGCCCGCAAAGACCCGGTTTGCAACCGCCCTCTTAACTCTGTATTGCTTTAGGAGTCATAAGGCAAGTTTGAAGAAGTTGTTCACGTCTGAAGCTTGGAACAAAACCAAGTTCAAAGGGGAGGAGGGAGAAACTCAATGTGTCACAACTATTTTTTCACCTAGTTTTTGGATCAACATTGACATTGCTATCGAAGTTGGTGAACCATTACTAGCGGTGCTTCGATTGGTAGATAGTGAAAGAAATTCGGCTATTTGGTACATTTATGAAGCCGTGGATAGGGCAAAGGAGCAGATTGCATACTCATTCAACAAGAAATTTAACAAATACAAAGTTTTCTTCAAAATCATTTATGACAAGTGGAATTGTCAACTCACCAAGATTTGCATATGGCTGGTCACTATCTGAATCCGGGTATTTTTTACAACAACCCAGGAGTGAAAGAAGATAGTAAGGTGATTAAAGGTTTGATGGCATGCATACATAAGATGTCATCAGAAGAAGACGAGACCAAGATTCACCGAGAGCTCTCTATATATACCGGTGCAGAAGAGTTATTTGCGCAACATATGGCTGTTAAATTAAGAACAACACTTGCACCAGCGAAATGGTGGATGCAATATGGATCATCGGCACCAACACTTTAGAAGTTTGTTGTGAAGGTGTTGAGTCTTACTTGTAGCTCATCAGGGTTTGAGCGTAACTAGAGTGTTTTTGAACATGTAAGTTGTTCATTTTTTAAGATTAATATCATTTGCACTATTTACTAATGGTTTAATTTTATTTTTGTTGATCCATTCGAAAAAAAAGAAACCGTCTTGAATGACAAAAACTAAATGATTTAGTTTACATCAAATATAATCGATCATTAAGGAGGAGGTATGATATGTGGGATATGATCGACTCGATCATCTTAGAAGACTCGCACATACATAACCTGTTCGAGTGGTTGGCGAGTGATGATGATGGTCTCGTGTTTGAGGGTGATGACTTGAGATGGGATGTTGTGGCAGAGGCCATCGGGGTGGATGAGCCAGTTCATCTAACTAGAAGAACAACAACACTAGATGGAAGGCAAGATGGGATGCAAGGGGCTATTGGGGTTGCTGAGTCGAGCTCACAAAGTAGAGCTAGAGCTAGACAACCCCATTTGGTAGATGAACCTGAAGAGGAAAATGATGTTGGAGTTTATAAGGAGTTTGTCGAAATAGAGGGGAAAGATGAACTCGTATTTGAGGAGAATGAGGATAACGATTAGTCGATTAGTGGTATTTTGTTAGAGTCATAACACTCTTTTGTGGTATTGAAACATAGTTTAGACTTTAGAGTCTAAAAATAACCATTCTTTTGTGGTATTAGAACTTAATTTTAGACTTTAGAGTCTAAAACTAACCAATCTTTTGTGGTAAAAATCTTTTGGAACTTAATGTTAGCTTAGTAGAATTGGTACTTGTTAGTTTTATGTGTAATTTTTAATTGTTGAATAGGTGCAAGTAAATATAGTGTTTAATTTTATAAGAAAACATAAAACATGAAATAGTTGTCGCTATTTCATCTTTATCGCTATGTATCATATAGGCGGGTTGCCGTTATTTCCTCACTATCGCTATAGATAACCTTCTGTAAGGGTGTGTGTGTGTGTGTGTTTGTGGCGGTGGGTTTGTGTTTGTGTGTGTTTGTTGGGATGGGGTGGGTTTGTATATGTGTATGTGTTTATGGGGGTGGGGGTAGGTGTGGGTTTGTGTGTGTGTGTGTGTTTGTAAGGATACGTTTGTGTGTGTGTGTGTGTGTTTGTAGGGGTGCGGGTGGGTTTGTGTGTGTTTGTAGGGTGGGGGTAGGTGTGGGTTTGTGTGTGTGTGTGAGTGTGTATTTGTGTGGGGGCGGGGATGGGGTTGTGTGTAGGTGTGTGGGGTAGGTAAAGATGTGATGGGTTGAAGATGTTAAGATAGAGGTAGGTAAATGTGGATATGGTGGGAATGGATATTTGTTTATATTTTTTTTTAAATGAAATTAGAAAAATGTGGAATAATAATGATTATCAATTTTCCAAAATTTTCTAACTTCTTTGTAATTAAAAAAAAAACAAAAAAAAAAAAAGCATTTTCCGTGAAAATTTTAGAAAAATAGACGAGCTAAACGCGTTTTCAAAATTCTTTTTTTTCTTTGAAATTTTTTCCGAAAAACAGTCCATTTTTTCGCAACTAAACGCACCCTAACTTTTTAGATTTTGTTTTTCACAAAATTTTCGATTTGACATGTTATTTCACAATTTGCTTTTACAACTTTATTATTTTACGTGTGTTTTAACAATTGGTTTTTCTAAACTTCATTTCTACATGTTTTTCACAATTCATTTTTATAACTTCATTTTACTTAGCCATTGAGTGATTATCAACTTGTCCTCCAAATTTTACTATCACTTTGATTTACAAACCTTCTATCATCACCAAAACGACTTTGTGAAAAAAAATATGTAAAAAAAGTTGTAATACAAATTGTGATATTAAAAAAAATTAAAAAATAAATAAAAGATCATTGCTATTACGAATAAAAATAACTAGTTCATCTATTATCCTCTTTCCTTCTAAGGCATTTCTCACATACGACTCCCAGAAATAAAAGTAATATAAACATTAAATTATAAAGAAAGAACTCTTACCTTTCATCCATAGTCAATATACTTTTGCTGCCTGTTGACTTTTGAGCTGTTCCAATCAAAGCTTTTCAAGATCTTTCCTGACATCACAAAACACTTGTATTCGCACTATACAATTTATGTTTTATAAAGTTATACAATACAACATTTTAAAGCACAAATTATTATGTATGGAGAAAAAGTGTTATGTACTAATCACCTCTCTTGTATAATACAATACAATCTGAACAACATACAACATCATTAAACGCAGAAAACTAGATCGAAATTTATATCTCAACACGCAAAAATAAAACAGTTCCTGATATTTTCACAAAATTAGCAGTGTGAATTAACGTTTTGCTAGATTACAAGAAACTATTATCAACAAAAGGGGATAAAACTTGAAACTTGAAACTTTAAACTAATGTGGGAGACGAGTGTTTTGTAATTGTGCTGAAGCTACATTATGAAACTGTGTAGATGCCACATTGTGAAACATTGTGGGTACTACTACTACACCTTGTAAATGTGGTGGCATCATGTTGTGTAATTGTAACAGCCTTGTGTTAGGAAGTTCCTGAAAAAATAAAATATGTCCATTTTTTTATAATATTATATAAATGAATTATATACTTATATTGAAGAGGGAATGAATAAACACAAACCATGTGGTGAAAACTCGCATCGATTCCAATATTTACAACTTCTGCCTGTGTAGCTACCTGATTCATGTCATATGGTGAATTGTTAAAAAACTATAAATTCATAAATTTTAACCAAAGCAATTAAGCAAATTAACAAACCTTCTCTTTCCCATTTTCTGTTCTCTTAACACCCTTTTTCAACTTCTCCACATTCAAATTAGGCACTTGCTCTTCTTCCTCATAAACCCCAACAGAAGTTGATGTTGAATGTCTTACACTTACTTCATTCACAACAGTATTATTATTATTATTATTACTATTGTTATTATTACTATTATTATTCACATTCGAACATTGCATCAAAGCATCTTTAATTGCACCCAATGCAATCTTGTAACTCTCTTGAGAAATCGACCCTTCTTCCCCCAAAATTATAGCCCTCCTACATAAATCATTGAGTCTTCGTGTTTTCGTTTGTACATTTTCAAGTTTTTCAGAAATCGGGTACTTACTTTGAGCTGCATTTGTCCATCTTTGTAACACGTATTTAAACGGAATACTAAAGACACCAGACATTTGAAGAACAACAACTGCATGTCTACATAAAAACCCTTTAAACTCAAATGTCCTACAAGAACAATTAATATCCAATTGTGTCTCATTCCATTCCACCATGTAATCTTGACTTGTTTCAAAGTCTTTGACTACATAAGTCACACAATTCCCTTCTTCTTTTTCTATCTTTAAATGACACGCAGCTGCTCCCAACACTTCATCTTGAAACTTCTTGAAGATCTCATGAGTGTATACGAAAGATAACTGTTTTTCAAAGGGTGATGGGGATTTCAACTCGGGTGTATCATGCCACGTGTCGAAATCTGCTTTCGCTTGTTCTTCGTGTATATCTTCCATTATCACTTTGTATTGTTCTAGAAACTCTTTCAAAGAAGTTTCTGGATGAATGTATTTGTCAAAGAAGGAATTCGGACTCTCGGATCGAGAAAATGTAGACAAACCAGCGAAAGAAATGTTTTTTATAAAAGTTGGGGCCCACAGTTTGCGATCTTGGTATAAAGATTGAAACCATGTGTCATCATTAAGATTGAATTTGTTAACTAATTTACCCCATCTTTTATCAAACTTTTCTTCAGTCCATGATTTTTGTATGCATTTACTAAATTTTGCCATGAAAGTGTCATGCCATGGGTTTAAATAATCAAGTTGCCTTGAAACTTTTTCTAGAACATTCCATAGATTGTAACAATGTCGGGTGTCTGGGAACACTGCTACAATGGCTGCTTCTAGAGAATTGCTTTGATCAGTGACTATTACATTTGGAGACTTACTTCCCATTGCTAAATACCATGTTTGAAATAACCAAATGAATGTGAATAATGTTTCATCTGCAATCAATCCACATCCAAGTAATGTAGGTTGACAATGTTGGTTGACACCGATAAAAAGAACCAATGGGATTTTGTATTTGTTGTAAAAATAAGTCGTGTCAAAAGAAACCACATCACTAAAGTTTGAGTAATCATCCATGCCTTTTGCATCAACCCAAAATATGTTTCTAAGTTGATGTTCTTCGTTTAAATCAACAGCATAAAAGAATTTTGGATTCTCTTCTTGCATTGTGACAAATGATTCAAGAAGTATTTGAGCATCACCTTCTTCTAATGTTAAACTCCTACCCCTGTCATCTTGATTTCTAAGATAACTCTCCAAACCGGTTGATTGATATATGTTATATTGTTTTGACATGGAGGATAATATCGTCTTTCTACGTACCTTGGTGTCGTTCTTGAGAGGATCAGAGTTTCTATGGCTTCGGAAGAAATGTGATTGAGAAGGTAAAAGCTCATGGTTATGGTCTTTTATGAAACTATGAATGTACCATTTTCCATTTTGTCTTCTTTTGACATGCATACTTGCTTTACAACCTATCTTAGGTGAAGGTCTTGGATTGATTGCATCATCAGATTGTTGTTTGTTTCCGTATCTTATGCATGAGAATTTAGCGTCAATGAATTCTTTTGATGCTCTTGAACGACGACTACTCAGTTTAGCAGTTCCAAATCCAACAGATTTCGCGTATTCTTTGTAGAATTCGTATGCTGCTTCATTTGAATCGAATTCCATTGTTTCTTGAGGTTCTGATTTGATGCTCTCAGAAACAGTATTAATATCCATATTTGCAGTGGTGAATGGAAGATGTTGAATAATTCAAAATTCAACCACAATACATGTTCACATTTGGTCTACCATATTCAGGGATAGATAAGTATGTGTCTAGTTGATCCAGAAGATAGCCTGGAGATTGAAAGACAAAAAGTTAAATCAATGGTGAAGAATTTATAATTATTACATTTCCTAATTAAGCAAAAGAAAGAACATAGTTCATATGAACTGTGATGGAATTTAACACAAGTTTTTCGTCATAACTTAAGTTCAAAACCCAGACCAAAATTAACTAAGATGTTCAAAGTAAATATGGAAAAACTATCAGTAAAGGTACAATTCATGAATCGAGAATCTGGCATGTAAATGTAAGTGTGCGTTGCATTAAAACTTTGAACTGCATATACGAATATTCAGGTTATTGTAGCATCAAGCAACGAAATTTCATAAGTGAAAATGGAAATTCAGATCAAATACCGGGAAATATACGAGACGAGGAAGATTCTACCAAAATTGCAGATAAATCACGAGAGATTGAAGAGCTACCTAGGATATAGAGATGAAAGTAGCAGTAATTTCGATTGAGATCACAAGATTGCCGATGTATTCGCAGTTTCAATATTTTTAGGGTTTCTCTGGGAATTTGGGGGAGGATGAAGAAGAAGGTTTTAAAAGAACTTGGTTGCATTTTGATCGTTCCGTACTCGCATTTGTATTTGCTTTAAAGTGCACTCGTGATGTAGAGGTGACACGTGTTATCCTTTGGTTGAAGGGTAGATTCGGAATTAAAATAATGTTGCATTCCAAATTAGTAGGAAAAAAAAAAAAAAAAAAAAAAATCCGAAACCCCCTAACTTTGTTCAAATTATATTTTGGTCCTCGTATTGTTCATATTTTAACTACGTGAGAATCAATTACATGATAAAAATACATGACAAATAACGAAATTAAACGAAATTGAAATTCAAACTATTGTTTATTTTATGTTCGTGTCAAGTGTAAAAAATACGACGTTGTGTCATGTCGTGTTTTTATCTAAGATTGGACATAAAATCGACACGATATTAATATATGTTTTTCATATTTTTTGTATTTTGTAAGATTAATGTTGAACTAAAGAAACTAAAAGTTTATTTTATTTCATTTTTTTGTGTTTGTCATGCTGGTTGTTTTTATCGTGTTTAAAATGGATCGTTGACATGTTAGTAAAACAAAACACGACATCATATCATATCGTATTCGTGTTGTATAAAAATTGTCGTTTTATGTTGCGCCAACTAAAAGTACAAAACGATTATCCGATTTATCACCCCTAACTTTACTCAATGCAAATTGTAAAATCATGTTAAACATCTTCTTTAAATGTTCTTGACAAGTTTTAACAGTTAAAAATTCATTAAAAATAATAACATATATAATATGAATACAAAACTAAAACAATATGCCTATTATGCTTTCTTTTGTAACTTGATGAGAAGTGATTTTTTTTGTCATCGAATTATTGATACAATATTAACAATGTATTAATAATGCATATAAAAATACAGGATTCATTTGTTTTACATCCATATAAATACACACAACCATCACCACCTAAGACAATCTCAACTACTCAAATATAGCCTCCAAGGCATATCTAATTTGGTTATGGGATGACAAATTCGGTGTTTTGGTAAACTACATGAAACGGATAACGGATTCGAGTCCAACTCTTGCAGTATATAGGTGCTCCTAGTTGTAGGGTCACTCCTTTAAGATGTAGCACCTTGTAGACCTGGACTATTTTTTATCCTTATGGGTCTTGATCTTCTTTTAGGTAGGTTACACGACTCTCTTGCTCTTGAGGTTGAGGTTATGTGGGTTAGATTACTGAAACCCATATTTCTGGGTTTTGGTAAACACTCAATATTGTTGAGTGGTGAATTCTGATCTTTCTTTTGACCTCACTATCAATACTGAGACTAAGAATGGAGTCTGGACTTTCCTTTGACTTCATTCCAAGGTATGTGGTGCTTAGAAAAATGTTTGTGACGCTCGGTACAACATTTACGGTGCACTTCCACTAACTAGAAAGCTTGTTTTCAGATTATTACATTTTAGGCTTGGCCTTTAAGCAGATTTTAGGTTAACATGTGTTTATAAATAGATCTCCATGTATAATTGTACCCTAAGTATAAAGCATGTGTATAATGATTGTATTAATATATTGATTAGCCCTTCAAGTTGTATCCATTTGGTTATTTTAAAAAAGAAAATTGAAGTCCTTTTATTGTTGTGTTTTAAACAAGCATCTAACAAAACATTAAACAATAAAGTATATTACAAATATGGTCCCTATATTTTACTCAATAGACCATTTCTTGGAATATTTCAAAAATGTTCCCTAACTTTGGCTTCTATTTGGTTTTTGTCCCTAAATCAAATAAAATGACTTTTGTACTTTTTTCAAGAAATTGTAATTAGTAATTATTGGTTAATATGTCATGAACCATTTGACTGACCTAGGGATGGGAAAAAAAACCGAACCCAACGGGAAAACCCGATCCCCGAAGATTTCGGGGAGGGGCGGGTCGCGCTTATCGGGAAACGGGTCGGGTATCGGGTCACTATCGGGTTTTTATTTCGGGTTCGGGGCAGGGAGTGGGGTATGCATGCCCCGACCCGACCCGAATATATATATATATATATATATATATATATATATATATATATATATATATATATATAATTACATTTAAGCCCCTTAGAACCCTAAAATCACGTTACCAATGGACGCGCTTCTATTCGCTTCCGGTTCCAGCCGAAAAGTCCACAGAAGAGTCGATCGCAGTCTCGAATCGTTGCCTCACCACTCATCGGTTTTAGTTGTCTAGTCGTCTATGGTCTCTCACTGTATCACCCCTCGCACTCGCATCCTCTAATCGTTGCGTCGTTTGGAGATACGGAAATCGCAGAATCGAAGTTGAAGGCTCGAAGCACATCTGTTCAACACAATCTAAATCCAGGTAAGAATAATTCTTAATTGAACTATATCACTCTGATGATTTCGAACTCTGATGAATTTGAATATGATTGATTACAAAGAAATTGGAGTCCAGCATTGCATTTATACGGAGCCTTGTTTAGTTCAAATTTCATACGGGAATCACTCTTGTTGCTATAAGGATTTATGGAATTAGGGTTTTACAAAACACACAGTTAAGGATAGTTTCATAATTATGATGATTTCAAATATGATTTAAATTGATTTTGAGCTGATTTGAACTTATTTGTACCGATGAATCTGATTGCAAATATTCAAATGCATATATTAGATTATTAGTTGATTTTTTTTTTCAAATGAACATATAGGCACGTAAATAGAACTGTTTAAGAATCTGATTTGGGTTGATTTATGTTTTGTAATCTGTTTAGACATATTTGTTGAGTGTTGCTATGACATTGGTTTTTATTTTTTTCAGGAAATATGAATTCAAAAAGTCAAAATCATGCTCCAACAGCAAGTAGTCAAGATGTGGGAGGTTCGGGTTCTAATCAACAAAATATTGATTATGTGGATCAACAAGATGGGACAAATATTAATGACACATTTTCTGATGAAGATGGAGATGAAGTGGCTGGTTCGAAAAGGGAAACACGTTCACTGGCATGGTTTCATTTTATAAAATTTAAATTGAATGGCGAAGTCAAAGCAAGATGTAAATATTGCTCTAAAGTATTGAGTGCGGATAGCAAGAATGGCACAAAACATTTACTTGCACATTATAAACGTTGTATACATAAAACCTTTTACAGATATTCGCTAATCTATCTTGGTGCAAGAAAAAAAGAAAATAAATGGTACTATAACACATGTTTCAAATTATACATTTAATGCTAATACTTCAAGGAAGGATTTGGCCGAAATGATTATTGTGCATGAGTATCCGCTTTCAATTGTAGAGCATCATGGATTTAGGAAGTTTGTGGGAGGTCTTCAACCTTTGTTTAAGGTTCCTTGTCGAAACACCATCAAGGGTGACATCAAAAGTATTTATGATTATGAGAGGGATAAAACTATGAGTTTGTTAGCAAAGAACAAAAGCAGAATTGAAGTTACTACCGATATGTGGACATCAAATCATCAAAAAAAAGGTTTTATGGCAATCACAACACATTTTGTATATCAAAATTGGAACTTGCAAAGCAGAATTATGAGGTATATTATACTTATTTAGCTACAATTTATACATAATTATTATTTATATGTTAATATTAACATATATATATATATATATATATTAACACTCTCTGATTCTCTCAATCATTTGTGGTGCAATTAAACAGGTTTATTTACGTGCCTTGTCCGCATACATCTGATGTTCTTGCCGACATACTTTATGTTACTTTGTGTGATTGGAATCTTGATAGGAAAGTGTCAACTCTTACTGTGGATAATTGCACCACAAATGATGCAATTATCAGGATATTACTAGAGAAACTTCCTCTAAAATCACTAATGATGAATGGTGATTTGTTTCATATGCGTTGTTGTGCACATATTCTTAATCTTATTGTCCAAGATGGCTTATCTCTCATTAAATCTGAGATTGAGATAATCAGAGAGAGTGTTGTATTTTGGTCTACATCACAAAAGAGGGAGCAAAATTTTGAGACAACAGCAGAACAATTGGGAATACCATACTCAAAGAAGTTGATACTTGACTGTAACAACAGCAAAATTCAGGTCAAAATTTAAACTTTTATAAAACCGTAATTAAGTATACTAAGTGGTAGATATCGTAACAAGGTTTTCATACATATAAAGAACACTAAAATCCGAGTTATAACAAAGAAGTTATGACCATTCTAAGTTTCCCGATAAAAACCGGCAATACGAAGTTACGTAAAAACGCAAAGTTTCAATAAAACACTTTTTGACCTTAGGTGTCTAAATGAAAGTCATAGATATCGTCAAACCGTAACCGTACATAAAAAGAACGTCCAAATCTGACTTCGTATGAGAAAGTTGTGATTTTTCTAAGTTACAGATGTAGCAGTAGACACCTAAAAACTCAAAATAGAGATCGAGAGACTTTTGGGCAAAACAACCTAAATGAAAATCAAAGGGATCAACAATTCTAGCGCAACGGTAAAAAGTCTGACGAAAACGGACATCGGATGAAGAAGTTATGGAACTTTAACGGACTTTTCCTGTCCCGACCTATTAAAAATATAATATTAAAAATAAAGTCAAAACTAGCCGACGGAGTCTTAACGAAAGTTGTAGATCGTAGTCTCACCTTCGCGTGGATATAACGAACGTCGAAAACGGAGTTCGTATGAAGGAGATATGAATTTTTGAAGTTTGATAAATAATTAATATATATTTTTATTCAAAAATTCGGTATTATCCGAACTCTGAGTCACGCAAGTACGCCCAGCGTACTCGAGGCCACAGCCTCGGGTCGTCCACTACGCCCCTATGTGAGCAGTCGAGGACTCGGTCATGCGTGACGTACGCGTACGCCCCGCGTACCGAGCCGGTTCCAGCCCCCTATAAAAGGGATGTGAGGGTTCCCGGAAAAAGGGCTCATTCTCTCTCACTTTTCTTGCGTTTTGCCTCGTTTTCCATGCTCGCACTACCCCGAAGCCCTGGTCATTTTGTGCAAGTCCCGAAGGTCGATTTTACTCTCGAGATTCCCGAGAATCCCGAGGAAAATCCGTTTCCCGAGACGAAACTCTGTCCGGTTTTCCATCTTGCTATCTTCAAACTTTCAAGTGAGTTCATACCCCTTTTAAACACACTTTAAATACATTTTAAATGCTTTTATACTCTTTTAGGGGGGAATACAAGTAAACATATGGTTATTATCGTGTATCTTATAAAGTTTCACTTCACTTGTTTTATTGAATAAATCACTTGGAATTCATTACTATTACGGAAAAATCTTGTCATACTTTGCGTGCATTAGACATTATACAAAGTATATAATGATTTCAAAGTACCTTTCACTGTTAAATCGTTTTATACATTCTAAAAACTTATGATTTTGCTTTGTCAAACATTGTGAACAAGGATAAACTTTGCATACAAAACTATCACCTTAATACAAACTTAGTTGAGAATCCATGAGACGTGTATATCTTCAAACGTTACTTTTCTTTATTAGAAAGTAATGCTGCAAGTCCTGTCTATAACCAGAGTCTCCCGATTGGAGAACGTGTCAAATGTGTATAGATCTATACGGAAAGTCATGATCTCGCGCCCTGATTGTTAGCTACAGTCCGTCTTTTGGGGTGACAGTTGTCATAACGCTGCGACGCCTGAAGAACATCGTTACAGGCATATTATGTTTAGTATGGTTATAAAACTCATCGGATATACAATTATTATGGTATTATGCTTTTATGAACGAGTAGCTATTAAAACTATTCTTCATCTAACAAATGCGATCTTCGTATAGCTTTATTATATAAAACTATGACACAACTTTTAAGAACGTCGGTTTCTTGCGATTTTCGGTCTTAGAGACTGCCAATTATGTTAGGAAAATAAGAGTTTTTCCTGCATACAAACCAAACAACTAATAGGAAAATAAGGGATTTTCCTGGTGCAATTATTTACAACTTATAACACGAACATTCATATGCATTTCATACTTTTATAAGAAAATAAGGGTTTTTCTTGGAAAACACAACAATTCATATCTCAACCGTTAGGGAAAATATGGGATTTTCTGGATCTAATACATTCACTTTCAACACAACAAATCACAACTCTTTACATTTGAAATACTGCGTTTTCTGGAAAACATACACGAACTTTCGAATGGCGTACATTTCTCAAAACACTACTCATGAACTCACCAACTTAATTGTTGACACTTTTCTTTGAAATAACTTGTATTCTCAGGGAACCGCTAAGCAGATTTGGAAATCAACTTTTGAGGATTAACGTACTGACGTTAATTACTTCTTATGAAAGATGTTTATGTATTTAACTTTTGAACATGTAACGAATACAATTATGTAAACATTTTGGAAACTTTAATGTATATGGTGGTGTGTACTTTCCTTTCTATGAACTATTATGATATTGAATATGACGTCCTCCGCCCCCGAACGTTTCCGCCGTTCTGGTTTGGGGGTGTGACAGATTGGTATCAGAGCATTGTTTATAGTGAATTAAGTATATCAAAACCATTTTTGGTACACAACTATAAACGCAACTGGGCAAAAACACTCTGAGTAAGAGTCATACTTTTAAAATTAAATTTATTTAGTTTTTGTAAAGTAGGCATGCATTTATTTCATATTAGTAACATGGTCAGTATCATAATTAAAACAATATAGAAGTATTATAAATAAGTTGTGCAGTGCAGGTATGCCTTGGGACATGTAATCGGAACTGGGAAGAATGTAGCCTGATCAAATATATTTGTCCAAGGGCCGACTAACGTATGCCAAGGAGTGTCTGCAATGGACAACAAATTTAAAACTTACCAAAAGCATATCATTAAAGAATACTAAGGGAGTATTCGAGTGCCTTCAACCCTTAAACTTAAGAGTAAATTCCATGTGCTTTAGCTTATAGTCAATTCTTAACCCTATTCTCGTATAGACTCAAATGGCTGGATTCCATCACCCCAGTGACCCCTACTACCCCAACCAAGGTAATGGAGAAGGGATAGAGAATGATCCTGAAGAAGGAATGCAAGAAGAATCAGACTCAGATCCAGAGAACAATAACCTACCCTTAACGGCTCCAATTCAAAATCCTAATCCTCGACCGGAATTTCATGGCTCGACGCCCCTTTGGGCAACTAACCTGAATAGGTGGAGCCGCGAACAGGATCAACCCCTTCCATTCAACGGAGACCGAAGCTTCTACAACCTAAGCGAGGGGGGCTCAGCAGACAGAGCCCTTCCTATTGGTTCGTCGGATTTCTCGCATTGGTGAACAAGGACGGACGACCATCCATCGAACTGAGGAAAATGATGCGAACACTGGAGTCAACACAGTTCGCATCCGACAGTTAGGATTAGCTCACGGGAGAATCGTAAATCGAAATGAAGCGTTGCAGAGAGAGCTAGCGGCAACTCAAACCGAAGTGATAGAACTTCGGGCACACCAGGCAAGACATGAACTACGTATGCTCGAGATGGAGCATCAGTTGGCAGAATCTAAGGCCCATGTTGCCAGCTCACGTAACAAATAATACTTGTCTGACTTCCAAAAAATTTGTCATAGCATAAGACCTCGGATAAAGTCCTTACTTTTCTTAACCTTGTAATCGAAGACCTTTAGATAGGTTAAATTTTCCTAACTACAAAATGTAATGCACCATGTTTTATAATATATGATGTATTTCCTTTATTAAACCCTTTGCATACCCCTCCAATTCATGAGTTTATCTACTCTCCTTATGAGTCAAACTCAAAACCCTATTCATGGGTAAACCAAACTTCTGATATAACAAATCACTAATGCGCGACTTTCGAATCATTAAAGCTTATAGTTCTTCTTGTTATTTCCTTATCAGAACAATGTCTCCTCGTAGATCAGCATGTAGAAACGCAACCCCTCAATATGACCCCAACATAGTGCAATCTGCTATCGCTGCGGCAGTAACAGCTGCACTGTCTTAAACAAACTTTAGCGATGCAGCAAGGGCCGGAAGTAATCAACTTACCAACGCGACCCCATTCCTACGATTGGACACCGCCACTTTACAAGCTACAGTTATAGCCACAGTGGCAGCCATTATAGCATACAATAACTCTGTCAACTCAAGTAGGGAAGGAAACGATATCAAAAATCCTAATCAAAGAAACAATCGAAGCCACCTACCAGTAGCTACCTATAAGAATACCGTAAGGTACGAACATAAGAATATGAAACGAAAACCCTGGAGCGAGAGGAGAGGCAAATCAACTCAAAGAAACGCCAAAAAGCAATCAACAACCCATACCCCTACACCCATAAGGTCATACAACGGCAACCAGCCTAAGTGAAACCGATGCAACTTTCATCATCACGGACCCTGCCGGGAAATGCATTGCGTTAGGTGCAATAGAAAGGGACACACCATCCACTACTGCAGAGAACTAGCCCAACCAACTACTCCAGCCACAAATGTAGGAGTAGACCGTGCTTGTTATGAGTGCGGAGTAGCGGGACACTTCCGAAGGGACTGCCTGGAGTCAAGCATCATGAAGGCTGGTGGAGGAGGCCAAGTATTTACAATGGGCCAAGAGGAGGCTATTGCAGACCCCACGGTTATTCTGGGTACATTTCTCCTTGATAACTTATTTACGTACATTCTATTTGATAGTAGGGATGCGGAGGAGTTCCGTGAGTCACAAGTTTAAAAATCTACTCGAACAAACACCCCAACCATTAAACAAAACTTTCATAGTAGTAATAATGGAGATAGACTAAAAAGCACTGAAAACACACACGTAGAATGCACTATTTCACTAACGAACGTCTTACAATGACAAACCCGACACAAACACCAATTGGTTTCTACTTCCAAAACCCCTAAGTACTCATGTGAGGAATCTTTACAACCTTCCCGTAGTATCCCCCAACAGATCATTTAGAAATACCACACTTACAACAAGTCAAATCCAAGCTCAGAAACTAGCAGTGAATCAAACCATGAACTTCAAAACATAGCTACCCTAATTCATCGAGTGAATATGCTAACATTTAGAAGAACATAAGTAAATTAACCCAAAACTGCACGATCCCGATCGGTCGAAGTGATAGGCGGAGTAATGAAGGTCCGCTGAAACACGCACATTAGGATCTAGATTCATAAAGGAACAAGAGGAACAAATGGACCATAAGCACTCACGACTGCCCGCAAGTATTGGAGTCCCAGTCAAAATGCGAATTTCGGGACGAAATTCTCTATAACGGGGGGATAATGTAACAACAGCAAAATTCAGGTCAAAATTTAAACTTTTATAAAACCATAATTAAGTATACTAAGTGGTAGATATCATAACAAGGTTTTCATACATATAAAGAACACTAAAATCCGAGTTATAACGAAGAAGTTATGACCATTCTAAGTTTCCCGATAAAAACCGGTAATACGAAGTTACGTAAAAACGCAAAGTTTCAATAAAACACTTTTTGACCTTAGGTGTCTAAATTAAAGTCATAGATATCGTCAAACCGTAACCGTACATAAAAAGAACGTCCAAATCTGACTTCGTATGAGAAAGTTGTGATTTTTCTAAGTTACAGATGTAGCAGTAGACAGCTAAAAACTCAAAATAGAGATCGAGAGACTTTTGGGCAAAACAACCTAAATGAGAATCAAAGGGATCAACAATTCTAGCGCAACGGTAAAAAGTCTGACGAAAACGGACGTCGGATGAAGAAGTTATGGAACTTTAACGGACTTTTCCTGTCCCGACCTATTAAAAATATAATATTAAAAATAAAGTCAAAACTAGCCGACGGAGTCTTAACGAAAGTTGTAGATCGTAGTCTCACCTTCGCGTGGATATAACGAACGTCGAAAACGGAGTTCGTATGAAGGAGATATGAATTTTTGAAGTTTGATAAATAATTAATATATATTTTTATTCAAAAATTCGGTATTATCCGAACTCTGAGTCACGCAAGTACGCCCAGCGTACTCGAGGCCACAGCCTCGGGTCGTCCACTACGCCCCTATGCGAGCCTACCCCCCCCCCCCCCGTCCCGTCCGAAGTGCGAGGCAGTCGAGGACTCGGTCATGCGTGACGTACGCGTACGCCCCGCGTACCGATCCGGTTCTAGCCCCCTATAAAAGGGATGTGAGGGTTCCCGGAAAAAGGGCTCATTCTCTCTCACTTTTCTTGCGTTTTGCCTCGTTTTCCATGCTCGCACTACCCCGAAGCCCTGGTCATTTTGTGCAAGTCCCGAAGGTCGATTTTACTCTCGAGATTCCCGAGAATCCCGAGGAAAATCCGTTTCCCGAGACGAAACTCTGCCCGGTTTTCCATCTTGCTATCTTCAAACTTTCAAGTGAGTTCATACCCCTTTTAAACACACTTTAAATACATTTTAAATGCTTTTATACTCTTTTAGGGGGGAATACAAGTAAACATACGGTTATTATTGTGTATCTTATAAAGTTTCACTTCACTTGTTTTATCGAATAAATCACTTGGAATTCATTACTATTACGGAAAAATCTTGTCATACTTTGCGTGCATTAGACATTATACAATGTATATAATGATTTCAAAGTACCTTTCATTGTTAAATCGTTTTATACATTCTGAAAACTTATGATTTTGCTTTGTCAAACATTGTGAACAAGGATAAACTTTGCATACAAAACTATCACCTTAATATAAACTTAGTTGAGAATCCATGAGACGTGTATATCTTCAAACGTTACTTTTCTTTATTAGAAAGTAATGCTGCAAGTCCTGTCTATAACCAGAGTCTCCCGATTGGAGAACGTGTCAAATGTGTATAGATCTATACGGAAAGTCATGATCTCGCGCCCTGATTGTTAGCTACAGTCCGTCTTTTGGGGTGACAGTTGTCATAACGCTGCGACGCCTGAAGAACATCGTTACAGGCATATTATGTTTAGTATGGTTATAAAACTCATCGGATATACAATTATTATGGTATTATGCTTTTATGAACGAGTAGCTATTAAAACTATTCTTCATCTAACAAATGCGATCTTCGTATAGCTTTATTATATAAAACTATGACACAACTTTAAGAACGTCGGTTTCTTGCGATTTTCGGTCTTAGAGACTGCCAATTATATTAGGAAAATAAGAGTTTTTCCTGCATACAAACCAAACAACTAATAGGAAAATAAGGGATTTTCCTGGTGCAATTATTTACAACTTATAACACGAACATTCATATGCATTTCATACTTTTATAAGAAAATAAGGGTTTTTCTTGGAAAACACAACAATTCATATCTCAACCGTTAGGGAAAATATGGGATTTTCTGGATCTAATACATTCACTTTCAACACAACAAATCACAACTCTTTACATTTGAAATACTGCGTTTTCTGGAAAACATACACGAACTTTCGAATGGCGTACATTTCTCAAAACACTACTCATGAACTCACCAACTTAATTGTTGACACTTTTCTTTGAAATAACTTGTATTCTCAGGGAACCGCTAAGCAGATTTGGAAATCAACTTTTGAGGATTAACGTACTGACGTTAATTACTTCTTATGAAAGATGTTTATGTATTTAACTTTTGAACATGTAACGAATACAATTATGTAAACATTTTGGAAACTTTAATGTATATGGTGGTGTGTACTTTCCTTTCTATGAACTATTATGATACTGAATATGACGTCCTCCGCCCCCGAACGTTTCCGCCGTTCTGGTTTGGGGGGGTGACATTAACTGAAAGACGCGGTGGAACTCTACATTCTTGATGTTAAGTGTTGTTATAAGCTACAAAGAGGTTTTCGATTGGGTAAAGACAAGAGACCCAAAGTATACATGCTTTCCTACAGACCAGGATTGGGAGTTGGCTAGTGAGATTTGTAAAAGATTACAGCTTTTTTATGAGGTGGCTGTTATGTTCTCTGGTTCAAAGTATCCTACAGCTAATGTTTTTTTTCCTTTGATATGTGAGATTGGGTATTCTTTGCGTAAGTGGACAAAATCTCCTATTGAGGAGAATAGGGAGATGGTTGAACAAATGGTTTCTAAGTTCAATAAGTATTGGTCTGTAATTCATGGGATAATGGGAATGGCAGCCGTTTTAGATCCACGATACAAGATAAAGTTTGTGGAGCTACTTTTGCCTGTGCTTTATGGAAAAGAAAAGGCAAAGATTGAATTTCAAAATTTGGAGGGGTTTGTCAAAACTTTGTTTCAAGAGTACGAGTCAAGTAATGCATCTAGAAAAAGGAAGAGTCAAGGTATTGTATTATTCTTATTGTTTATATAATAAATAGAGCATTATCTTAAATTATTAACATTTTTATACTAAACATTAGGTGTTTATGATGGTTCAGTTCCCGGTTCATCTTCATTTGGTTCTAGTATGTCTTCCGGTCATCATGTTGGATTCAAAAAGCTCTTATCAGATATTGCTTCTATTACTATAGATGATGATGAATCAGGAGGTATGAGTGAGTTGGATAACTACTTGAAGGAGAAATTGTTGCCTAAAGACATGGAACTTGATTTGTTGGCATGGTGGAAAACAAATGGGATTAAATACCCGACACTACAAAGGATAGTTAAAGATATATTATGTAACGCCTGTGTTTCTGGGCTTGCATTTTTTAGCAATGTAATAGTCTAGGTTAACCTTTGTAACCCGTTTTGAAATAATAGAAGTGTATTATTTGAGTATTATGTGTTTTGTGCTTAATTGCTTAATTATGTGGTTTGATTAATTAAGAATAAAAATAAGCATCAAAATTTAAGTGTAAAATAAACTTGATATCTTTAGATAATGTTGTAGTATTTAAAACAAGGTTTCCGAAGATATAAAGAATGCCGAAATCCGAGTTATAACGAAGAAGTTATCACCTGTCGAAGTTTCGCGACGGAACCGACAACGCTGAATGACGTAAAAAGTGAAATTTACGTTAGAGCGATTTTTAGCCTTAGTGATCTAAACGAGAATCGAAGATCTCGTTGTTAGTATCAAAGCGATAAAAAGTTAGGTAAGAACGGACGTCAAACGAAGAAGTTATGAATTTATAACGAAATTTTCTGTCCCGGCCTATTAAAAATAAATAATAAAAATAAAGTCAAAATTAGCCGACGGAGTCTAAACGAAAGTTGTAGAGCGTAGTCTCACATTCGCGTGGATATAAAGAACGTCGAAAACGGAGTTTGTATGAAGAAGATATGAATTTCCGAAGTTTATTAAATAATTAATAATTAAATTTAATTATTAAATCCGGCCTTATCCGAAGGCGAGTCACCGGGCTCATCCGGAGTACGCCTCGCGTACTCGAGTATGCCCCGCGTACAGCGAAGAGTGTCGACACTTCGGATGACGCATGCAGTGACGATTTCGGACGTCCGTACGCCCCGCGTACAGGCGTACCGCGTAATTGAGGCTCCCAGCCTCCTATAAATAGGATGTGAGGGCAGCCGGATTCTTTGCTATTTTTCTCCATTCTCTCTCCCGTTTTGCCTCGATTTGCATGCCAGAAATACCCCGAAGCCCCGGTAATATTCCCGAGTCCCGAAGCAAGTCCCGAGATCCCGAAGATCCCGAGAAGTGCGGTTTCCGAGCCGAAGCTCTGCCCGCGAGAAGTTCGATTTTTGTAGAGATCATCCAGATCTCCTGAGGATTACTACTTTTGCAAGTCGTAGTGTTGTCCGATCATCTTCTGATCAAGTGAGTGCATACTACCTTTCATAAACGCAATAATAATACAAGTATGGTTTGAGTGTATTAAGTATATTGTTGTTTATATGTGTGAGTGTGTTGTTACTTTCTCCTAACGTATAATTATGAAGTATTTTATACGAGATACGTGTTATGTGTATATTTTGTTGTTATGTGTGTGAATGTATATTCACTTTCTTCTATCTTACAGATCTGATTATTTCTATATGAAATACGTGTTATGTGTGTGTGCCTCATCTGTTATATGGAAAATGTATTGATCAAGCATGCTATACAGGTTTTGAAAATATGTATAAAAATGTATGTTTTTATCTACTAATATGTTGGGTAGAACATGGGTAGATAGTTGGTGTGTAATAAACAGATGAGAGGCCTCGTGGTTGTTTTGATCCAGTCATCTAGCGGAATTTAGATGACGACCACGGACTTTTCTAGACAGTCCAGTGGAACGCTAGCAGGCTCATAACCTATAGGTGTTAATGAACTTGGGTGTTCATTCGTTGTATTCCATCCCCCTCATGGTTGCCTTATTTGACTTATATTGTTGAGGAACCCCCGCAGCATGTGTTGTCACCCCGATGAAAATATTCTTAGGTTAGGTCCCTTGTGTTAGTTATTTTAGGGACATAAAGTGAGAATAACGGGAATGGGTAACTGGGTTATTGTTGGTTGATAATAATTAATTTAATTATTTATTGTGGGTTGAAAACCCTATATGCTCACCAGGCTCCCAAGCCTGACCTACTCAGTTTTATTTGTATTACAGGAAGTGGCGCAAGGGCGTAAGATGGATGAACCACCAAGTTGTTTTGTTTACAAGTCTGTATATGTATATATTTGTTGAATGACTTGTAATGTTATCGTTTATGCTTATTGGTCTGTATCGGAACATGACACCCCGAGTTTTGATTATATAATGAAAAATACATTTCTTTTATGAAATGTTTTGGTAAACATTGTTTTATCATGTTTTGTTTTTGGGAACAAATTCCGCAACTCTTTCAAATCAAAAGGATTTACTCTGAAATTATTTTAAAAGCATAAATGAAAATCGGTCTTTTCTGGCCGAGATTTTGGGGATGTCACATATTAGCTATTCCTGTTTTCACTATTGCCTCGGAATCAGCTTTCAGCACTAGTGGAAGATTAGTAAGTCCTCATCGTAGTCGACTTCATCCAAATACATTGGAGGCTTTAATGTGTGCTCAAAGTTGGTTGTTGAATGAAATTCGAGGTAGTATACTATTTTATATTAATTATATGAAATTATGAATCTTTTTTGCATATTAATAATATTTTTGTTAAACTGCTTTTATATTTTCTTATGTACAGCAACTTGTTCTGAAGAGACCGAGGCATATTGTCGTTATGTTGAATTTGATTATGATGTGGAAGAGGTATAACGATACTTCTAAGAATATTAATTTTATATAGTTTCCATGATTTGGTTTGATTTTGAGTTTCTTTAATATTTTGTAGGAAAACACTAAAGAAAGCGGGACAACAAGTTTGGATGATTTTGTTTGCTTTTGAGTTTGTTTTAATGTTAAGTGGTAATGTATTATTGTGATGAATTAGTTTTTCATATTTTGTACTTTGTATTTTGGTTGGTTGGTTGTTGTTACAATACTAGACTATTAGTAATTTTTATTTGGTTAAATGATTTAAGAATTTATTTGGTATTTTAAGCCTATGCAACTGTCTTAATTTATCATTCAGTATTTGTAGTTTCTCCCTTTTTTTCAGCAAAATTTCGGGTTTTGGGTCGGGTTTTCGGGTAGTTATCGGGTTTCGGGGTTTCTGGTCGGGTTCGGGGGAAGTTTCAGCCCCAACGGGACATCCTGATAAGAAACCTGTCAGGTATCGGGTCGGGGTCCGGTACGTATTTAGAAATCGGGTTCGGGTTTGGGAAACCATGCCCCGCCCCGTTGCCATTCCTAGACTAACCCAAAAAAATGTATTTGGATATATTTTTGTGCCCAACCTATATATAAATCATAGATCCACTACTACAACTCGCTGCAACACCGACGCTCTGAACACATAAAGATTAATATTAACTTTTTCTGAGAAAAAGTTGTTCTTTTTTTTTATGTGTGTCCTTCACGCCCCGCCTTCCGGTCAATACACCAACATTTCACCAAAGGCCTACTTACGACACTATTCTACGATTTCTACTCGAGTCGATTTTGAACGTATGAGGCTCTTCTTCGGATAAAAATGTTGGGGACTATTAGTGTGTTTGTATTTTTATATTTATGGCCCATGTATCATTGATATATATATATATATATATATATATATATATATATATATATATATATATATATATATATATATATATATATATATATATATATATATTTATAGTCCATTCCGTAAGGCCCAAATGGCATTGTAATTGTATATGTGTACGTTGATGTTTAACGGAGAATGCAATGGATCATCTACTCTAATAAATAAAGATCCATTTTGTTACATGTCAATCTCTTATAAGTTTTAACACTTGTTATTTTGTTGTATTTTTGAAATAAATATTATCCACGTGTCAAATTCTAGCTTTTTTTAAATTTTAACATTAAAAAGCTACATAGTATATATAGTTATATAAGTAAAATATTAAATATAATAAATATGATCATAAATTGCAATAAATATGTTTTTTCCTTCTTTATTTTAAAATTTAACTTTAAAAAATACTTAATGTTTACATTTTGATATTTAATTTTATTTATTTAATATATGTAATACATAGGTCTCATACCTAGTTTACGGGAATTTAATATATAAACATATAGTTCTATATCTTATCTTGGATATAAATGAGTACAATTGTGATGTAAAATATGATTAGAATGAGTTTCAAAAAGTAACTATTCGAAACCAAAAAAAAAAAAAAAAAAATTGACAAAAAGTGTCATGAGTCATGACATCAATAAGTAAAACCAATGTTTATTGTGATCTTAAAATTTTAAAAATATTTTGAATCGGAGAATATTATATAAAAATATAACATACTTTTATATATATATATATATATATATATATATATATATATATATATATATATATATATATATATATATATATATATATATATATATATATATATATATATATATATATATAAACTTACCAACTATGTCAATTTAAATGTTATTTTGCAGAATCAATAATCAACTAGATCCCTCAATTTTTATTAGGTTATAAATTTACAATAAGTATTAATTTGAAAAATAGGTATCTCAAATATAATATAATTAAACTAAACTATCTTTGTTTTAGCTTCAATTTGTTTTTCTTCTTAATTATGAATTGCTATTTTTTTATTGCAGATTTGATTATACCTTTAAATTTACAGTTTGACTAAATTAATTAAACTTGATCAATTATAACCTATAATTTATCTCAAGCCAATCAAACATTATATATCAACTAAAAATCGTAGGCAATGTGTTATAATGCAATAAACTTTATAAATATTTTTTATTCAAGAAAAAATAAAATATTTTTACAATTATAATTAATATTAATATACTATTATAAATATATATTACTTTTATTCAAGAATATGAATATTTGGTAAGAAAATAATTTTATTTGAAGAACCCAACGGCTAGCTAAAAAACAAAGTGTAATAATATTCCCTCTCATAATTCATTTGTTCAAAATTTAAATACATATCCAAACCGGAAAACTGGACAGCCGTAAACCGCTGTATTCACTATTCAATCACCTCTTTCCACCGCCATGGAAGACGCCGACGATGAAATTAACTTCAGAGCGTCCTCTTACGCGCCGCCTCCGCCGCCATGGATTTCTCTCTCACCATTTCCTTCTCAAGTTTCCCCATCCCCTCGCCGACTCTCAAGCAATTTCACCCCTCCGACACAACCAGTACGGGCGGCGAAACAGCTAGCTTGGGTGTCTCTACAGGGTCGGATCGTCGGAGCCGAAGAAGCAAGCTCATCGAAAGCCATTGGAGGTGGATTGAGCCCCGATGAAGCTATTGCGTGGGAGCTCTTTAGTCCTATGCATCGGGTTCTGATTGTCGCCATCATTGCAGTTGCTGCTGCCAATTCGAAGAAGAACAAACAGATTATCCAACTCACTAAATCTGTTGAAATTAGGGTTCGTATTCTAAATTCTCAATCAATTTATTTATACTTCCAGAATTTTGCCTCTACATACGTTACTATGCTCTTATTTCTTCTACATTAAACAAATATATCCAGTGTTTATTTGTCGATTAGATCTTGAATCGGAAGCATTCGTTTTCTAAAATATGATCTTGTTCTCAATTTTGCACTGAATTAGGTTTTGAGTTGAACTCACCTGCCTTTAGGGTTCATTAAATGAATAGGAACTAGGAATCATTCATTTGTAATCAGTGGATTTTAGGCTTTATGAGCTTTAAATCTGCAGTATTACACTTCCCTATATACAAGTGAAACTCTTGAATTTCAAATTCGAGTATTAAATTCCCAATTATGAACTTTCAATGTTGAATTTAAACAGATTTTATTTCTATTCTATGAGTTAACAACCTATTATCAAAGATTCAATGCTTCATTTTCGTCTCAAACTGTTTTCAGGATCAGGTGCTTTTAAGCATGCAACAAAAACTTGAGAATTTATGTGAGCAGGTGAATTATTTCAAGGATCAGCCTGATACTTCCTCCCATAATTTCAAGTTTTCAAGCTGTGGATGTCGCCTATGTGATCATCATCAACTTCCATCAGAATCTATAGAAGTAAAGACAATTTTGTTCTTCAATAACTCCTTCCATATGCTTTGTTGCTTTCAAAATAGTTTTTGTTGATGGTATTTTTTTGCTTTTCTTATAATTCAGGCAGATTCTAACTCTATTATAAAATCTGTGGATGATGAAGACATGATCAAGTGTAAGATACCTTCTCAGATTGAGATGGAACCAGAAGAACGCCGTATGTCTGATTTGTCAGACTGGGCTCCTAGTGTCAGTTCCACACTAGATGCTCAGGTAGATACAAAAGAAATAAATGTTTTGAGATTTTTATGGTGACTTTGGGTCTAATTGGGGGTGGCTTGAGAGATTAGTCTATGTCAGTGAGTTTCTCACTTTTGTCATCCGTAGTTTTTCTCTGGTTTTGGAGTTTCCACGTATATTATTGTGATCAATTTAGACGCGTTTTTGCTTTTTAGTTATCTCTGACACCATGTCCCAACAATAACTATTTTTAGTTATTTAATTTGTTAACACTAATCATATTTTTTCCCGTAACTTATACAGTGGAATACTTCATCAATCGAACAAGATTTTTGCAACAACAGAGAGGAATTTGAAGACAAGGATGCGTTAATCAATGAGTTGTCCGCTTTTATTCACACAACAGAATCTTTCGGTTCGAAGGTATATATTTCTTTAAACTATTTGCAGTTAAATCGTAAATCCAAATTTTTTTCTTCTAATTTCTTACAATTTATGTTATCAATGTTTCTTTTTCTTGTATAAAACAGAGAATTTCAGAGCTGGAAGACATTATCCGCCATAAAAACGTGATTATCACAAAGCTTAGGAAGGACATGGTGGTTCTTGAACAAAAGGTATCGATTATGTGGACATCTTTTGTATATGGGATTTTATATTCTGTCATTTTAATAATATTTATTAATCTTTTGTAGGTAATTCACCTCACAAGACTTAGGAGATCTTCTACTTCTAAGTCAAATTCAAGCTCAAAAAAGCTTCCAGCCATGACAGACAATCTGGTTTATGACATGGATAGCACTACAAGTCCTTCATCTTCAGATTCAGATTGCTCCACCAAAAAGATAAAACCAGTTTTTTTGCTGAAAAATGAAAAACAAGTTCCTAATGTGAAGAATGAAAATGTACAAAGAGATTGTAATAGTTCAAGAGGAAAAGAGAAAAATGAACGAAAATTCTCTGAGAAATTGATCCAAAAGCCTCCAAGGCCAGTAAGTCCTTTAAAAGAGAAGTCTATGAATCAACAGAGTAATTCGGGATCTGGTTCTGGAGATTTTAAGAGTAGAAAAAGTGGTACAACAAAATCTAGAGTTTCGGGTTCTCATAAGAGATGGGTTTAGAATATAAAGTTGTTTAAGTTTATAAAGCTAGAAAGAAAGATTATAAAGAGGCTTATTAATAATATGTTTATTTATCGTGCACCTATTAATCGTTGTTTTGGTATGCATGTTGGTTGTTATTTACTCAACAATAAGCATTCATAGTTCCTCTATACTTGATAATATCAACTCTCAGGTTCCTAAAAGGAACTTGAATACATTACACATACATTTAAAAAGATATTACACATCTATTCTCATAAACTGCCGTGAATCACTATAGAGATGCACAATTGGTAGTCTCAGACTAATCTCAAGTAAGTCTCGAAACAATTTGGTTTTTTTTTAAACCAGTTTTCACTCTTCAAATGTTCCGGACTTGTGATTTTTGTTATCTCCTTTTTCGGTTTGATTTTGGTTTTTACAGTTCAAGTTAGATATTTCAGTTTCATGTTTTTCAATTGACAAATGTGTTGTCCCCAAAATGTGACTATATTGCTCAAAACAATATATTAAAATTTAATAAAAGAACAAAAAGTTAAAGCATTAAATTAAAATGTGAAATCAACAAAAGAATATGTAATATAAACATTAGCTATTGGGCCTTTTTGAGAAGGTAGTGAAACAGCTCATTCTTTTGTCTGACCAGCCGAGATGGTCTTGGTCTATTGTTTTTTGGGACGTGTCTTGTTTCAGACAGGTTCTATTTCTGTCCTTTTTGTGAAAGACAATAACCCTAAATTCTAAATCCATTCATACCGATTAAAATTTGAAGTTTTTTAGAATAATAGTATTGTCTACAAAGTCCAAATGCACTGGAGTTAGCGTCCTAAAAGAATCCGTATGCATTCTTATTCAAAATCGCCACATTCTAAATGATTCCTTAGAATAAGCCAAAGATTTCTGGAAAACTGTAAAGTTTTAAAGTTCTCTATGAACGTGAAAATTAAACAAAAAAGAGAATTGAAACTTGGATATCAGCTGTAGAACAAGCAGTAAGACTAATAATCCAATAACATGAAAATCGATTCTCCATTTGAATAACATATCAAAAACAATCGACATACATCAATTTACACAAAAACATAGATAAAAATCAGATAACCTAACGATGATCATGTAACAGAAATAGTGTACGAAATTAACCCAAAACAAGACCTTCAACAAGCCAAACCAGATCAGAAGCTTAAGCTCTCTCACCACGGATCCTACGAGCGAGTTGCATATCCTTAGGCATAATAGTGACTCTCTTAGCATGAATCGCGCATAAGTTCGTATCCTCAAACAATCCAACTAGGTACGCCTCAGATGCCTCCTGTAGTGCAGCAACAGCAGAGCTCTGAAATCGAAGATCCGTCTTGAAATCCTGAGCGATTTCCCTCACAAGCCTCTGAAACGGCAGCTTCCTGATCAACAACTCAGTGCTCTTCTGATACTTTCTGATTTCTCGAAGAGCTACGGTTCCTGGCCTGAATCTGTGTGGCTTCTTCACCCCTCCGGTCGCCGGAGCCGACTTTCTTGCTGCTTTGGTGGCCAGCTGCTTCCTTGGAGCCTTTCCTCCGGTGGATTTCCTTGCTGTCTGCTTAGTACGAGCCATTTTGGTATTCAGTGGGAGGCTGGAAATCGGAAGAGAACAGAAAGATTTGGAGGTGGAAACAGTTCGATGGGTGTATGTGGCGTTGTGCAAGTGTTTTTATAATGGGTTTGATGGCGGCAAGTTTTGAAATTTTAGAGGTTCGTGCGATCTTTTTCCCCGTTGGATTGAAAATAAATCGACGATGGGAAAGGGTATTGATCGCGATCCGTGTGCTGATAAAGTGATAATCAATAAGATGCCATGAAGGCATGAACACACATTTAATTTGTTTTAGCGATATTATGTTTAATTTGGGAATTTGGTTTTTTTGATTTTTTTTAAATCTTTTTTTATAAAACTAAGGGGCTGTTTGGCAGGATCTGAATTTTTAAGATCTGAATTTTTAAGAGGTCTGAATTTTTAAGAGGGTCTGAAATTTTAAGAGCTGAATGTTTAACATGCTGTTTGGTTGGGACCTCTGAATTGTTCTGCTGAATTATTAAAATGACCATTTTACCCTTCTGTTTTATTTTTTTAATTAAATTCATCTGTTTATTTAGAAAATAACCTAATAAAAATTCTTAATTATGTATTAAAAAATATATAAACACCATATAAAATTCAAATTTAGCATAAATCAAAATTAAACACAAATCCAAATCAAACATAAATATTTTTAAATCCACAATATCATACTAAAATCCAAATAAAATCCTACAAATCTAATTTCATCCCAATTGATTCGCAATCTGGTCACGTAAATTATCCATGTATTCATTTCCTTGTGAACCCCATTCCATATCGTGTACGTTTTCGACATCATTTTGTCCCCCTTGTGGTTGAGCATTGTTCTCCTCGAACGCCATAAATAACTCATCATGAATATCGCATTTCCTTATGAAATTGTGGACTGCAAAACAAGCAACGACTATATCTCTTTGCACTGAAAAAGGAAAAGGAGCCATTCGCTTTAGAATTGGGAATCTCGCCTTCAAAACACCGTAAGCACGTTCAATAACATTTCTGAGTTGCGCATGTGCATGATTGAATTTTTCTTCCTTAGTTAACGGACGTCGCCGTCGATAGTCGGCTAACCAATACCTCGTGTTGCGATAAGGAGTCATAAATCCACGAGTGTTGGTGTATGCAGCATCGCAAAGGTAATATTTATCTGTACACATGAGTAAAGGAAGTATTATATATAGAAATTTAATATCGTATTTTAGAATAATCTTAAAAAGAATTAAAAACCTGGAGGAGGGAACGGAAAGCCTGAAGTCGGGTTACATGCAACTTCTTTCAAAACTCGCGAATCATGTGTTATACCCTCCCAACCGGCCCATACGAATGTGAACATCATATCAAAATCACAAATTCCTAAAACATTTTGAAAGCATTCACCTTTTCCTCTTCCCCTATAGCGAGTTTGTTGATCAGCAGGCACAACTGCATGTACAAGAGTTCCATCTAGCGCACCTATTGCTCCAGGAAAGATTTCTTTTAGCTTACGATGCCTCTCTGAGGAATTCACAGTTGCATTAGAATTCGTTGGCACTATAACTTCTTTTGCAAAAATCATCATTGCATTTAGCACCTCATGAAAGCATCTATGAACTGTTTCTGTGGAGTGTTGAAACCTTCGTTTGATAATCCTGAACCGTTTATTATGTGCTATAGTAGTTAAGAACATAGCCATCTTTTCTTCAACGCTTATATGCCTACTACTTTGCAACCAATTATTTCGTCTAAAATGATTGCATAAAAGTACATATGCTTCACGTGAAAGACGCATCAAGTCTTTACATTGTGTAGAAGTTCCATGTAACAATTCTTGTGTATGTTGATGACCACTCATTTCCGAATCATTATCAATTGCCCTTCCAATTCTGTTGAATGCTAGATTCAACCAATAGCAACATAGTAACATGAAAAATGCAATTTCTTCATCCGAATCCATAAGCAATCTGTTATTTTGAAAATACATAACAATTATATTAACAACATATAATATAAAAATTCATCAAGCCATTAATATCAAATAATCCAAAACATCAAGTAATCCAAAACATCAAGTCATTAATGTCAAGTAATCCAAAAAAGAGCCATCTAGTTCAAACCAAACATCTAGTTATCCAAAAAAAACCATCAAAACATTCAAAAAATCTACTTAGCGAAACATTCCGTAATGTGCTCCAACGGTCTTGACCCAATTCTCACAAATAGCTGGATCAATGGTTAACCACACGTGCCTCTTATCCGCACTTTCACCAAAAAGAGCAACAGCAGTAGTGTATCTTGGATCAAATATTCCCCATCCTAATTTCTCCAATTTTTCCATACACGCATCCAAATTTGAAGAAGAATGCTTTTCCACAAATATTTTAGCAACTGTGGCAATATCTTCACCGATTTCAAGCAATCTTGAGTTGGATGCATCTTTACCCTTATCTTTACCCTTGTCTTTACTTTTATTTTGACTCTTTGCCGTATCTGTAGTCTTTTGTTTTTTTGATTGAGCGGATGACTCGTCACTGAGACCTACAGTTTCTTGTTGAGTGCAATCGATGTCATAAAAGTCATGCAAACTATAGTGGCTTGAGTCTTGAGTAGGACGGGGAAGGGTAGAAGTTGGTCCCCAACTATGCATGCCTGTCGCAGTCGCGCCTTCAAACAACTGTGTGCAAAGGTCGGGATACGGTAATGGTGTGCGTCTCAAAGAATCCACATGTTTGTTTGACTGTTTGGAAAAAAATATTTTATTATTTAAAAACATGAAAATCAATTTTTTATAAATTAACAAAATACCTTCGCTTCTAGTTCCCATTCTTCTTTGGAAAGATTAAAGGTGTTGGTTGTTGAATTGTACACATTACCGGTTTTGTTTTTTAACTTCAAAAAAGCACCAAACTTTGACTTTAGGTAGTCATAACGGTTCTTCATTTGTTTTTGGTCGGCAATAAAGTTATGTTCAATTTTTAGTGTTTCGGCTACATTTCTCCAAGAAAGTGCTTTCAAACTACTCCCTTCCCGTCCATTGATCGTAACTTCACGTAAACAAGCTTCAAGAAATGTTTTCTCTACACCTTCTACCTTCCAACTAATCCTATCCTTCTTTTCTCCCATTTCTTTGATCAATTCAACAAAAAAAAATGCATATTTTAGCAACAAGTTATGCATTACAAATACACATAACATCAACATATAATGCATTACAAATGCACATAACATCAACATATAATCCTAATAACAACATTTCATTATGTCCATTGAAAACATTAGGATTCGTTCATTTAACATCAAACTCAGCGTATAACATCAACATATAATGCACATTTCCTAATAACAACAAGAGCATATATGATTTCAAAAATAAATAAAAGTACATTGTTACTTCTTATACGTTCTCTTATTTTTTTTTTATGGTTATTAAAGTTATATGCAATCTATTTTCTTGTAGAGGAAATGTAGCATATGATGTCCCTATTGAGGCAAGTTCTTTTTGACATATTTACCCTTTACGCTTAGTAATTTCTATTTGGAAGTGTATGCACATGAAAAATCGTTAATTTATGATGCTATACAAAAAAATTTATTACATCTCTGTTTATTTGAAATGATTATATATAAAGGGCAAATAAGTAATTATACATTAACATCATAACTCATTTTCAGGTTATTGGTGATGTTCTACGAATTCGGCAAATTATTACTACTACGTTTCTTAACACAAGATAAATGCATATCTCCCAAATGAATTATTTATTTATACATGAAAGATTACATATTCCATGTATGTATAAATGAAGGAAGAAATGCTGTGAAATTTACTCACGAAGGGAAGGTTAAGAAATCAGGAGCAAATAACAAATAAGGAAGAAATCGGTTTCAGAAGAAGGAAGAAAGAGCTGCTGTGAAATTTACTCCCAGCAAGAAATCGGTTTCAGAAGAAGGAAGAAAGAAGAATAGCAAAAAAAAAACGATTTTCAGAAACAAATAAGGAAGAAAGAAGAATAGCGACGTACCTGAATTGTAACATAAAAATCATACAATATAACCAAATTAAACATAAATTCTCCTAAATTCATTTCTTTCAATCCAACATAAAACAACATACAATAGCCAAATAAAAAAATACTTCTTTCAATCCATGGTGCAACTAGTGAACCAAAGACCTATTTTCTGCATACTTAAGAAACAACCATACAATTTATCACTCTTTTATCAACAAAAAATTAACCAAAACTTTTCAGCACAAATCAATAGAAATCATCAATTTCAGCAAGAAATTGCCCATTAGCAAAAGATATAATAATCAAAGTTCATAACACACGTCTATTGGAATCGTTGAATTAAAAGTTTGCAGAACATACATAAATTATACGTAATCTTGATTAAGCAAATAAAAATTCGATTCGCTTATTAAAAACTCGCAACAAATGTTAAAATCTCTGTAAAGCATGAGTCGCATAAAGGGTAAAAAAGTTTTTGAGAAAAGGAAAAACTCCAATGGTTGAATCTTTACACATACCTCATTGTCGTTAACTATTGCTGCCTTAAACTTCACTTTTGCGTAGACATAAAACAGAGTATAAACTATCAATTTCATCAATCGTATTCAACATAAAGACAAAAAAAAAAAAAAAAAAAAAAAAAACCTAAACCGATTTCAAGCATATCAAACAATTTTATGATTTATCAAACATCAGATTTCAAGCATATTAAACAATAACATCATACTATAGATTTCATCAACATTTAAGGGTTTGATTTCATCGTGACTTGCAGATAAAATATACAAACCTTCTGATTATGCAGAGAAAAGATTACATAGCAGAAGAACGATTACATAGAGAAAAGATTACATATTAGGAGAAAGAGAGACGATTGAAAGTTTACCTGCAGAAGTCGTCAGATGTGCAGCTGTCGGAGAGGACGCCGACGATCCCGGAGGCGGAGAGGAAGCCGACGACGATGTCGGAGGCGGAGAGGAAGCCGACGATTGCAATGACGGGGAGGGAACACGACTTCTCAGCGGATCGGGAGGGAGGTTCTGGTGTGCGGAGATGAGAAAGAAAAAAAGTGGAGGCATGAAAGAAAGAGCGAGACCTAGGAGAGGGAGGGTAGCGCGGTCATTTTTTGTTTTCAGATGCGGGTTGATCTCTTATTTTTTAAGAGGCATTTTTTAGATTCAGAGGTTTTTATTAAGAGGGTACCAAACGACCCACATCTGATTTTTTAAGAGATGACCTCTTAATTTTTCAATTAAGAGGTAAACAAACGGGGCCTAACTTTGATAAAGTACACAAGCAAATAATTCATAATATTATTTCTATTTTTACTTTAGCTCATGACTTTCTAATAAATTCACTGAAGTGTTCGGAATCGTTTAGATCATTAATGGAGTTCATGATTTTCTATGAAACTTTTTTAAACAACATTTCTTCTCATACATCCTTGTTTTTATAATTAGGTGGACAAATATAAATATATCCCCGAGGAGGAATAATCATCATATCACAAATATCACAGATTGATTCCACTCCTAAAATATAACTTATTGAATATATAACTAGACTCAAAGTACATAAATTAAACAGATAAACTTGAATCTTGACTCGCTTTGTTTGAACGAATAAGCTTTTTATTAGATATAGATATTCACAAAACAAAACTTTTTATGTCAAATCTGGTACCCTCTCATACACTGTAAGCACTCCTCCACTAGGAACTCGAATAGTCACCAACTGACGCTCACAGTCAATCACTGCTCCAAAGCGGCTCAACTAGTCCATGCCCACGACAACAGAGACATCACCCATCGTGATTGGTACCAGGTCAATTGGAAACTTGACACCAAAAATCTCCAACACACATCCTCGGAATACATCGTTAGAAAAAACCGCATGCTCATCTGCTATAGAAACCTTCAGAGGTCGGCTCAACGTCTCATGTCAAACACAGATATGACGACTAAAAGCTAAGGGCACAAAGGATCGACTTGCACCCGAGTCAAATAACACCAAAGCAGGTACATAGCTCACAAGAAATATACCTAAATATAGCACCGAAATAAGCACAATAATTTTCAAAATAAAATAAATAAGAAAATACATACCAGCCACAACATCAAGTGTTGTGCGGACGTCCTCCGCTGTCAGCTGAAAAGCTCTCCTACGAGCCCTCGGAACCTCGGTCTTCACCGACCGAACATCAGCAGCATGCAATGCAACAGGAGTGGACCCTGGGTTGATCCCTAAACAAGCTGAGGGCACTCAGCCTTCCGATGGTCGGTCTTATTGCAGTGGAAACAAACTGCAAATCCCTTGGGTTAATCCTTCGTCATATACCCCTCCTTGCCATATTTGTAGCAAATCCACGCCCGACAAAATCCCTCGTGACTCTTGCCGCACTCGCCACAAGTGCGACCATTCTGGCCTCTTGGTCTCTAAGCTTAGCCGGCTTGGCTGTCGGCTGTGACTGTGCCGGCCGCCTATCTCTCCCTGTAATTCCTCCATTTTATCACCCTCTTTATGAAATTCCAAGCCAAACTTTGTTTGTTTCATCTAGGATTCCTATTTTTCTCTCTCTAAACTTATGCATATTTCAAGAAATCGACATTACGATGAAAAAGAAGAACTGGAGAACTTTATCACAAGATGTCGATTGTTTTACTTGTGATAAAATTCTTCTCTTCTCCTTCAATAAGGTAATGTTTCGTTTTTTGGTTTTTGTTCTTCTTCTTTTTCTTCTTCTTCCCTCTTTTCTTTGCATTGTGATAATCTTTCATGCTGTTCAGCAGTTTTAATGCCCCTCCATCTCTCTTTAAAGTCATCAGCTTCAGAGAGCAAACATCCCATATTCAATCTCCACCGCCTCACCCTTATTTTGTTTTTCTATCGGGTTTCCATTTACTATCAGATTCCATTTACTATCGGATGCAGCAGTAAATAAACCCCATATCCAGATTTTTAGAAAAACGTGAATTGTGATTTTTTAGGGTTTATCTGTCGACGTTTCACCTCCAATCGGTTCCTCTCTTTATATCAAGTAAGTTATTTTGAATTCATATTTTGTTGAATATGTGGTGAAATCATTTTATTGTGTTGTGTGGCCTTCATTTATGATGTTTCTCCGACTGGTATCTTCTGGCTACCGGTGCCAATTCAAGCAACGTCGTGAGCATAATTATTTGTTGGATCGCATGCGCTTTGTTACGCGATGGTCGTCTCATCCCTGTATGTACGTCAAAAAATCAAAATTCCAACACAAAAGCAGAAAAGCCTCCAAGTATAGGACAACAACAAGTGTCCCGGTGTGCACCTTTTTGCTAGAGATATCAACGACAATCTTCACGAGTGAGTTGAGAAATGTCATCTTCGGTAAGCTGATGAAGTTGTTTATCATAAGTATTCACTACCTTGTTCAGCCATACAAACTCCTCTTTCTTCACCCATTTCTACCATTGTCAATCGGTTCACACTTTCACAACAAAATTGAGCCTAAGAGAATTAGATGTCTCATTTATGTTGATTACTTCTTTTGTTTTCTCACTTATACATACCTAATGTAGGTTTTTTTCAATTATTTTGGGATTAGTTTGAATGAAAATGGAAAAAGCCAGTGGTTCGGTTAAGTGGCAAAGGGAGCTTTTTAAAGTAAGTGGAGAACCAATTTCTGGAGATGGTGAACAAAATATAGACCCAAATGTAAGAAAGGTTTTTCTTTTTTTTTTTTTAATAATATATGACTATATGATATATTATTAGCATACAATGCCCTGCTTTTTAAATTATAGGTTACAATAGCTATTGCAAGACAGGTTGCAAATGTTACTCGGCTTGGCATTGAGGTATATTTTTTTCTCAATTACAATCTCATAATATCTTTTGCCCATGCTAAAAAATAAATTTATGTTCAGATTATTGTAATGTGAAAGGGGTTATGGTTCTTCATTAACAACTTACTTGAAAGGGTTCAATATGACAATTTTTTTAGAAAAAAGAAGATCTAACCATTATGAGGGTTAAAATTGTGCTCTAAAAAATATAACAATTACAACATTGCACATTGAAAAATCCAAAGAATGTTGTAATAAAATGTTGTGTATGTGTTTTAAAGTAAAATGTTGTAATAAACAAATCAATTGAAGTAAGTTGCTATAGGAATAATCTTGCATTAGCCTTTAAAGCTTAAGTTTCATATTTGATTTTCTATGAATGTTTCAGGTTGCCATATTTGTTGGTGGAGGGAATATCTTCTGTGAAGCTTCATGGGCAGGAAGTAGTGGCTTTGATCATGCACATGGTTGGATTTTGACAAACGTAACCGAAATTATAGTTGCTAGCAATGATTGGAGAACAGTTTGATAATGGAGATGATATATGTGGAGCAATTGTAACTATCATCGGGATTTACAGGTATATAACACACAATATGATTTCTTCTATTTTATAACACAAAAAAAAATTATCCAATTTCTTATAAAATTTGAGCTCTCAAAGCCTCCTCAACAACAGATGGAGAGACATACAATTGGTTTAATTAAAAAATTATGTTATTATAAATTTCAGTGTAAGTTTCATACTATAAAAGTCAAATAGTAGAAATCCGCTTTCCCGAACTGACTGGATGATTACTATGAACAACAAATGTAATATCTCATTGTGAATTTTATTATAAAAATCAAGTCAGCCACTTTATTTCTTTGTACAAATTAAAATGATGTGTACAACGAAACAAAATTAATTTTTTTTGTTATGAATTTAACATTTCAGGTTTATATTCGCACCAATTCTTTAATTTTGATCAAATTTAACAACATTTGTATCCCTTTCATCCAAGAGGAATCTGATTAATTTAATCAAAAGTATTTTATTTTTCTATTTTCTGTGATAGGAAATTGTTGGTATTATGTTTGAATAAAGAAATCAATGTATTTTGCAAGTTGTATATGTAATCTCCTATTTCTACTCATAATAAAGCGGTTTAAATAAGACAAAATGACCATTTTGCCCTTTACCTCTCTATCCCTTTTTTTCTCCTAACACTTTTCACACGAATCATAACTATCTTTATAATTGATGAAATACAATGATTTTTTTTTATTTCAGAATGCAAGGGTAAAATAGTCAATCGATAGTGATTTTTGTGTTCACATCAACATAATGGCATCAAAAGACATGGTTGGATTATTGCATAAGCGCTTTGTACGTCATTTAACATATTAACTTCACAATTTGTAGACTGGCCATTGCCAATTTCAGAAAGGTGTATGTACAATGAAACCATTTTTCCGACAAGCTGATTTGGAAGACGCCACAATCAGTTTTACAGGATACAAATGAAGGGTATTTTTGGTAAAACTATATATTTAATTTAGAAAAACATAAAGTTTTGACTAAAGATAATGTTTTGAAGACATTCTTAATAGTATTTGTGTGCTAGAAGGACCTCTTTAGTCTCTACGATCATAAATTGTAAGTTGTTCCTTTTGAGTTTGTGGGCTCCTTTTGTTTTCTTTTTGATAAACAATGATTTTCTTATTTGGGTAACTATTGTTTATTCCCATTTTTAGTATCGTTTGTTATTTGGTAACCACTACATAGAATCCTTCAGAAGACCATTAATCAGTTCAATGTAACAAAATAAAATATTTTTGTTTTCTCCATTTTTTTGACGGATCCATCCCCCGCTTTGTGGGGACTCTTCCCTAGTTTATTTTTAAACCAAGAATTGCTTCTTGTTATAAACTTAAAAAAAACCTAGTGATTATATCATTGATTGGATGAAATGAAACAAAGCTGATTTGGGGTTTTTTTAAAAAGTGCTGGGGCTTTTTCTAAGATGATCCTTTTTTTTTTTGTCCGATTTTGGTTTTTACAATTCAATTTAGATATTTTTGGGTTTTATGTTTTTCTATTAACAAATGTGTTGTCACATAAATTATATATTAAGATTTACTCAAAACAATACATTAAAATTTAATAAAAAAACAAAAAGGTACAACATTAAGCAGTGTTATTAAAAATGTGTAATCAACGAAAAATATATGTACTAGCAATAGGTATTTTGAGATGGTTGTAAACCAGCCCACTCTTTGTTCCAACCAGTCCAAATGGTGTTGGTCTATTGTTTTTTTGGGGCGTGTCTTGTTTTAGACAGATTCAATCTCTGTCCTTTTTGTGAAAGGACAAGAACCCTAAATTCTATATACATTGTATTGACTCAAATTTCAAGTTTTTTAAGAAAATTAGTATTTTTTTGAGTCCAAATGCACTGTGCTACCATCCTAAGAGAATCCGTATGCATTCTTATTCAAAATCGCCACATTCTAAAATGAATCCATATAAATAAATGTGGCAAAGATTTCCGGAAAATGTAAAGTTCTAGAGTTCTCTATGAACGTTAAAATTAAACAAAAATGAAAATTGAAACATCGATGTCAGTTGTAAAACAAGCAGTAAGACTAATAACCCAATAACATGAAATTCAATACTCCATTTGAATAACATATCAAAATCAATCGACATACAACAATTTACACAAAAAACATAGATAGAAATCAGATAACCTAACAATGATCTTGTAACAGAAACAATGTGCGAAATAAACCCTAAACACGACCTTCAACAAGCAAAATCAGATCGAAAACTTAAGCTCTCTCACCACGGATCCTTCGAGCAAGTTGCATATCCTTAGGCATAATAGTGACTCTCTTAGCATGAATCGCGCATAAGTTAGTATCCTCAAACAATCCAACTAGATACGCCTCAGACGCCTCCTGGAGTGCAGCAACAGCAGAGCTCTGAAATCGAAGATCCGTCTTGAAATCCTGAGCGATTTCCCTCACAAGCCTCTGAAACGGCAGCTTCCTGATCAACAACTCAGTGCTCTTCTGATACTTTCTGATTTCTCGAAGAGCTACGGTTCCTGGCCTGAATCTGTGTGGCTTCTTCACCCCTCCGGTCGCCGGAGCCGACTTTCTTGCTGCTTTGGTGGCCAGCTGCTTCCTTGGAGCCTTTCCTCCGGTGGATTTCCTTGCTGTCTGCTTAGTACGAGCCATTTTGGTATTCAGTGAGAGGCTGGAAATCGGAAGAGAACAGAAAGATTTGGAGGTGGAAACAGTTCGATGGGTGTATGTGGCGTTGTGCAAGTGTTTTTATAATGGGTTTGATGGCGGCAAGTTTTGAAATTTTAGAGGTTCGTGCGATCTTTTTCCCCGTTGGATTGAAAATAAATCGACGATGGGAAAGGGTATTGATCGCGATCCGTGTGCTGATAAAGTGATAATCAATAAGATGCCATGAAGGCATGAACACACGTTTAATTTGTTTTAGCGATATTATGTTTAATTTGGGAATTTGGTTTTTTTGATTTTTTTTAAATCTTTTTTTATAAAACTAACTTTGATAAAGTACACAAGCAAATAATTCATAATATTATTTCTATTTTTGTTGAAAATGTTCAATTGTCTTTTTACAATCTCATATTTATTTTAAGAAAGTTGTGAAGGGTATATTGTGTAAATAATGTATTCTGTAAGGTTGGTAAGTGTATGCAGGGTATTGAAGACACATGGGTTGAATCTGGATCGAGTCTGGGTCGGTTTATATTCGTGGGTTGTATCCGAGGTATAAATAGAGAAAGAGAAGGTTCTGAACTTCATTCGTTAGGTCATAAGATCAGATCAAGGGTTTCGTTCGTTCTTATCTCTCGAGAGTTCTTTGTGTTGGCTTGACATATATGTTTATGTTGAGTATGGAAAAGTGTGTAATCAGCTCTCTTGTATTTTTTGTTTGTTAGAAGTAGATTAGGTTGAGTGACGATCTGAGTGTTTTATAGTGAGTTTTGGTTTGTAAGTAAATTGAAAACCACATGTTTCTTGATCTTAAAATGATATGAGAAATGGTGATGTTGGGAAATTTGTCTTCTGAGTTTTTTAACATGGTATCAAAGCTTTAAGGCTCGTCTTCGCTGATCCTGGCGGTCGCTTCTTGTTCGTCTTCTCGTGTTTCTACTTTTGACGATATGTGAAAGGTAGACTTCCTTTCTTGTTTTTTGTTTGTGGTTGAACGATTTCAGTTTAGTTTTTTGTTTTTATTTTCCTAAATCTAGAGTCTAGTTGTTGAGATCTTGGTACTGCGAGGTTTTTTGTTTAATCTTTCAGGAATGTTGTGATTTGAGATCTCACTGAGTGTTGCTGTGAAGAAGGTTAAAGCTCGCCAACGAAATTGATCAATCCCTATTAAATCTGAAATAATCATCTAGGGGTCAGATTTCATCACTGATAAACCCTTGCAGGAAACGGATTTAGGGAGTCGATACAGTCAATCTTATTTGCCTATTGCACTGTGAGAGTTTCTTGTTCCCTTCTTTCTATTTTCTAGCTTAGATCTGGACGTTTCAGATGTGTTTGAATACATTTGTTAGTTGTTGGTTGCTTCTTGAAGCTATTCTGCTATTCTGTCTTTTTTCTTTCACATTGTGTTGATTGTCTTGGGCCCCGACATACTGTGGTGACCATCTGGACTTTAAGTCAACACTAGTGGTGTTTTTGTTCTTGATCTTTTTTTGTTATTTGGTTTCTTTGATTGTTTTTTGTTATTTACTATGGCTGGTGAAACTTCTGATGGAAGTGGTGTTCCTAAGGAAACTCCTGTAGATTTTGATGATCCTTTATATGTCCATCCTTCTGATAATACTGTAACGTCTATTATAACTGTTAAACTGACTGGTAATGAGAATTATCGATTGTGGCGTAGTGTTATGTCTAGAGGTCTTAAAGCTAGAAATAAATTGGGCTTTATAGATGGTACTATTACTCTTGAAGGTACTGAGAAATCTAAATCCTCTAAATGGGAACGTGTAAATGTTGTTGTCTGTAATTGGATTCTAGGGTCAATTTCTGAAACTATATATGCTAGTCATGTGTATTCAGATAATGCTAAAGATATTTGGGATGAATTGTTTGAAACGTATAATAAGTCTGATGGGTCAGTAATTTTTAATATTCATCATCAGATTAACACCTTAAAACAAAATGGTTCCTCTCTTTCTGATTATTTTAATAAACTAGATTCTTTGTGGAAGGAGTTTGATGGGTTGACTAGTTTAACTGAATGTGTGTGTGAGGCAGCTACAAAACTTAATGATCATTCAAAATTGATGAAGCTAATGCAATTTCTTAGTGGACTTGATGATGTTTATAATCAAGTCAAGAGTCACATTCTTTTGATGGAACCTTTACCCAATGTTAAATCTGCCTTCTCTATTATTTCTAGAGAGGAGTCTCTTCAAAAGAATGGGTCTCTCGGGTCTACTGTTTCTTCAAAACCACAAGTTTCTGTGTTTAATATTAAAATTAATGATTTTAGACGAGGGCAAAATCAAGTTAGGTTTAAGAACCAAGGATTACAATGCAAACATTGCAATCTTAAAGGTCACACGATTGACAGATGTTATAAACTAATTGGTTTTCCAAAAGATTTTAAATTTAAAAACGAAAGTAATAATCAAAACAAATCTGTTTCTGTGAATTCTTCTTTTGCTAGTGCTAATAATAGCAAGTATGTTTCTTCTGAGTCTGGTCTTGGGAGTTATGCTCATTTTCTCACTAGTGAGCAATATTCTAAGTTTTTGCGTCTTATTAGTGAGAATTCTGCTGGTGATGATGTATCTGCTACTGCAAATATGGCAGGTATGTATGTGTTTCAATGTTGTAATTCTTGTGTTAGTTCAAATGATTCTCAAAGTTGGATTGTTGATTCAGGAGCTAATCAACATATGATAGCTTCTGAGTCACAACTTAAAGATGCTATAGATGTGTCTAAATTTAATCTGTATGTTAAACATCCTAATGGTTCATCAGCTTCTATAAATAAAATAGGGAATCTTCAATTGTCCTCGCATCTTACTTTATTTGATGTCTTTGTTGTTCCTGATTTTAATGTTAATCTTTTGTCTGTCCATAAACTTTGTAAAGATAGTGGTTGTGAGGTTGTTTTTTCTAAACATACTTGTAAAATCCAGGATTCACTATCAAAGAAGATGGTGGATAATGGTAGAGAGTCTGGGGGTTTATACTATCTTGATTGTGTTCCCTCAGGTATTTCAACAAATAATGTGTCTAAATGTTGTGTTTCTAAACTGACTTGGCATAGTAGACTTGGTCATCCAGCAGACCAAGCTTTAATATCTTTAAAAGGTGTTCTAAAACTTGGAAATGAATCTCTTCCTCCTTGTGATGTTTGTCATAAATCAAAACAAACTAGAGAATCTTTTCCACATAGTCAACATAGATCAACCAAGTTAGGTGAGTTGGTTCACATAGATGTCTGGGGTCCTTATAGGCTTGCTTCTGTTGAGGGGTTTAAGTACTTCCTGACTATTGTGGATGATTTTACTAGGGTCACTTGGGTGTTTCTTTTAAAATCTAAAATTGAGGTTTTTGATTGTTTTAAATCTTTTGTTAATATTCTTTTAAATCAATTTAATGTTAGTGTTAAAGTTGTACGTTCAGACAATGGTACTGAGTTTGTTAACAATCAAATGAAGTTTTTTTGTTTTGAAAAGGGTATAATACATCAAACATCATGTGCTTATACTCCACAACAAAATGGAGTTGTAGAAAGAAAGCATAGACATATCCTTAATGTTGCTCGGTCTCTTTTATTTCAATCAGGAGTTCCTATTAAGTATTGGGGAGATGCTGTTCTGACTTCTGTTTTTTTAATAAATAGAATGCCTACTTCTGTTTTAAATGGTCAATCACCTTATGAGCTTGTTTTTCAAAGAACTCCTAGTTTTGATTATTTAAGGGTGTTTGGTTGTTTATGTTTTGCTGCTAAGCAAAATGTTTCAGATAAATTGTCTGAACGTGCTGAAAAATGTGTTCTTTTAGGATATTGTTTTGATAAAAAGGCTTATAAACTTCTTAGTTTGGATACTAATTCTTCTTTTGTATCTAGGGATGTGAAGTTTTATGAATCTGTTTTTCCATATAAGTTGAAATCAACTTCTGTTGATAAAGTTTCAAATGATTTTGGCCCTAGTGATCTCTTTTCCTGTGATGAATTTGATAATAATAAATATATAAATGATTATATTAATCTTGATGAGTTGAGATTAGAGTCTCATTTGGATGGTACTGATGCAGCCATTGGTATGGATGATGTTGATTCTAATAGTTTTGTCAACCCTGGTGGCGAGGCAGATGTGCCTCTTACTGATAACTCTGTTCCTTCTTCTTCGAGTGTATCTGAGGAAAGTAGTCAGTCTGTCTTAACCCCTTCTGTGGATCAGTCTATAGGTGTCTCTAGATCTAGGCGTGAGTCTCATATGCCTGTTAGGTTTTCTGATTATATTGTTGAAGGTAAGTATAAATATGGTGTTGAAAGATCTGTTAACTATTCTTTTCTTGATTATGAAACTAAGTGTTTTATTTCTAATCTTGATAAAACTGTTGAACCTAAAAGTCATAATGAAGCTTTTTGTGATCCAAATTGGATTAAAGCAATGAATGATGAAATGGAAGCACTTCATCGAAATAATACATGGGATATAACTGATTTACCTAAAAATAGAAAACCAATTGGATGTAAATGGGTTTATAAGATTAAATACAAATCAAATGGTGAAATAGATAGATATAAAGCTCGTTTAGTTGCTAAAGGTTATAATCAAAGAGAGGGGATTGATTTTGAAGAAACTTTCTCTCCTGTTGCAAAAATTGTAACAGTTCGTATTGTTATTTCTCTTTCTGTTCATTATTCCTGGTCTTTATATCAGTTGGATGTTAATAATGCTTTTTTATATGGAGATCTTACTGAAGATGTTTATATGTCACTCCCACCTGGTTATTACTCTAGTAATGATACTAGAGTATGTAAGCTTACTAAGTCTTTATATGGACTGAAGTAGGCACCTAGGAAATGGAATGAAAAGCTTTGTGCTTCCTTGTTTATGTTTGGTTTTAAACAGAGTATAAGTGATTATTCATTGTTCATTAGAAAAGTTGAAGATTCAATAACTGTGTTACTAGTGTATGTTGATGATATTATTTTAACTGGAAATAGTGAAACTGAATTAAAAAAGGTAAAGTCTTTTATGAGTAGTCAATTTTTAATCAAAAATCTTGGAACACTTAAATATTTTTTAGGGATTGAAGTAGTTAAATTTGACAATGGTTTATGTTTAAACCAAAGAAAATATTGTCTTGAGTTGTTGCATGAATATGGTATGCTTGGGTGTAAGCCTGTGACAACACCTTTGGAAACAAATTTTGTTATAAATTCTGATAATTATGATGGGAAAAATGAATTGTTGGAAAATAAAACTGAATTTCAGAAACTAATAGGTAAACTAATATATCTTACTGTTACTAGACCTGATATTTCTTATGCAGTCCAGGTCCTTAGTCAGTATATGCATAATCCTAGAAAGTTACATTTAAATATTGCTTTTAGATTGTTAAGGTATTTGAAAAATAGCCCTGGGAAGGGAATTGCTTTAACCAGGTCAAGTGTGTTGGAATTAAAAGGCTTTGTAGATGCAGATTGGACTAAATGTTTAGCAACAAGAAGGTCTGTGTCTGGGTATATGGTATATCTTAATAATTGTCTTATTTCTTGGAAAAGTAAGAAGCAGTCCACTGTTTCCAGATCCTCTACTGAATCTGAATACAGGGCTCTTGGGTCCATCACATGTGAGATAATTTGGATTTTAAAAATTTTGTTTGAACTTGAGGTTAAAAATCTTATTCCTGCTTCTGTTTTTTGTGATAATAGTTCTACAATTAAGTTGGCTCTTAATCCTGTGTTTCATGAAAGAACAAAACATTTTGAAATAGATCTGCATTTTGTTAGAGAAAAAATTTCTAGTGGTGTTTTGAAACTTGTAAAAATTGGTTCTGATGAACAAAATGTTGATATACTGACAAAATCTTTAAGTTTAAAACAACATGAATTTTTGTCTAATAAAATGGGTCTTAAAGATATTTTCATAAAATAAATATTTCGATTGAGGGGGGATGTTGAAAATGTTCAATTGTCTTTTTACAATCTCATATTTATTTTAAGAAACTTGTGAAGGGTATATTGTGTAAATAATGTATTCTGTAAGGTTGGTAAGTGTATGCAGGGTATTGAAGACACGCGGGTTGAATCTGGATCGAGTCTGGGTCGGTTTATATTCGTGGGTTGTATCCGAGGTATAAATAGAGAAAGAGAAGGTTTTGAACTTCATTCGTTAGGTCATAAGATCAGATCAAGGGTTTCGTTCGTTCTTATCTCGAGAGAGTTCTTTGTGTTGGCTTGACATATATGTTTATGTTGAGTATGGAAAAGTGTGTAATCAGCTCTCTTGTATTTTTTGTTTGTTAGAAGTAGATTATGTTGAGTGATGATCTGAGTGTTTTGTAGTGAGTTTTGGTTTGTAAGTAAATTGAAAACCACCTGTTTCTTGATCTTAAAATGATATGAGAAATGGTGATGTTAGGAAATTTGTCTTCTGAGTTTTTTAACAATTTTTACTTTAGCTCATGACTTTCTAAGAAATTCATTGAAGTGTTCGGAATCGTTTAGGTCACTAATGGAGTTCATGATTTTCTATGAAACTTTTTTAAACAACATTTCTTCTCATACATCCTTGTTTTTATAATTAGGTGGACAAATATAAATATATCCCCGAGGAGGAATACTCATCATGTCCCAAATATCACAGATTGACTCCGCTCCTAAAATATAACTTATTGAATATATAACTAGACTCAGGGTATATAAATTAAACAGATAAACTTGAATCTTGACTCGCTTTGTTTGAACGAATAAGCTTTTTATTAGATATAGATATTCACAAAACAAAACTTTTTATGTCAAATCTCGTACCCTCTCCATACACTGTAAGCACTCCTCCACTAGGACCTCGAATAGTCACCAACTGACGCTCACAATCAATCACTGCTCCAAAGCGGCTCAACTAGTCCATGCCCACGATAACACAGACATCACCCATCGTGATTGGTACCAGGTCAATCGGAAACTTGACACCAAAAATCTCCAACACACATCCTCGGAATACATCGGTAGAAAAAACCGCATGCTCATCTGCTATAGAAACCTTCAAAGGTCGGCTCAACGTCTCACGTCAAACACAGATATGACGACTAAAAGCTAAGGGCACAAAGGATCGACTTGCACCCGAGTCAAATAATACCAAAGCATATAAATAAATCACAAGAAATATACCTAAATATAGCACCGAAATAAGCACAATAATTTTCAAAATAAAATATATAAGAAAATACATACCAACCACAACATCAAGTGTTGCGCGGACGTCCTCCGCTATCAGCTGAAAAGCTCTCCTACGAGCCCTCGGAACCTCGGTCTTCACCGACCGAACATCAGCAGCACGCAATGCAACAAAAGTGGAACCCTGGGCTGATCCCTAAACAAGTTGAGGGCACTCAGCCTTCCGATGGTCGGTCTTATTGCAGTGGAAACAGACTGCAAATCCCTTGGGTCAATCCTTCGTCATATGCGCTTCCTTACCATATTTGTAGCAAATCCCCTCCCGACAAAATCCTTCGTAACTCTTGCCGCACTTGCCACAAGTGCGACCATTCTGGCCTCTTGGTCTCTAAGCTTAGTTGGCTTGGTTGCCGGCTGTGACTGTGCCGGCTGCCTATCTCTCCTTGTAATTCCTCTATTTTCTCACCCTCTTTATGAAATTCCAAGCCAAACTTTGTTTGTTTCATCTAGGATTCCTATTTTTCTCTCTCTAAACTTATGCATATTTCAAGAAATCGACATTACGACGAAAAAAAAAAGAACCGGAGAACTTTATCACAAGATGTCGATTGTTTTACTTGTGATAAAATTCTTCTCTTCTCCTTCAATAAGGTAATGTTTCGTTTTTTGGTTTCTGTTCTTCTTCTTCTTCTTCTTCTTCTTCCCTCTTTTCTTTGCATTGTGATAATCTTTCATGATGTCCAGCAGTTTTAATGCCCCTCCATCTCTCTCTAAAGTCATCAACTTCAGAGAGCAACCATCCCATATTCGATCTCTACCGCCCCACCCTTGTTTTGTTTTTTCATCGGGTTTCCATTTACTATTGGATGAAGCAGTAAATAAATCCCATATCCAGATTTTTAGAAAAACACGAATTGTGATTTTTTAGGGTTTATCTGTCGACGTTTCACCTCCAATAGGTTCCTCTCTTTCTATCAAGTAAGTTATTTTGAATTCATATTTTGCTGAATATGTGGTGAAATCATTTTATTGTGTTGTGTGGCCTTCATTTATGATGTTTCTCCGACTGGTATCTTCTGGCTACCGGTGCCAGTTCAAGCAACGTTGTGAGCATAATTACTTGTTGGATCGCATGCGCTTTATTACGCGATGGCCGTCTCATCCCTGTATGTACGTCAAAAAATCAAAATTCCAACACAAAAGCAGAAAAGCCTCCAAGTATACGACAACAACAAGCATCCCGATGTGCACCTTTTTGCTAGAGATATCGACGACAATCTTCATGAGTCAGTTGAGAAATGTCATCTTCGGTAAGCTGGTGAAGTTGTTTATCATAAGTATTCACTACCTTGTTCAGCCATACAAACTCCTCTTTCTTCACCCCTTTCTACCATTGTCAATCGGTTCACACTTTCACAACAAAAATGAGCCTAAGAGAATTAGATGTCTCATTTATGTTGATTACTTCTTTTGTTTTCTCACTTATACATCCCTAATGTTGATTTTTTTTCAATTATTTTGGGATTAGTTTGAATGAAAATGGAAAAGCTAGTGGTTCGGTTAAGTGGCAAAGGGTGCTTCTTAAAGTAAGTGGAGAACCAATTTCTGGAGATGGTGAACAAAATATAGACCCAAATGTAAGAAAGGTTGTTCTTTTTTTTTCAATAATATATGACTATATGATATATTTTTAGCATACAATGCTCTCCTTTTAAAATTATAGGTTACAATAGCTATTGCAAGACCGGTTGCAAATGTTACTCGGCTTGGCATTGAGGTATATTTTTTTTTTCAATTACAATCTCATAATATCTTTTGCCCATGCTAAAAAATAAATTTATGTTCAAATTTTTGTAATGTGAAAGGGGTTACGGTTCTTCATTAACAACTTACTTGAAAGGGTTCAATATGATAATTTTTTTAGAAAAAAGAAGATCTAACCATTATAAGGGTTAAAATTGTGCTCTAAAAAATCTAACAATTACAACATTGCACATTGAAAAATCCAAAGAATGTTGTAATAAAATGTTGTGTATATGTTTCAAAGTAAAATGTTGTAATAAACAAATCAATTGAAGTAAGTTGTTATAGGAATAATCTTGCATTAGCCTTTAAAGCTTAAGTTTCATATTTGATTTTCTATGAATGTTTCAGGTTGCCATATTTGTTGGTGGAGGGAATATCTTCTGTGAAGCTTCATGGGCAGGAAGTAGTGGCTTTGATCGTGCACATGGTTGGATTTTGACAAAAGTAACCGAAATTATAGTTGCTAGCAATGATTGGAGAACAGTTTGATAATGGAGATGATATATGTGGAGCAATTGTAACTATCATCTGGATTTACAGGTATATAACACACAATATGATTTCTTCTATTTTATAACACAAAAAAAAAATTATCCAGTTTCTTATAAAATTTGAGCTCTCAAAGCCTCCTCAACAACAGATGGAGAGACATACAATTGGTTTAATTAAAAAATTATGTTATTATAAATTTCAGTGTAAGTTTCATACTATAAAAGTCAAATAGTAGAAATCCGCTTTCCCGAACTGGCTGGATGATTACTATGAACAACAAATTTAATATCTCATTGTGAATTTTATTATAAAAATAAAGTCAACCACTTTATTTCTTTGTACAAATTAAAATGATGTGTACAACGAAACAAATTTAACTTTTTGTTATGAATTTAACATTTCAGGTTTATATTCGCACTAATTCTTTAATTTTGATCAAATTTAACAATATTTGTATCCCTTTCATTCAAGAGGAATCTGATTAATTTAATCAAATATATTTTATGTTTCTATTTTCTGTGACAGGAAATTGTTGGTATTATGTTTGAATATAGAAATCAATGTATTTTGCAAGTTGTATATGTAATCTCCTATTTCTATTCATAATAAAGCAGTTTAAATAAGACAAAATGACCATTTTGCCCTTTACCTCTCTGTCCCTTTTTTTCTCCTAACACTTTTCACACAAATCATAACTATCTTTATAATTGATGAAATACAATGATTTTTTTTTATTTCAGAATGCAAGGGTAAAATAGTCAATCGATAGTGATTTTTGTGTTCACATCAACATAATAGCATCAAAAGACATGGTTGCATTATTGCATAAGCGCTTTGTACGTCATTTAACATATTATCTTCACATTTTGTAGGTTGGCCATTGCCAATTTCAAAAAGGTGTATGTACAATGAAACCATTTTTCCGACAAGCTGATTTGGAAGACGCCACAATCAGTTTTACAGGATACAAATGAAGGGTATTTTTGGTAAAACTATATAAATAATTTAGAAAAACATAGAGTTTTGACTGAAGATATTCTTAATAGTATTTGTGTGCTAGAAGGACCTCTTTAGTCTCTACGATCCTAAATTGTAAGTTGTTCCTTTTGAGTTTGTGGGCTCCTTTTGTTTTCTTTTTGATAAACAATGATTTTCTTATTTGGATAACTATTGTTTATTCCCATTTTTAGTATCGTTTGTTATTTGGTAACCACTACATAGAATCCTTCAGAAGACTATTAATCAGTTCAATGTAACAAAATAAAATATTTTTGTTTTCTCCATTTTTTTGACGGATCCATCCCCCGCTTTGTGGGGACTCTTCCCTAGTTTATTTTTAAACCAGAAATTGCTTCTCGTTATAAACTTAAAAAAAACCTAGTGATTATATCATTGATTGGATGAAATGAAACAAAGCTGATTTGGGGTTTTTTTTTAAAGTACTAGGGCTTTTTCTAAGATGACCCTTTCTTTTTTTGTCCGATTTTGGTTTTTACAATTCAATTTAGATATTTTTGGGTTTACGTTTTTCTATTAACAAATGTGTTGTCACACAAATTATATATTAAGATTTACTCAAAACAATAGATTAAAATTTAATAACAAAACAAAAAGGTAAAACATTAAGCAGTGTTATTAAAAATGTGTAATCAACAAAAAAAATATATGTACATATAAACTAGCAATAGGTATTTTGAGATGGTTGTAAACCAGCCCAAATGGTGTTTGTCTATTGTTTTTTTGGGGCGTGTCTTGTTTTAGACAAAATCAATATCTGTCCTTTTTGTGAAAGGACAATAACCCTAAATTCTATATACATTGTATTGACTCAAATTTCAAGTTTTTAAAGAAAATTAGTATTTTTTAGAGTCCAAATGCACTGTGCTAGCATCCTAAGAGAATCCGTATGCATTCTTATTCAAAATCGTCACATTCTAAAATGAATCCATATAAATAAATGTGGCAAAGATTTCCGGAAAATGTAAAGTTCTAGAGTTCTCTATGAACGTTAAAATTAAACAAAAATGAAAATTGAAACATCGATGTCAGTTGTAAAACAAGCAGTAAGACTAATAACCCAATAACATGAAATTCAATACTCCATTTGAATAACATATCATAATCAATCGACATACAACAATTTACACAAAAAACATAGATAGAAATCAGATAACCTAACAATGATCATGTAACAGAAATAGTGTACGAAATTAACCCAAAACAAGACCTTCAACAAGCCAAACCAGATCAGAAGCTTAAGCTCTCTCACCACGGATCCTACGAGCGAGTTGCATATCCTTAGGCATAATAGTGACTCTCTTAGCATGAATCGCGCATAAGTTCGTATCCTCAAACAATCCAACTAGGTACGCCTCAGATGCCTCCTGTAGTGCAGCAACAGCAGAGCTCTGAAATCGAAGATCCGTCTTGAAATCCTGAGCGATTTCCCTCACAAGCCTCTGAAACGGCAGCTTCCTGATCAACAACTCAGTGCTCTTCTGATACTTTCTGATTTCTCGAAGAGCTACGGTTCCTGGCCTGAATCTGTGTGGCTTCTTCACCCCTCCGGTCGCCGGAGCCGACTTTCTTGCTGCTTTGGTGGCCAGCTGCTTCCTTGGAGCCTTTCCTCCGGTGGATTTCCTTGCTGTCTGCTTAGTACGAGCCATTTTGGTATTCAGTGAGAGGCTGGAAATCGGAAGAGAACAGAAAGATTTGGAGGTGGAAACAGTTCGATGGGTGTATGTGGCGTTGTGCAAGTGTTTTTATAATGGGTTTGATGGCGGCAAGTTTTGAAATTTTAGAGGTTCGTGCGATCTTTTTCCCCGTTGGATTGAAAATAAATCGACGGTGGGAGAGGGTATTGATCGCGATCCGTGTGCTGTGAACACACATGTAATGTGTTTTAGCAATATTTTAACATGTTTAATTTGGGAATTTGTTTTTTTCTTTTGGCATTCCTTATGTAAACTTTATACTTATATAATTAAAATATTGTTTTAAATTTTGGTTAGGCAAAGTCTGTTAAAACCTAATTAATAATCGATTTAAAATGTTTTATTTTTAACAAATAAATATTTTTAATGGTAAAATAACTAAAAGTGACATTTGGTATAAAGGTTATCACATATGATTCAACCATTAGATCTATCATGTATTACATGTTATGTTTTAATCTGATGTTCTATATGATTTAAGCATTATGAGCTATTTTCAGTAGAATCTAAATAATCACGTTATATTTAAGTGAATAACATTTTGAATGTGATCATAACTAAAGATATTTATCGGTTTACAGAGGTATGGAGTGTAGAGTAACATTTGGTAGGAAGGTTATCCCATATGATTCAACAATAGTTATCCAATGCTCCAAGCATGCACACTATGTTTATTTATGGTTCTTACTCTATGAAATAAATTAATTTGATTTCCAAATAAACTCATTTCACAATTCCAAATCTTTAAGTGTAAGAATATCAAATTATTGCCACTATTAGAATGTGTTAGTTCTAAACTATTATGCAAAGATTCTTTTTGTACATTCATTTGAAGATTGTTACAAGACAATTCCGTGGATATGAAGTCTCAAATTCAAAGTACATTCCTTTGAACATCATTTTTTGCATAAAAGTTTCTAACTTACTCATATATTCTTGATATCCAACTCCCATTATGGAAACTTTTCCATAATTTCCATATGAAGTCGACAAATTTCACCTAGTTGGTGAGCAATACCTGGCGGAGTAGACATGTATACCTCCTCATGAAGTTCACCATTCAAGAATGTATTCTTGACATCCATCTGATAAATTTTCCATTTTTAAATTAAAAAACAACAATCAAAGTGCGACAGTCGTCATTTTTACAACTGGAGCAAAGGTCCATCCATAACGCATACAGTATTCTTGTGAATATCGTTTAGCGACTAGTTTTGATTTATAACATTTAATTAACCTATTAGACTTGGTTTCGATATTATATAACTAGTGACAACTAATATCATGTGCTTTCCATAAGGGAGTGGAACCAAATCCCAAGTATGAGTCTGATAACGAGCTGCAAGTTCCTCAACCATAACGTTATACCAAAGAGGATCAAATATAGCGTCTTTGTAGGATGCTAGTTCATAGAGACAATGTATATTCCCAATAAAGGAGGAAAATGTTGGTGAGCAAGAGGAATATGCAAATTATGGAAGCTTGGTGGACTTTCAAGTACGATCAGGTCTTTATGGTGGGGCATCATAAGCAATAAATGGAATTGGATTCTTAGTAGCAAGCAGGGGTTCTTGAGCAACAACGGGTGTGATATTAGAAATTGGATGTCTATCTGAAGTAACATAAGTATTAAAAGAAACATAATCATTGTCAATGCTAAATGGATCAATTATTTGAAGTTCTGACTGATTCACATTGTGTGATTGAACATGATTGTTAAAGAAAGGGATGTGCTCTAAAAATGGTGACGTATGGAGAAAAATATAATTCTTGACTTGTTAGGTTGGAACACCAATATCCTTTTTGATCAATACTACACCCAAGAAAACACAAAGAACTTGTTTTGTATATAACTAGGTCCGTTCCACGTGAGGTCGTAAAACAAAGCATGTACACCCTAATACATGCAATGAACTATAATCCAGAAGTTTTCCATACAATTCTTCATAGGGAGACATCCCAAAATTGTGTGGAGTGGGAAAGCGATTAATTACATAAGTAGCGGTAAGAACGTCTTCTCCCCTAATACCGGGCTGGTAGTCCGAGGAAACCCACTACCGGTCTGGAACCCACCAGGACGACCTTACAAGCATTGCCACTTGTTTGGGAAAATATGTATTCAAATATATCGTACACGAGCATCAAAATCATATCCCAGAAAATAGGTTGAATAGTACAAAGCAAATAAAACAAGCAAGGAAAAGACAGGAAGTGCGACCGCTCGCAGACCGGGTAATGATGCAACAATTGTGACTTTTCGCACCAATTGTTATTTACGAAAAGTGAAAAACGTCAAATATAATAGACTTAATACGTTATATATATATATATATATATATATATATATATATATATATATATATATATATATATATATATCAACATATGATAAAAAAAAACCGTATTAAGAAAAATATGAAAATCAACCAAATCGTCCATAGTAAAAATTAGTGCGCTGAAACATATATATTTAGAAAGCAACAAAAAAAAACACACAACCGATAGCCTTCACAATCGTACAATCAACATCGCCCTTTAACCTAATATTTGGAAGAAGTGCAATGAGAAAGTTTGGGGTGATCGTGTCGACAATTCATGGTATTGTTCGATTTCAAACGAAAAGCGGATTTGGAATGATCTATAATAAATCATAGGTGGAATCCACTGTAATGGTGGAAAGTAAGGCGAGAGAAAAGGAGTTGAATACAACACAAGCAAATAATGGGTTAGAAGAGATCATAATCAATAGAAACTATGCAGACCAAGCAGTGTGGATAGGAGTCAGGTTACCACATGAATTAAAAAAAGGGATTAACGATACTTTTAAAAAGAAAATGTTGATATATACACGTGTGAAGCAACAGACATGACAGGTGTGCCCATACAATTGGTCGAGCACAAACTAAACGAGAAAGCAAGAAGTAAACCAATTCGACAAAAAAATGTGACAATCATAACACAAGAATAAAGCAATAAATGACAAGATCGACAAATTACTAAACACAGAAATCCTACAGGAATTGCTTTTTGCATCCTAGGTAGCAAACTCGATCTTGGTCAAAAAAGGAGATGAATAATGGAGGATGTGCATAGACTTCACAGACTTAAACAAAGTTTTTTCCAAAAGATTGCTACCCGCTACTACAAGGATCAGAGATGAGATATTTAAATATGGAGAAATTGGCATTATGCCTAGTTAATGTAGCAAGAAGATTAAGAAAAATATTTTTTGGCACATAGCATTGAAGTACTCACAAATATCCCATTGCATCAAGTGCTATTGAAACCGGAGAATTCAGGAAGACTGGCTAAATAGGAAATGGAATTAGGAGAACAAAAAATGATTTTCAAATCACGAACTAGCATAAAAGCACAAGCACTGGTAGATTTCATCACCGAAATAGCATGCCAAAGGGAAGTGTCGTCAGTACTCAAATCAGATAGCAAGGACATGAACGCAACACATGAAAATCAATGGAAACATTTTCCGATGGATCCTCTTATACAAAAGGCGCAGGAGTCGGCTTGATACCAACAAGCCCAACTGGGGAAGAAATGACTCACACATTACGATTTGGCTTTCAAGTTTCAAACAACGAGTTTGAATATGAAGCACTCATCGTAGGGTTTCAATTAGCTATTAAAATGGGGTGTGAGTACATACACGCCTCTATAGATTCGATGGTAGTCGCCAACCAGACAAATGTCTTGTATGAAATTCGAGGAAAGAATTTAGCAAAATATGTAAACAAAGTGAAAGAATTAAAAAAGCACTTTAAGATCTATAGGCTAGAACATGTGTCGAGATTGAAAAATAAGTGCGCGGATGCATTAAGTAAGCTCGTATCATTGAATTTTCCCCATATAACCAAGAAAGTATTGGTGGAAATCGTACAAGTAAAAGCAATAGATGAAAAGCTAGTAATGTCAATAATAGTGGAAACAAGCGATTGGAGGAAACCAATAATGGAAAACCTAACGGATGGCAAGTTACCTCCAGATGACATGGAAGCTAAGAAACTAAGGGTTAAGGTACCATCCTTTGTAGTGAATAACGGCATATTGTACATGAAAGGGTATTTAACACCCTGCTTACGATGTGTAAACGGCAAGGAATAAGAATACCTCATACGAGAGATACACGACCGGGGGGGGGGGGGGGCACAAGCACATGAGGGAGCACGGACAATAGTACATAAAATATCCTGGATAGGGTACTATTGGACGACTATGTACTAAGACACCGAAGGAGTAATCTACAATTGTGACAAGTGCCAAAAATATGCATCAATCCCAAGAAACTCAGCAACCCCAACGATTAGCATTAGTAGCCCTTGTTCTTTCATTCAATGGAGAGTAGACATAGTTGGACCATCCCCAGAAGCATCAGGGAAGGTAAAGTTCTTAGTGGTAGAAATAGACTATTTCACCAAATGGGTTGAGGCATAACCACTGGGTACAATAACATGCCATAACAAAATCAAATTCTTTTGGAAGCAAATCATTTTCTAATTTGGAGTACATCACACACTAAGTTCAGATATCGGAGCATGATTGCCAATAACCCCTTCCGGGAATGGTGTAAAGAGTTCCAAATAAATCAAAGATTACTTTAGTAGCACACCCATAATAAAATGGGCAAACTAAAGTCACTAATCAAACAGTTATACATGGCCTAACAACAAGACTAAATGAGGCCAAAGGACGATGAGTCGATAAACTCTAAAGCGTGTTATGGGCATACCGAACAACAACACGAATGACAACAAAAGAATCACCATATAGCTTAGTCTACGAATCAGAAGCAGTATTACCACTAGAACTGATTATCCTCACAAATCGAACGACAAACTGGGAAATGGATAGTAATGATGACAATATGAGAACAAACTCGGAACTTTCCATGGAACGAAGGGAGGTAGCATCAATATGACATGAACATTATAAAGAGAAAATGGAGAGTTATTACAATCAACGTTCAAAGGTCACTGTTACAAAGTAAGTGATAAGGTATTACGCAACAACGAAGCCAGTAGGCAAGAGCCGCATGTGAGGAATGATTAGTGTTGTATTAATCATATTATCCTATTTTGTTAAGATATTAGTGGCATTTATGACATTAATCATATTTAATTTATAAAGTTCAACAAATTAACAATTAATGGTTCTCGATTAATCTCCGACTAGTTGATTAATCACTTAAACCAAATCATATTTAATTTATAAAGTTCAACAAATTAACAATTAATGGTTCTCGATTAAACCAAACGCCAAACGTTTTTTTCAACCTTGCGTATTATGCATTAAGGTTGCAAAAAACGTTCGACGTTAGCTAGTCGATGGACTGGGGTCTAGGGATTAATCGGCTAAGCGGAGATTAATCGGAGGATTAATCGGGTACCATTAATTGCTATTTTGTTGAATTTTAAAAAATTAAACATGACTAATATCATATCGAAGTTCGTAAATACCACTAATATCATAACAAAATAAGTTAATATGATTAATACAACACTAATCACGCCTCTAATAGTTTCCGTTGAGATAAAACTTATTCAAAATGTTAAAATTTCCTCGTTTTATAATGTTTCACTCATTATGTATGTAAAGATTAATCGCTAAGCGCCCTCTAATCGGTTGAGTAGTGTCTAAGGATTAATCGGACCTAATCGAGATTTTTACAACAGTGGCATTAACTATATAATACAATTACACACCAAAAAAGATGTGAAATTGCATTTTATCCTTATCATGCAAATTACACATTTTTAATCTTTAACATTATTTTTATCTGTCTACCTGTATTAAATTGATTCATATCTACAATTTTTCTAATTGATTTGCTAAAAAAATTTAACTCTTTGTTCACTATAGTTTTATTATGAGAATTATGATTTTTTAAACACTTTAAACATGATATTGATTCTACCGATCTTAAAGACAGCCGAAATCATAGAAAATTACTTATGGATAAAAAAATCCAATGTTATGTCTACCATATCAATTGGTAATTATTTATCTTAAATTCAATTTAATTTGTTTGTCATTCATTTTATTATTATTTTTTACAAAAATATTGTTTTATATCTTCTCGTTTTGTATGCTACATAACCAACACGTTTTCTCATTAATTATTGTTACTCTTATTTAGCATATGTAGGTTGTCGTATAAACATTTAAAATTTTCAAATAATTCAACATATATTGCCGATGATAACGAAAATATCAACCCAAATATATCATGTTGATATCAACAAAATGGCTTTTGAATATATGAGAAGAAAAAGTTAGGGGTTTATTTCAATAGTTTTTATTCAACACGATTATTAAAAAATATTCAATAATATTTTTATCAGTATAGATTAAATTTCGTATTTATTCAATATTTCATATAGATTGAATTACTTATTCATAAATTCATAAGTTCATTTGTATTTATTTGAAAATTAGTTTAATATTTTTTTAATTTTACATTTTTATATTTAATTTTGTTTTTAATCAATCCGTATTAATACAAATCTTATACCTAATAATAATAATATAACATGACAAAAAAATATAAGATATTTTTGAACCTCATCTTATATAGAAAAATGAATATATCCAAATATATAAACAACCTACTCCACAAATTATGTTTTAATAATTTAAATAAATCCAAAGATACTATAAATGTCTAATAACATTCTAACGATTTGTATGATATTTTACATTATTTCATACTTTAACTATTTCATACATTATTTCATACTTTAACATTTTATATGTATTGACAAAATATAACAGTTATTTTGCGACGACAAAAAATTTGTTTGTTCTATTTTAGATAAATATCTTTTCACACTTATTAGTCGCAACAATATGTTTACGTTTTCTTAGGAGGGTGCCCTGTGCCGTTGACTATATATGGTGCGTCAATATTAATAATCGTGGTTTGTCTGGTCTCCACTAATGAAGACCAAAGAATAAGAGTGTGATTTCTTTTAACAAAAAGGCAAAATAAAAGTAGACTTTTGGCCTTTTGCCACGGTGGTGGTTGACAATTGATGGTGGCTCAAAGCTTTTACCACTTGATATTTATTTATAATATCGGTACAAAACACATTATTACATCATCATCCTTAGTGCTTATTTGGCATGGGGGTAATCATGTAAGGAAATGAATAATGTATTAAAAATGAATGAAAAAAAAAATGTTGATGATTGAAAAAGAAAACACTGTTTCATCAACTCGTATAGTTTTTTTCCATACTTTCTTTTTCTTGTTTTATTTATTTATTTTAAACGGTAAATACAAATATATATTAAATTATTTTTAAATTATTATTATTATTATTATTATTAAGGAATGATATATTTGGATTTAACGTTCTACATATTGGTTGTGAATCATCAAAATCACAAACATATACTCAATCGATTCATATTTGTTGAGAATAACATAATTTCACGATAAACTATTGTATTAGAAACTTACTTTAGGTGTTTAGTGCATGTTATACGAAAAAGGTTACAAACTGTAAAAGTCATAAATGTGGAAGGTGGAAAGATTTAAAGGTCCAGGGACTAGAAGTGTAGATTGCACAAGTAGGAGGACTTCGCTTTTTTAATCAGAAGAATGGTGTATCACAGACATGCGGACCCTCCTTGGGTCAGTTCTTGATGGGTGATTACAAGTCACACCGGGTTTGTTCCGACTTGGTGACCCAAGTATATATTGATATTTCTGTGGTATTAGCTCATTGCACATCATTCACACTCTTGTTCACTCTGACATCTCTCTTGTCTTCTTCTCTATAATTAGGGTTTACAGTTAGGGTTTGTATTCACATACATGTTCTATATAACATTTCTATGTAATAGTTGTATGTTCTTTTCGTTTTAGAGTGTGAGTGACTTATGTAGTGAGGATATATCTGTATTTAGAGTTAAGGTACATAAAGAGTTTTGGTTTATAAGTTTTTCACATTCTATCAGAGCGAGATTAGCTATTTGTTTTGTTTAGATCATGTTCTTAGCTTCATTACTCTTCATTTTTTGTTCTATAGTAGAATGCAAGTGCTCTGCCTCTAATTGATCATTTTGCAACACTGGATGAATTTCGACATGTATCAGAGAGTTTGTTGTAAAATGTGAGACATCATCTTCCCGAGTTATAGTCGAATCATCAGAATATTTTGATTCTTCGGGAATCTGATAATCATCAGCATGAAGGTCGGCATCTATTGCACTGCAAGGATCACCAAAAATTAAGTCATAATAAAAATTTAAAGAATTAGTAGTTGTTGACTCATCATTTGTTTCTATTAGGATTGGATTTTGTTTGTAAGTCTTTTTTTGACACGATTGACATGGTAATCATCGAAAGTTAGACTGAAAGTTTCTTCAATCTTTCCTTGTTTGCTTGTTCAACACCCGATATGCAACTGAGTTATGCGAATATCCCAAAATATCCCTCATCAACTTTGGACTGAAATTTCGAAAGATTATCTTTAAGTTTCATTATAAAACATATGCAACCAAAAACATGGATATATTTCACATTTTTCGATTGTTAATGATTTCATATGGTGTGATATTAAAACGACAATGAATAAATGATCAATTTTGAGTGAAACAAGATGTCGAAACCGCTTGTCCATAAATATTGAGGTAGATTAGCATAGTCCTCGCTGCTTCGTAAAGAGGCATGTTTCTCCTTTCGACAACACCATTTTGTTGATGTGTGTAAGGAGATGAAAAAGTATGCGTAATCTCTAGATTGGCCAAAAATGAATCAAGAACATGATTCTTGAATTCTGATCCATTATCACTTTTGATGTTTCTGACTTTCTTTCTTAAACTAAGTTCAATGTGCTTGATGAAATCGATCATGACTTGAGTAGTTTCTGATTTCTGACAAAGAAAGTAAACCCAAGTAAATTGTGAAAAATCATCAACAATGACCAATATGTACCTATTCTTGTTGTGAGTCTCAACAGTCGAAGGTCCACAAAGGTCAATGTGAAGAAGTTCCAGAGGTTTGATGATCTTCGAATTGATGACTATTGGATAACCTTGACAATGTTGCTTCCCTTGTTCGCATGCTGCATATAATGAATCATGATCAAATTTTAAAATGGGCAAGCCTTCAGCAAGATCATTTACCACAAATTTGTTCAAAATTTTGAAATCCAGATGAGATAGTCTTCGATGCCACAACCAATTCAAATCAGACGACGCCTTGGAAAGTAAGAAAACTGAGGGTACACCAACGATTGGCTTGATGTCAAGAGTGAATATATCACCTTTCTGTTGGGTTTTGAGCAATCTAGCACTTCCTAAGTATGCATGCAACCCTAATAAACCTTGGATCTATGTTTATCTAAATACATGCAAAACAATAATTTTCCAAGGTTTATAACCTATCTAACATGGCATGGGGAACATTTCAACATAAAAGAGTTAGAAGAGATTACATACCTTTTGGTGAGTTTGGTTCTAAGGAGTTTGAGGGCCAAGCACCAATAGTGTGAATGCCTCAAATGGAATCACAAACACCACAAACTCTTGGAAAACTTTGAGAGAGTATACACCCTTGTATAAAATCGGCCACACACATGCACACACACTAGTTCACTAGTTTTCTCTTAGGCTCCATTTCATGCTCCATAAGCTTGCTTATATAGTGTGCATGGTTAGGGTGAAACCCTAATAACCCATGTCTTTTCCTTTCCAAGGATCCATGGGTTAAAAGCTCCATGGATCATCCATGGACTTCCACATAAGCCTAGCCCATTAACAATTGAGTATTAGCCCACACTATATAAAACAAATAGCCCATAATCTAATTAGTCTTCCTTTTAATCTCTAAATTAATTCATAATTAATTTAAGACTAAAACTAATTAAATAACGTAACTTCATATTAATATATTATAACTCATAATATATTAATAAACATATGTGTATAACTCTCATAAAATTATCCATAATAGTTTGGATGAGATGCAACCCAAATGGACCATGTCGGTCGGGTCAAGTATATACCAAATAAGTTATGGACTTAGACACCTTATCCAACAGACTCTCACTTGGATAAGTCTAATAACTGCATTTGCCTATAACTTCAGGAACCAACCAGCAATCGTAGCTCTCGAAAACTCCCTCGAACTATGAAGACTCTGTTGAACTATGAAGCGCCATTTTAGATAAGTGATCACATAATCCTCTGTTCTCATGATATCAGCTGGACAAACACATGGAACTATGTCTTGCTTATTGTCTAGCAGTTGTTTCTCGATTTTCCGATTTGTTTGACGAAGAACTTCACTGAACACATCGGTTTAGTTCTGACCAGGCCTGGTACATGGGTCAACACAAAATCATCGAGGGGCCCAGATATCGCTTCTATTTCTAAAAGGAACAGATAAACTTCGACTGATATGCTTGTTTTACTACTTATTGAATTGTACACAAAGGCACGTTTTATAACATCAAGTTACTGATGTGTTTACGTGCAATCAATGCACAACCAACTCATAGGTAACAACTCATATCTCTAGGTTTGAAGATTTATATGATGTTATCGTCTCACGATCACTCGAGATAAATTCCATGAAGTGATACTAGTGAGCGTGGGTTTATACCAATACTCATAACTTATGAGTACTCATGAATGTTGCAGCAGCCATTGCCATGTCTAAACACCTTTAAGGCATCTACAAACCCAATTCATGACAATCTTGATTCATACCTACTTCCGACGTATGATCAATTGTGGAGGTTTGAATAAATTAATTATTCTGGAAGTCAAAACATGCAAAACTGAAACAATAGTAAATAATTGACAATGATAGCAACACTTTACTCATAAATAAATCACAAATATTATTCATCATCAAACGTCGATTACATTTTACAAGTTTCAGGAAAACTATCTAATCTGTAAAACTAATATCGTCCCTCAGCCGGATGCGTCTTGCATGCTGAAAATGCTTAACCCTCGTCAGTCCCTTCGTAAGGGGATCTGCAGGATTCTCATCCGATGATATTCTCCTTGTCACAAGGAGTCCTTCTTCAATCTTGTGTCTTATGAAGTGATAATTTATGTCAATGTGTCGGGATCTGCCATGATCTCTTGGTTCCTTGGCTAAGATAACCGCACCATTGTTGTCACAGAAAATCTCTATAGGTTCCTTAATAGCTGGTACAACTCCAAGGTCTCCGATGAAGTTCTTTAGCCATATCGCCTCCTTCGCTGCTTCACTCACTGCTATATACTCTGATTCACAAGTCGAATCAGCCACCGTCTCCTGCTTGGAACTCTTCCAAGAAATTGCCCCTCCATTTAAGGTAAAGATCCGGCCCGACTGAGAGCGGAAATTATACTTATCAGTCTGAAAACCAGCATCACTATACCCTAATACTTTCAAGTCATCACTGCCACCAAGGATAAGGATCCAATCCTTAGTCCTCCGCAGGTACTTGAGAATGTTCTTTACCGCTGTCCAATGAGCCTTGCCAGGGTTCCCCTGATACCTGCTGACCATGCTCAAAGCAAATGCCACATCAGGACGGGTACAAGTCATATCATACATGATCGAGCCAACTGCGGAAGCATATGGTAATTGGCTCATCTCAGCTATGTCTGCCTCTGTACTCGGACTCTGAGTCTTACTCAGTTTGGTATTGCTTTGGATCGGTAAATCTCCTTTCTTGGAGTTCTCCATGTTGAACCTTTTCAACACCTTATCCAAGTAGATACTCTGACTAAGTCCAATTAGTCTTCTACTCCTTTCTCTTAATATCCTTATCCCTAGGATATAGGTAGCCTCCCCTAGGTCCTTCATAGCAAAGCACTTCCCAAGCCAGGACTTAACCTCCTGCAAGGTTGGGATGTCATTTCTTATGAGTAGTATGTCATCCACATACAGTACCAAGAAGCTAACTATACTCCCACTAGCTCTGACATACACGCAAGACTCATCTTCGCTTCTCGAGAAGCCAAACTCTTTTACCTTCTCATCAAAACAAAGATTCCAGCTACAAGATGCTTGTTTTAATCCATAAATGGATTTCTCAAGCTTGCATACTCTATTAGGGTACTCTGCACTGACAAAACCCTCTGGCTGATTCATGTACACGTCCTCAGCCAACTTTCCGTTAAGGAAAGCGGTTTTGACATCCATTTGCCATATTTCATAATCATGAAATGCTGCAATGGCTAACATAACCCTAATAGACTTAATCTTTGCTACCGGCGAGAAGGTTTCATCATAATCAATACCTTGAGTTTGAGTAAAACCCTTCGCAACCAGTCGAGCCTTATATGTATGCACTTTTCCTTCGATGTCTGTCTTCTTCTTGAAGATCCATTTGCACCCGACTGTTTTACGGCCTGGTACATGGTCAACCAAGTTCCAAACTTGATTGTCATACATGGATTGTATCTCGTTGTCCATAGCCTCCTTCCATTTAGCAGACTCCGGGCCTGCCATGGCTTCCTTAACACTGCTGGGTTCATCCAAATTTACCAGTGTACTATCACTAATAAACGTATCACCTTTCGTAGTAATATGAAAACCATAATAAAACGAAGGTGTGTTCCTAACCCGTGTAGAACGCCTTGGAGGTACAGACTCGTCAGCTGGATCAACAGGAGTTTCCTCCTCAGGTTGATTGCTAGTGTCTGAGGTTCCTTCACCAATTGATTCTTAAATTTCTTCAAGATCAATCTGTCTCCCACTGTCTCCTTGGCTTATAAATTCTTTCTCGCGAAAGATCCCTCTTCGTGCTACAAAGACCACATTCTCACTGGGTCTGTAGAAGAGGTAACCGAAGGATTTCTGTGGGTAGCCGATGAAAATACACATTTTGCTTCGAGGTTCAAGCTTATCATGAGTTTTACACCTCACGAAAGCTTCGCAACCCCAAATTTTGATGTGGTCCAAATTGGGAACCTTCCCAGTCCACATCTCATGAGGTGTTTTGGTAACCTTCTTTGTAGGGACTAGATTAAGGATATGGGCGGCAGTCTCTAAGGCATACCCCCAAAAAGAGATTGGTAACGAAACTCGACTCATCATAGAGCGAACCATGTCCAACAAGGTTCGATTACGCCTCTCAGCTACACCATTCAGATGTGGTGTCTTGGGAGGAGTCAATTGTGAGACAATCCCACACTCCTTAAGATAGTCAAGGAACTCGGTACTAAGATACTCACCACCTCGATCGGATCGAAGCATCTTAATGTTCCTAATTGATTTTCTACTTCCTGTTTGAATTCCTTAAACCTTTCAAAGGTTTCTGACTTATGTTTGATTAAGTAGACATACCATATCTACTAAAATCATCAATAAAAGTCACATAATACCGATTAGCATCCCTTGTGGCGGTTTTGAATGGCCCACATACATCAGTATGTATTAGGTCCAACAAACCCTCACCCCTCTCACAAGTTCCAGTGAAGGGTGATTTTGTCATTTTTCCAAGTAGACAAGATTCACAACTATCATCCGATTTAAGGTCAAATGATTCCAAGACTCCACTCTTTTGGAGTTGGCCTATGTGTTTCTTGTTTACATGTCCAAGACGACAATGCCACAATGATGCTTTATCTAGGCTAGTAGAAGAATCAATATACAACACATTATTTCCTAAGTTGTCTACAATCGACACAGTTTCATACACACCATCACAAGGTAATGCTTTAAAAATAAAACACATTTTTAAAGAAAGCATTAATACCACCACATTCATTATCAAACGAAAAGGTAAAACCTTGTTTGTACAAAGCATGAAAAGAAATAATATTCCTCGCCATTTCAGACGAGTACACACATTTATTCAAATCTAATTTTAACCCATTATTAAGCAACAAAGTATAAACTCCAATCTTGGAAACAGGTGAAGCCTTCCTATTCCCCATGATTAAGTTTATCTTTCCGTGCTCCACATCCTCACTTCTTCTTAGGCCCTGCAAAACAGAACATATGTGAATACCACATCCTGTATCAAGCACCCAAGAGTTAGAATATGTTGAGTAATTAGACAATATAGTGTAAATACCTGCATGGGTGGGTTTCACTTTCCCATCCTTTAGATCCTGCAAGTACTTAGGGCAGTTTCGCTTCCAGTGTGCCTTTTCATGGCAATAAAAGCATTCAACATCCTTGGGAATGGCAGAAGGAGTGGCAAAACCGATCTTGGTCTTTGATGAGGAGCCTTCAAGAGACCTTCCCTTGGTACCCTTCGAAGGGTGCTTCCTCTTCTTCCCTTTGCCTTGCCCAATAGCTAAAACAGGGGTAGATGTTGGAGTAGGAGTAGTAGAGGTAACAACCGCTTTACCCTTAAGACCGGATTCCGCGGTCTTCAAGAGTCCTTGAAGCTTGCTGAGGGTAACTTCCTCCTTGTTCATATGATATGTCCTTCGAAAATGATCATAACAAGAAGGCAAGGAGTGCAAAATGATGTCAATTGCCAACTCCTCGGGGATGTTAACATTCAGCTTCAGCAAACGGTCCACATACCTTTGCATCTTTTGCATGTGGCCCGTGACGGATTCACTGTCCTTCATGAGGGTAGTTATTATGGAGGAGATTATTTCATACCGCTCCTGACGAGCACTCTGATGGTACCTTTCCATCAGGTCTTGGTGCATCTCAAAAGGGTAGAAATCTTCATATGACTTTTGGAGCTCAGCTGTCATCGTGGCCATCATGATACATGCCACCTTAGTAGCATCTTTCTCATGAGTCCTGAATTCAGCGATCTCCTCAGGAGTAGCAGTAGACTCATCAAGTTCTTTTAACTCCTTATCGAGGATATATTCCTTGTCCTTGTAACGAGTAACCATCCTGATGTTCCTAATCCAATCCATGAAGTTGGAACCATCAAAGATGACCCTCCCACAAAGATTCATGAGAGAGAAAGAACCAGTTGGGTTAGAGCCTGAAGCATTAGTGTTGGAAGACATCTGAAAAGAGAGTAAGTTTAGATTAGATATATATAGGATCCTTAATAAGACACCCAAATGTAATATTAAGGCTAGGATCCAATCACAATATATTACACTTAGAAGAGGGATGTCGTAATCTAAGTAATAATATATTTGAAAGGTAGGTGAATGACGATTCACCAATTTCCACCATGAAAACGAAATGATTTATTAGGTTTAATTGGATTTGAAATTCCTAGATTCTTTTGAGATTCATTGAACTTTTCAATGGCATGTTTCAATCTCGATTGTGCCCTTCAAGTTTTGTGACTGGGATGTCGAGGATCACAAAACAAGGTGTGAATAACCATGCTAATTCACTTGGTACTCTTAATATTATCACCTAATCAATGTGCCGGTTAACCACACACGCTCCATTGATCTATGAAAAACATTAAGTCACCCTTCGTGATCCTTACTAGTCCTAGTTAGTGTGCCGGTTAACCACACACGCTCCACCAACGACTTGGTAAGGTACAAAGTGTGAATTCCATGGACTAGCACCATGTTCACATTTTCCCTAAAATAACTAAGATTGGGAATTGAAAGAGTTTAGTTATTTTAATAATATTCATTATACTTTTAATGAGGATTTAAAGTCATTGTTCTACTCGTTCGGCTAACAACCCTCCACCGATCAAGCAAGCGGTGGGTGAGAGTATACACCCATTAAGTCGCCATTTTATAGGCAACAACCTTATACCCACCTTATAGACCGGCTTCGTGAATGAGGCCTACTAACGGTAAAACGACTTATTCTTATACATATATATAATAATTAACCATTAATGTTATAAATAGTATAAGGGTTGAATTTTAACTATTAAAACTCTAAGGGTTGGAATTAAAGTTTATTAAAGTGTGTGAAACTTTACAAATTCCAAAACTTGAGGGCAAGTTTTGTAACTTTGTAAAACTCTTCATTTCATAACTTATGAATTAAAGGTTCATAAAAATGAAGACTCTTCATTTTCATGTAACTTATGTGTTTTAAGTGTGTGTTAAATAAAAGTGACCTTTGGTAATCCATAACTTGAGGACAAATTATGGACTCCATTAAAACACATAAATGATCAAGAATTAATCCTAAACAATTCAGCAAATAATTCCTATCATTTTCTAAATTCATAAGAACATGAACATGATCATCAAAAATTCAAGAATTATATGAACACATAAAATCATGGAATTTTGATATATGCTATTGTAAATGGATTAGAACAACCATTACACCAACTAAAATAAGTTTTATAACACCAAAACAATTTAGGGTAATGTTTCTAGTCCATTTCCAGCAGCAAAAGTCGAGAATCTGCATTCTTTCGATCCTACTCGTCGAGTGCATGAACTGACTCGTCGAGTAGGTTGAAGTTTGCCTTGGACTCGTCGAGTCCCCCCAATGGACTCGGCGAGTCCACCATGCAGACAACAACGATTTCGACTTTTTTCACTATTTTGCATCAAGTATCAAACAAGCAAGCCTAGGCTCTGATACTACTGTTGGGTTTTGAGCAATCTAACACTTCCTAAGTGTGCATGCAACCCTAATAAACCTTGGATCTATGTTTGTCTAAATACATGCAAAATAATAATTTTCCAAGGTTTATAACCTATCTAACATGGCATGGGGAACATTTCAACATAAAAGAGTTAGAAGATATTACATACCTTTTGGTGAGTTTGGTTCTAAGGAGTTTGGGGCCAAGAACCAATAGTGTGAATGCCTCAAATGGAATCACAAACACCACAAACTCTTGGAAAACTTTGAGAGAGTATACACCCTTGTATAAAATCGGCCACACACATGCACACACACACTAGTTCACTAGTTTTCTTTTAGGCTCCATTTCATGCTCCATAATCATGCTTATATAGTGTGCATGGTTAGGGTGAAACCCTAATAACCCATGTCTTTTCCTTTCCAAGGATCCATGGGTTAAAAGCTCCATGGATCATCCATGGACTTCCACATAAGCCTAGCCCATTAACAAATGAGTATTAGCCCACACTATATAAAACAAATAACCCATAATTTAATTAGTCTTCCTTTTAATCTCTAAATTAATTCATAATTAATTTAAAACTAAAACTAATTAAATAACGTAACTTCATATTAATATATTATAACTCATAATATATTAATAAACATATGTGTATAACTCTCATAAAATTATCCATAATAGTTTGGATGAGATGCAACCCAAATGGACCATGCCGGTCGGGTCAAGTATATACCAAATAAGTTATGGACTTAGACACCTTATTCAACACTTTCCTCTTAGACTTGAGCAAAAATTCTTTCGTTTCTTTGTTCGAAATGACACTACCTTCTTGATCGAAGACTACTTGATTACTAGTGCCCACAACAAGTTGTGAAACACCAACCAAGTTGTGTTTAAGACCTTCGATGTATGCCACTCGATTGACTGTGAACTTACCATTTGTAACTTTCCCATAGCCTTTAACCTTGGATTTCTGGTTATTTCCAAATTTCACAACTCTAGCATTTTCCAAACTTCGATAATCTCGCAAATTTTCCTTTCGACTGGTCATGTGATAAGAGCAACCACTATCGATGTACCAATATTTGTCGTATTGGTCGTCACTTAACACATGCGACCAGTTAAAAAATTTTGGTCCCTAATGCTTTTTGGGTCCATGGTGATTAAAGTAAAATGCATTATGAAATGAAGAACCTAAAACCTAATTCCCAACCTTAGATTTCAAACCATTGGTCAAGTCAACTTCTATAGACTTAGGTATCGAAATGAAATTATTCATTGGTTTAGGTTTGAAACTGACTTTCCCTTTTTCCTCAGCAGTTCGTTTTACTTCAAATTTTGCTTTGGGAATAACTTTCCTTGTTCGAACATAAGGATTGGATTCCTTTGAATAAGAACTTCCAGTTTGTGACTCATTCAAGTAGCTTTCATAGGCATACTTGATTTCCTCTTGTGAAAACTTCCCTGATTGGTATAACCTTCCTTTTCCTTCAAGCCAATGATTTATATTCTTCGTGTCCATTTTTCCTTTTACAAATGAAACATTGACTTTCTGTTTCGAATCAGGATAGGAAAGTGAGGTGTTTTGGTTTAAATGGTTCGTTTCTCTTGTCTTTGACATCCAACTTTACAAAATCTCTTTTTAGAAATGATGGTTTTGTATGGGTTTGAAAAAGTTTTTATAACCGAAAGATGTTCGATAAGAAACTTGTTGTCGATTCGAAAATCGTCTTCGATTTTGAAATTAATGAAATGTCTTTGTTCATTTTGTTTAAAACCATTTTTATGAAAGTTGTTTTGTGAAAACCTTCCACTTTGAGATTGGGAGAAAAATTCCTTTGTTGTTGGTTTTGAACAAAATTATTATTTCTTGGTTTTTTAACATTCAGTTTTTGAATTGGTTTTTGAACTTTTGTATTACTCTTTGAAAAAAACGTTTTGTTTTTTAGCGGGTTTGTTCTGAACAAAAGACTTATTTTGTGAAAAAGTATGAGCTTGTTTAGTCGTTTTCTAATCAGATAATTTTTGTGCAAAATCTTTTGGTTTCTTAAAAGACTTTTTGTTTTTCCAACACACATTGTTTCGAGCTTTTGGCATTGAAATTCCTTCTTCTTTTGAAATCTTTTGAATTTTTTCATTCAAAATTTGTGCTTTTGTCTTTTGATTTTGAGAAAATGGTTCATTTGATTGTTTGTCATCATTTTATTTTTCTGTCTTAACTTCCCAAGTTATTTTTGTTTTTTGCCTTTGAAAAGTAGATGAGTTCTTTTTAAGAGTATTTTCAATTGTGCTTTGGTTTAAAAAAAAACCCTTCTTTCGAACCTCCTTTGTTATCTTCAACAACAATTTTGTTGATTTCAGGATTCACTTTGTTTCCATTTCCTGTAGTGACAAACACCTGATTGGGAGACACCATATCATCGGTGCATTTGATATTTTGATAAACATTTGAGTTTGATTCGAGATAACGAGGACCTTTTTCCTTCATCACTTTGTCGAATTTCTCTATTTCCTCATAAACTTGATCAACAACAACTCTGGGAATAGTTGTTTCGATTGGAACATCTTCTTTATCATTATCACTATCAGTTTAACTATCTTCGACAATCACACGGTAATAGTCATGAACTTTCGATGTAGAGGGTTGGTCACTATTAACCTTTTCCATCGTATCATTAAAAATTTCTTTACCCTTAGCCATCGAAGTGACATTAATGACAGATAACTGAGAACAATCAACAACTTCTTCCTCCTCAATTTCACTGATATTGTCAGAATTGTCTTCGATATTAGCAAAATTGTGTTGAGAGTCATATGTCGATTCTCAGTCTTTTTCAAAAATTTTATTTGTTCGGTCTTGGTCAAGGTCTCATTCATAATATGTACCAAATTATTAGCATCTAAACATTCATCTATTTTATCAATACTATATTCATATGAATCGTTTAGGACTTTGTCAAATTCCGAAATCTTTTTCTCACAATCATTGGAAGTCGAATCTATTTTCTCCATATCGAATACCAAGAAGGGAAATAGTTTCCTATGTTGTTCCTTACTAATGTTAGAGGAATGATGTAAATTTGTTATTTTAGCATAGAATCTCTTAATAGAATTGCAATAGATGTAACGTTGTTTAATCAAAATACAATTATTTGTTCCAACATAATCCCTATCAGTAGTAACATTTTTCAATTGCAACTCAATATTTTCTATTCTACTCCTCTTCGACTCCAATCGTTTCTGTGTTTCTATCAATAATGATTTCGATTTTTCAGCAACACTACTAACAAAAATACGCAAGTCATTAACATACGTAATAGTATCATCAAAGTCATATAAATCAGTATCATATGAACTAAAAGGAATATTAAATGATTCGAGAAGAGAACATACCTTCAAAGTCATTGGAGACTTGCGTGATCCAGTAGAAATGAAATGTTTTCTGGTCACTTTCTCCTAATCCTGACTTCCATCTTCATACCGGGGTTTCTCATATCTTCGTCATCTGATCTAGATGACCAAATTTCATAGGTACCATCCCCATCACTACTTCCCTTTGCTACAAGAGACATCCCCTTCATCCTTGCTCTCACTTCCTTTAACTTTTCGACATAATAGGCCTCATCCTTCACTATATCCTTCTTCTCCTATCTTTTCCTCAACATGCAATTAACTGCTATATGGTTCACACCATTACATTAGTGGAAATAAAAACCAAAATCTCCCTTTAACTTCTTCTCCACCTTCTCACCAGTAACCTTACTTTCTTTCTTCTCAACCTTTGATTCTTCTCTTACATTCTTCCCAGATGATGAGTTTCCACTGAAATCACCATTTCCTTTAAACTTCGGATTGAATGGCTTCTTAAAGAACTTCTTAACTTTGTTATTTGAATAATAAGCCACAACTTCATCTTACGAATTCATGAGAAAACCTTCATCAGCAGATTCAACTTCAGACTCTTTTCCTGACAACTTCGAAACCAATACAAGAGGACCTCCCAAATTCATTTTTCCTTCTTCAGGTATTTCTTTGATCTCACTTTCATGAGATTTTAGAATATTATAGAGATCTCCCAATGAATAGTTATCGAAGCTCTGTTGTGTCTTGATCATCAAACTGATGTTTCTCCACTCCTTTCGAAGTCCCATCAAGAAGGTGAGATTGTACTCAAGAGTAGAACGATTAAATCCATATCGACTGCAATTGAAGATCAACTCATTAAGACAATCATAATATAGTTCGAGCGTCTCATTCTCTTTCTGCTTGAATTCTCCCAATTCGAGCAAGCATTGCTTTACTGAGCTCTTTCTAATCTTCTCACTTCCCTGACACTTATCTTTTAAAGTATACCAAATCTCCTTTGCTGTTTTGCAACCACGTACATAATTGTAAACCACTGGTGGAAGAGCATCGTGAAGTTCTCGCAATGATCTCTTGTCATTTGCCTTTGTTTATCAGTTTGCAATATAACATCAGCAACAGAACCAACGGTTCCAACTTTTTTCGAGCCTTTCTGCAAGATGATTTCCATCAGAAATGCATCACCACAGATCTTCATCAATCCCATTGAGACAATCTTCCATTCTATCTGCCCATTTCTTGTAATATTTAGGAATCGGGAATGTATAAACCAATGTATAGCTTCCATAATTGTTTATTTTTTGTTTGTTTTTTGGGGGATCATATCTCGAATAAAGAAAGAGCAAGAGTAACAAAAAAATGACGATGCAAATCAAGATTGGTAACCTATATCAAAAAAATAAAATAGATTCGAAAGACACCAAAGGAATGTTAAATAAGCCTATTTGTCTTCTTGTTTGATTCTTGCCTTTCAAATAATTTCCATGATACACAAGAACAATCATTTTTTTTAGGATTTAATGATCTCTAAGAGCGGATTCACCCCTTTCTTTTATCTTTTATAAAGGATCTGTTGGTCCAGTCATTTGATTTGGTAATAGTAATAAAAAAAATAATAAATAGGAAAGAATAATGGCTTGGGTTGTGTATCTACGCCAATCTATGCTATAAAAGAAGGTTCCACCGGAATAATTATTTATTTTAGGGTACGGTTGAAGAATCGAGAAGATGAGAGAACCCAGTCGTTGTGTTCATGTTGAAGTTTGCCATAGATGTACGGACAAAAATGATGAAAAGTTTCAGAAATAAGAATCTAATGACAAAATCTTCTAGAAAACAAACAATGCACACTCGATTTGTCAAACGAAATGCAGAATAGAATCAAAACAGTTGATCAGAAAGATTTTCTAGTTCAAAAGTGCGGAATGTTTTTAAATCGTAAACAACGATTCAAAAACTTTTGTAAACACGAGAAAATCAGAATTCAAATAAAAGAATCCTGATTTGATAACAAATGTAGTTCGTATGAATCGTGTGTAAGAACAAAATCAGAGTATGAATCGAATTAGGAAGACAAAACGTAAAAATAATCTATTGGCTCTTTATTGCTTCTGAAAGATTACACAATATGAAAGAGTAAGGTGTTCTTACAGTTCACAAAAGTTACTCTAATACGTATACTTACCCCTATTTATAAGAGTTAACAGAAGCACAAAAAATACATAAGGGCTAAGATACTGAAGCTTCGAACTCTAATCTTCCTTTAAGAAATACATATAACGAATACATCAAAACAGACATCGACACTAAACATGACTAAAGATGCATCAACATCTCACACTACATTTCAAACTCTACACTTGGGAATTTTGCATCAAAAATATTGACTTTATACACCACACCAAAATGGTATTGTGGAAAGAAAAGACAAACATATTTCGGAGGTTTTAAGAGATCTTTATTTTCAATATGGGTTAGGAAAATCTTAATGGGAAGTATATATACTTAATGTTCCTGTTCAAAATAGTCCTCAAGTAGAATAAGTGATAAATCATCTTGTGGAACCGTCCATGACCTCCAGTTCATCTGATGATGAATAAAAACCACATACACTTCCAGTTAACAAAAGGTTCACTAGAGTTAGAAGTGTAACATGACATCTATGTGATTGTGTGCTTGGCAGTGTAGTTGTGGTATAAGGATATCGTTGGAGGAAAAGAGCTTAAGCCAAGTCGATGTTGAGTGGTATTGTAGGTAACCCTATCCAAACATGGTTCTGATGCATTTGGTGTACGGTGACTGGAGTGATGTTGGCTACTCGGAAACGCCAGATCAAGCATCACGTTTGGGTGGGGGTATGCGTTTGGAAGTGTCATTGTACAACCCTCGAACGTCAACACATATTGCTCGTACATGCAAAGTCGGAGTAGTTAACACAAAGAACCAAGGATAATGTTTCGGGTGGGAGTCACACCCAATTTGGTGTACTGGTTTGTCAGGTCACGTTAGTAGCGAACATGGTCTTTCTTTAGGGAGTTAATGTTGTAGACCCTAGTTAGTGAGGGACATTAATAGTAATTATAGAAAAGAAATTAAATAATAATTACTACGATGAAAAGAATGTCTAGATTAATATATTATTCATATATTAAAAATAATAAGCGGTGTATGTTGATTGGTATGAATTGATTGCGTGACTAAACATAATGTATGAAGTATGTTTGTTTTAATACCTATGTGCTTGAGATTAACTCAATGTGCTGTTGCTGACACTTGTTTCTTTGCTTGTTATTTTAGGTCTTGCATTTGAACATGTAGCGTGATTTAATGGTCTGGTGAGGCTGGGACTCTTTTGGTGTAGTTACTTTAAGTATTTCATTATTTATGATACCAGTTTGAGACTTGTTGATGATGTTTATTATTATTTAATGGTCTCGATTTTAGGTTTTCAGAGTGTGAAAATATTATTTTTGTTTTTGATGATAATTATCGATTTTTGCTTATGCCCTAAGTATGGGTTTAATAATCATAAACACCTACAGACAAAATTGAAGAAAAAAAACTTGGAAATAAACAAGACGCGACACGCCCTGTCTGATTGAGTCCATTTGTACGCAAGTTTGCTAACTTGTCTTGCAAGAAACAAATATAAATTATTTTGAATTTTGAATATTCTTTTTTTTTTTTAAAATTTAAATATGATTTAGATAGTGATTTTAAATTTGAATATTTTAATTAATTTAAATATACTTTATAAATGTAATTTATAAATTTGAATATTAATATAATATTAATTATTATCATTGTGTCGTTGCATGTTAATTAGAATTAATAAAAGACAAATTACTTAAAATGTTTAAATTTACCTATATATTAACAATTTTTATTCTTTTTTTTATTTTTATTCCTAACAGGTTGGTTTTTAAAAACTCATTTCTTACCACCCTCACCGCCTCTTTTCAAATTTAGAGTGTAGTTAGCGAAAGGGTTTCACGGGATATTATTAAAGTTAAAAGTATTAAATTAAAATTATTAAAACAAAGTCTCATTTTATACAACTAAAACACGAATCATGTGATACCCTTGAAAGACGTATATTTTATTTATAATATGTTGATAAGGTGTGTGTGGTTTACTGACACGTCAACTTGAGAGTATAAGTAGCAAATGATATGGGACTTGTGAATCTCAAGTGTAACTTTAACCAAGCATCACAAGGTTTTTGTATGGTTGATTCACCATATGTTTTATGATTCACGACTTCCCTGTCATAGAATTTAGATGAGCATAATCCGAGAGTAGCATGCCATTCATAGTCAATGAATCTCAAAAGATCTATGAGTTTCATAGAGACTGAAATTAGAGAAGAGTATTGCCTGCCTAAATAACGTTGTGGTGTATTTATGACATACCTTTATACATCGTAAAGACAAATATGGATAATAGCCTTGTTAAATAATTGTTTTTGGGTAAATTATTTTTAAGGATTAATCAAACTAATTGTTTGTCGATGTCACATCCTAATAACAACAAAAACAGCCTTCATCCTCCTCCTCCTCCACCAACACCTCACTCCAACTTTTGACTCATATCAGTTGTATCTAGGGAGATACTCACTGCACCTAATTACCTAAATTGGATTCGCATCTTAAGGATCAACTTGAGGTATGGGAAGGAGTATGTTCTCAATGAGGGTGTCTCATAACTTTCTAATACTGCTACTAAATATTATGTGGCTACTTACAACAAGCCCTATGATGAGTCGAATAAGGTTGTTTGCCTTATGCTATTAAATATTATGTCCTCTAAGATCTAAAAGGGATTTTAAGAATTAGGGTGCATATCACATAAACTACCATCTCAAGGAAATGTTCCAAGAGCAATCTATACAAGAATGATTCAAGATTTTAAAGTTCCTTGTTGCGTGTAAACATCAAGAGGGGACATATGTGTTTACGCATGTTCAAAAGATGACATCGTACATAGATAGAATGGAGAGTCTAGGTGTCCAGTCCCAAAGGATTTGGTCATTGACATGGTATTGAACTCGCTTTCCAGTTCATACGATACTTAATTATTATGAATGATAATATGAATAGTATGGCTAAGACCTTAATGGAGCTACATGACAATGTTGAAAACTATCGAAGTGAGTATCTTGAAAACTCACAAGTACAACTCCATTGCTCCTATATTGGCAATTAATTATGGTACTACTAAAAGGAAAAATGTTTCTGTTCCAAAAGGGAAAGGGAAAGTACAAGTCTTGATAGTCCAACCGAATTCTGAAGAGAAAGGTTAAATCTGATATAGCTTCTACCATTGACCCCAATTAGGCCATATGTTTCTAATGCCAATAGAAGTGGCACTAGAAACTTATCTGCCCAGAATACCTTGAGGATCTGAAGAAGAACAAAGTCAAAGAGTGTGGCTCATCAAGAATATCTATGATTGAACTCTTTGATATTGGATGTAGTACTCACATTTTCTCGAATATTTAAGGACTAAGGGAAAGTAGGAAGCCAAAGCATGGGCAACTGAGTTGATCTTAGGAAATGTACACATTGTAGATGTTACAAGGTTTAGGTATTACAAGCTTGTGCTTAGTAGTGGTGTTTCTATTAGATTATTAAATTGTTTTTAATCTCTTGATATGGCACAAAAACATTATTTCTTTTTATGTATTTTTCAAGGATGGTTTTTCATTTTTGTTTGATACTGAGAATGGTGATATTTTAGTTTATAAGAATGGTTCTTTTTTTACTTTAAAGCTAGTCCTTGAAATGATATTGATGAGAATATTGTTTGCATCAGTAAATCTAATAATAAAATTTTAAATGTTAATTCTTTCGAAAATGTTTTGGATAAGTCTTGTTTGTGGCATTGTCGTCTTGGTCATATAAACAAGAAACTTATCTCTAAGCTCTAATTGGATGGAATCTTGGAATCGTTTGACTTAAACTCGAATGATGTATGCAAGTCTTGCTTACTTGGAAAGATAAAAAACACCATTCATATGTAATTGTGAAAGAGGCAAGGATTTGTTGGACGTTATACACACAAATGTATGTGGACCATTCAGATCTGCCATATGACACGACGAATGATACTTTGTGACTTTTATTGTTGAATATAGTAGATATGAGTACATCTACTTAATCAAACATAAGTTAAAAAATTTGAAGTGTTAAAAGAGTTTCAAAACGAAATAGAGACAAATGGGCATGAAGATCAAGATGCTTTGATCCTATAGGGTGGATAATATCTTAGTCTTGATTTCATCGATCATCTAATGGATTATGGAATAGTCTCATAATTTTCTCCTCCCATAACACCACAACTTAATGGCATTACTAATAGAAGAAATCAAATTGTATTAGATATGGTTCGATCTATGATGAGTCGTGCTACACTTCTAATACATTTTTAGGGTTATGACTTAGAAAAATAGCTCACATCCTAAACGTTGTACCAACTAAGAAGGTTGCTAAAAAACCCTATGTAATTAAGTGGGAAACACCCCTCTCTTTCACACGTGAAAGTATAGGGTTGCAAAGTTTTTGTTCATCGAGAGGCCAAAGCTAAACTATAACCTATATCATAGAACTGTTACTTCGTGGGTTATCCCTAAAAGTCTTTTGGATACTTGTTCTACAAGCCTTCTGATAAATAGTGTTTTCCAATCAAAGAGGTCTCTTCTTTGAGAGGTAACTAATATCCAAAGAAGACAGGGGAGCTCAAGATCATTGTAAGAGTCAACTGAAGTGGAACCTATACTTGACACTAGCACTCAACCTGAGTTTGAACCACCCGTTGAGGGAAATGACGTAACTCCACCTCCTCTTTGCATATCTAATAGAGTTCGTCTTCCTCTTGAGTTCTATGGCTTCCATATTATTATAGAAGGATATTTACATATCAATGATGAATTAGTAGCATGTGTAGAAGATCCATCCCACTATAAGGATGTGATGGCAAGCCTAGAGGTTGTTAAATGTTAAGAAGCATGGAGAGTAAGATTTAGTCCATGTATGATAACCAAGTTTGGAATTTGGTTGATCTTACACCTAGAATTAAAACCGTTGGGTGTAAATGGATCTTCAAGAAAAAGACCGATATGGATGTGAATGTGGACACTTTTAAAGCTAAACTGGTTGTGAAGGGTTTTACTCAAACTCAAGGGATTGATTATGAGGAAACCGTCTCACCAATAGCTAAGATCAAGTTTATTATGATATTACTTTCTATAGTTTCCTTCTATGATTATGAAGTATGACAAATAAATGTAAATACCATTTAATGAAAAAATCATAGAGGATGTGTATATGGCATAAGCTCAGGATTTTGTAGATCCTAAATATCCAAATAGAGTGTGTGAGCTTGAAAGGTCCATCTATAGACTTGAATAAGTATCTCACAGTTGAAATATTTGCTTTTATGAAAAGTTCAAAGAATTTGGATTTTCTAGAAGCGAAGATGAGTCTTGTGTATATGTCAAAGCTAATGGGAGTGTTGTAGTCTTCTTAGTATTGTATGTTGGAGGCATAATACTTATGGGTATTATTGGTCAATGGATGAGTAGTCACTTGGAAAATTTCCAAGAAGAAGAAAATGGTAGACTCTATGTGTGAGTCCGAGTACATTGTAGCTAGTGAAGCAACAAAAGAGGATACATTGTTAAAGAATTTCATCAGTGATATTAGTGTTGTTCCTAGCATCATGGATCACATAGAAATCTTTTGTGAAATGTAGGTCCAATCGCTTTGACTAAATAACCTAATGATCATGGGAAGTCGAGACATATACTCTTTACTCAAGAAATATCACTACGTTCGGAAGCGAGTTGGGGATGGAGATATCGTAGTGAATAAAGTATGATTCGAGGAGAATCCGACTAATCCCTTCACAAAGCCATTATGAAGAACAAAGCATGATAGTCATACTTGGTGCATATGCATTAGATTTGCGAATGATATCGCATAAATGTTTAGTTGATAGTTGGATGAATTTTGAAACTTATAATCGTATAAATTGTAATCAATTTGGTGATTATTTTGTGGGAATTTAATAGTCGGTTTGCTGCCATTTATGTGTTCATTTATTACCATGTTTCATTTTGCATGTTTGGAACCCACTTTCTGAGAATTAATTTACTCAAATCTCCATAATCAATCATACTCTTAGAAATAAGTAGTGATTTAAGATTGTCATGGACTATTAGTAGATTGTCCATAGTTATTGGATGTAACATAGAGATTGTGGCTTATATTTATGAGTACTTAATGGAGATTTAAGTATTAGAACAATCCACACTTAGAGATTAATTTATGGATCAATTCATAAGTAATTATAAGATGATAATATCTCGTATTCTTCAAAATAAGATAAGTGAGGTGTTTTGCTTTACAAGTTTGTTATACATTGGTTTACTCCAACACTATTCGTAAATGGTAGTAATATAGAGTATGCCCATGTATGATATGATGAGTAGATAGTAACTATGTAGTCGAATTTTATTTATTCCTTCTGCCCTAATAGAAGAAGCGATATATATGGGCTGTCAATGATTTGGAGTTGTCATCCAAAAGTGCTTGACCAAGCTTTGACTAAATTGATATGATTAATTTAGTAGTTTGATGTGGTCGTTACAAATCATTATCAGGAAATATAATCTTGAACACTGAGATTGACCCTTATCTTTGTCTCAGGTTCATACAAATATCTTGAAGAACAAATGAATAATTGATCAATTATCTAAGGGTTGAATCTTGATTTGATTAAAGTTTAGCAGTTGCATTGGATGGCTAACACTTTGTGGATTATTTGAGAAGTATTAGACCTCGTATAGTTGATGATTTTTCGAAGTGAGAGACTATTGGAAAGAGTGACCAATATCATTTACTATTGGTAATATTTCTAATAATAACATGGTCTTTTTTGGTTGTGCTCATGACACATTTGAGGAATTAAAAGGAAAAGGAATTTAGGAGAAAATTAGTTTATTAATTTGTCATGACTTGCTAAATTAGTTAGAAACTATTTTTAAGCTAATTGAGAATTAATTAATTCAAGGGGTTGAATATTAATCAATTAAAAGTTATTTATTTGTAATATTCCAAAAACCCTAAGGGATAAGGAAGAAGACGAAATATAGGATTATACCACATGGGGTTGGAGTGCTTTGGAACTAAGTAACTATAGCCAATAAATAGGGTGCTAAGGATCAAGCCTTTTTTATTTATTGGATTACATTTTTCAGTCATTCTCTCTATTATCTCTTAAGTAAGAAATTCTTAACCCTCATTAGAGTTTGTAGAATTCGATATTATCTCATGTTTTCATTTGATTCACTCTTTTGTGTCTTGAGTGTGAACTATTAGAGGGATTCTATTTTGGATCATCTCATCCAAGCAAGGTTGTAAGGACAAGATCGCAAGCTAGAAAGTCTCTAGTTACAAAAGAGGTATGCTATTCTATTTATCTAGTGGTTGTTAGTAATAGATTGAAACCTAGATCATTAAAGGTTGGATGAGCACTTATGGATTGTTTAAGTCTTCCACTGTTATAGTCATGTGTTTAAGAATGACCTATAACTCGACATGATATACATAGAGCTTAATTAGTTTTGTGAAAAAAGTTTGAAATGTAAAGTTTAAACAATCAAGTGAATGATTGTATTGAATATGAAATGGAATTAAATTCTTAATGGATCAAGTTATGTTGATATGAGCTTTATGTAATAATAAGATAGGAGTTGAAGGCATAATAGTCAAGGAACACCAAGAAAATGATAAAAATTATAGTTAGACCTTACTAACTAGTTAAGGTGAGTATATATGAATTTAAATAAATACATAACAAAACAAATGTTTTATGTGAATATATATAATGTCAAGTATCTTAATACTTGAATACTATGTTTTTTATGTGAATGGTTTGAACGTCATAACTAGTAGTTTAATATAAAAGCTTTAGCATGCCAAATGTTTATCGTTTTCAAAGTTTAATGTTCTTATATTCTGATTAATAAATGGGAAAGTTCTGAATATATCCCCATAACGGAATGAATGAGACACTATTGAGATGGTACCTACCATCGTGAAATAGTTATCGAGGTGTATGAACTCCCCAAATGACCACAATGGGATTAGCTCTCCCATGGTTAGTAAAGACCTGCTTGTGAACTAGAAAGGGGTATAAACTCCCATATGTAAGGATAATCTGTAAGCTCGTGATATTGTATGTTTTATGAAATGTTTTAAAGTATGTTTCACACTTATTTTGTTCTGACTAAACTCATATATCTTAAAAGTTCGTTGACTTACATATATTGTTTTGTTCAAATGCTATGTACTCCAGATCGGGGGCTAAGGACTACAAGTTCACATGTCGGTGGATATATTTTAGAAGACTTAGAATAGTCTCATATATGTATTATCTTTTTCATTAAAGTATGGTTATTTATATCTTTTGTAACACAAACATTTATGAACTCTAATAACTTTTGGAAAAGTTTTTGTTAAACTGTAGTTCAACTATGATCTAATGTCATGGTAATCATAAAATAATAGTTTGTTTTTTTTTATTTTTTTTTATTTTTTATTTTTTTTTTTATTTTAAAGAATGTGTGTTACATTTTTTTTATGAGATTTAAGCGGATTAGGTTTGATTACCTTCTTAGGCTTAAACTATGAAAGTTTAGATGCATATACCCTTAAGGATGTTAGGATGATGCTAAAACTTGTATGACTAGATTGTTATGCAAATATATGTTTAGGAAAGTATTAGGAAGATAATATGTTATCAATTTAAGTAAACACTTTCTTTCATAAGTTGAATTATGTATACTAAATCGATCGTATTAACGACAAGGATAATTATGAAATCAGTGAAAATCAAGCACCGAACTCTCCAAGCTATACGAGATCTTGGACAACATAATGGATAAGGTGAAGGACGATTTAAACTATATTCTTGATACTCTTTTGTAAGAAAGTCAACAAACTTCTTCTTGTCACCCTTTGAAAAGTAAACCATTCCGAAATGATAATTATACCTTAACAATTCAATATTTCAACAAGTAAGCCATGCAAGAACTCAAAAAAACAACTAACGGAAACAAGTCATTAAGTAGTCAATAACTAATTTCAAGTAAAACGACTACTAATTTCACCAAAATAATAAGTAATTTCATAAAGAAAAAAAACAACTAATTTCATAAACTTAAAAGATCCATACTTGTTTCATTCTAGGGTTTGGAGAGAGCACAATTTTAACTTGAAGAGAGCTCTCAAATTTGTTTTTCCTTGGAAGAATGAGGGTCGATAACTTCACAGAGGGCTTGCAGCGGTGGTGGTGTTTTTTTTTTTTTTTTTTTCTTTCTCTACTTCTTTCCCTCTTTGAGCTCTTGCTTCCGGTTTTCATTTTGTTGCTTGGATCACACCAACACAAACACAAACACATTTGGTCTTTCTACATTGGGTTATTACTTAGGGGATGATTTGTAGACAATAATTGGTGTTTAACAATTTATTTTGTACAACTCAATAATACAAAAATTATTGTATATGATAAAAAATTATTGTGTACGAATCACTTTCCTATTATTTATTATATAAACATTGAGCTATTTTTGTTAATGTTTGAGCTACTATTTGTTGCACCATATTTGTTTATTTTTGGACCTATAATTACGCATAATTTTTTTGTATTGCGCACTAATACTTAAAACATGTAAATATTTTTACACTTCCAGAACGAAGTCGAGGACACTATGAGTCCGCCCCTGAATATAATTACCATTTTATTAACTCGTTCATCTCATTATTTGATGTATTCGATTCATTTTCCATTTATTCCATAATATCAAACATGTCATAATACATTAATGCAAAGTGTATAATTAGAGAGCCAACCAAAGATTTTCATTTTTAAACATTTTCAACTTATAATTAAAACATTACATTCAATATTGATAAACTAGTTAGGGCTGACAATTCTCGACACGACACGCGATACGATCCGCAACACGACACGAAATAAATGGGTTTGGGTTGAGTTTTTCAACCCGCTAACCCGTCAACCCACCAACCTGTTTATTAAACGGGTTATATATGAGTTTCTCAAAAAATAAACGGGTTGACCCGCCAACCCGTTTATATTCTTAATAAAAAAATTATTTTATTTTTAAATGTATTTATGTATCAAGTATGAATATTTAATAAGTATTATATAATATATAGACAATTTGACTGTTTTGACATTTTGAGTCGTGGTGAATGGTCTAAGGTCGTAAGTCGTAACCTATAAGGCTAAGTTTGTAACATGTTTCTATGAATGTTTATCATTTTCATTTGAATGTTTAAGACTTAAATGTCTAAAATTCGGATCCACGAACCCAAATTTGACCCACAAACCAACCAACCTATGAACCCGTATAAATAAATGGGTTGGCGGGTCATATATGTGTTTATGTTCCAAACCCGCCAACATGTGACCCGCCATCCCGTGACCTGTATATTTAAATGGGTCGTGTTTGGGTTGACATATTTTGACCCGCCAACCCGTCAACCCGCGACACGCCAACCCGAACACGACACGATTGCCAGACCTAAAACTAGTCATGGAGTTAAAATTATTATATAAAATGAATTATATACCTTTTACGTAAGAAAACTTATGCCATTAAGATGGATACAAGCAAACAACTTTTGACTTTAAAAACATGTCGGAGAAACACAAAAACGTTTGTTCCCTAAACCTAAAACCTGAAGGAAAGAAGAAAGAAAACATGAATAAAAAGTATATTGTATTCATGTAATCCCTGTTTTTGTTATACTTTATTTGTTTAAAAAATTTACCGAATATCGCGTAAATAAAATTCACCACAATAACCACCTACACGTTTACACTTTACACAATTCATCTATGCTCTCTCTATTTCGTAGATGACCACTCCAAGGTTATAACAAGGAATCTCATATATAATTGATTGTGTCGAATTATTGTAAAATGTTATTTTCAACAAAGAACGACAAAACTTTCACCTTAATGCGTGGACTTTTTCAAAGTCTTCATAACTAAAAAAACAAGAAGAAGACCTTGTTATGTACGAAATTATTATTGTTTTCAAGGAGATTCATCTATGGGTAATTAGCTAAACTCATCATATTTACAAACATTACACAAGCATGGTACACCAAAAATGTTATTGCAGCATATCTCCATGGTACTGAAATTTTCATGTTAATCACTTTCAAATTTTTGATAAAATCCACCCTTTTTTGTCGAATTCTCGATCTCCTTGGACAGTTCTTGATCATATCGATATATGTCTGCATGTCGTGAACACATAGAATGTCATCGATCTTGAAGAAATCCATCACATTCATTCCCCTTTTCACAATCTTATCTATCATGTAATCAGGTATTTCAAGGTTCTCCTCTTCGTCTGTCTTTAAACAGTCAAGTACCAATTCAATACCAACATGAGCATAACAAGCACATGTCCATGGGCTAAATGTCTCATTGAATATAACTCCTGGGAGTTTTGTTATAGGATCTTTTGCATTAACGATTCTAAGAACTTTCACCCCCAACTCCTCACACCGTTCCTTAAAATGAACATTCCCAACCCTCGGTCCCGCAAATGAAAAAACTGTAAGTGGGACCGTGGGTTGTTTTAGTCTTAGTTCTGCAATGTCGTATGCGAGTAGCAGGGCTAACGAGCTCCCCATGCTATGACCAGCTAACGTTATGCTCATATCTTCGTGTTTATACATTCTTAAAAGGCGAGAAATTTCACAAATAAGTTGCTCACGACAACTTCCGAGACCAAATCTAGCATTGGTCTCAGAAGAAGTGTACAAGCTGAGGAACCCAGCCTCGACCATGATATGAGGTTTTGGATCATTAGGATCTAACCTAGCTGGAGATAGCGAGCTCATTAAGTTCGCTATCCATTCAGGATAAGTAGCCGTGCCACGGAAAATTACCAAAATATCCCTCCTCCCAATCCTCTTTACCTCTTCATCCGACGAAACCGCAATGTACCCGACCCACCGCGCGCATGAACCACCATTCTGGATTGGAATGCTGATGTCAGGGGTGGCGTAAACGTACTTTGTAACCTCATAACCACAGTCGGCCCACCCTAACTCCAAGAACATTCGGTTCTTGGCGTACTTGCAGGTCAAGTAGCGACTGGAATCAGGGTTCAGATCAAAAGCGTCATAGGAAGCAGTAACGAACTTTCCATAACGAATGATTTCAAGTTGGAGAAGAGGATTCAAGGGTTGGATGAGATTTTCCCAGTTGTTTAAACCTTGAACATCTCTCCAGTTAAGAGGTAAACTAGGAGACATGGTAGAAACCCTAGCATGTGAAAGTGAGGAGGGTAAAGACGTAACAGAAACAGTACTGCTACATATCTTCTTTCTGAAATCAGGTCTGCAAGAATATGGTTTTTTGGTGGTGATGATCTTGGTATAATCAACTGGGAAGTAAACAAGATTCCTGCATGGAGTGTTCTTTACAACAAACACTGACTTAGCCATTCGAGAGCTTTCAGGAATTTGATTACAAAGAAAGGCTAAGAGATTTGTCAAGATTAAATCATGTTTAGAAGGGTTTTGACAAAGAGAGATTAAGCAAAGCTCTGCAATGGACTATATATATATATATATATATATATATATATATATATATATATATATATATATATATATATATATATATATTACAGTTTTACCTGTTCTCGGAAAGAAGTGAATTGGGAATAAGCAAAATCGCATGAATGGCGAGGAAGGTGACCGGAATTATATAAACAGGAAATCGGGATATTTGTTTATATGTTGGACACGTGTCATGACTTTTAGTGGTCGGTGGGGTTGAAAATAAAAAAGTAAACAAAAAATAATATATTTTGTATTGCGGCTGAGAGTGGAAAACGAGATTAGGAAGCATAATAATTATAAACAAAACAAGGTTACATACCTTCTTTCTATGTACTTATGTTTTTTTTATTTGGTTTATATAACGTATTAAACTATGAGCAAAAATTCGTGACCCAAAGTTTTAGATTTATAGCCCAGCGGTATCAGGTGGTGTCCTCTTTCTTTCAGATCGAGAGTTAAAGTTCTGTCGTGGACATAGGTGAAATAGGTATCGTTAGTTTAAGAAGTAGATTAGATTTGTTAATTCAATATATATATATATATATATATATATATATATATATATATATATATATATATATATATATATATATATATATGTTATTATGTGAGAATAGCAAAAATATATGTTGTTTAGTCTAGCGTTATCAGGTGGTGCCCTCCATTTTTGAGATCGATGGTTCAAGTCTCATCGTGGAAATAAGTGAAACATGTATTGTTAACTTATGAGTAGATTAGTATTGCTAGGTTCAAATATGGATTGACATCTATTGTTTGGACGTATGGACAATGTTATTCTATTACAATAGCAAAAAAAAAATGTTCTTTGATAATATGAATACGTTCAATCCTACATAATTGTTTTCATTATCAAAGCTTATCACTAATTAAATCGTCTATAAGGTTTCTATAGATTTTTTATTATTATTCTCATTTCTTCAGAATGTTGTCAGAATGTTTATTGAGTTGTATTCTGTAAGAATGTAAATTAGTAAAAAACTATGTGTGAGAACAAAAACAAATAAGAATTAATGAGAATACATAAAAATTACGATAGTTGTTGGAGGTTGAACGTATTCACATTACTAATCAACATTCTTAGTCATTATCAAATAATATCACTGTCCACACGTTCATACAATAATTGTCCATCCACATTATAACCTAACTTTCTCTCTCTCTCTCTCTCTCTCTCTCTATCTATCTCACTCTCTCTCTCTCTCTCTCTCTTTATATATATATATATATATATATATATATATATATATATATATATATATATATATATATATAGGGAATGGTTATATGGAAAATAAAAAAAACCTAAAAATCATAAAAATGCATAAAAAAAATACCTAGACATCACAATTTTTTTTACGACTTTACACATCAAATAATCGCAACTTTTTTTATTTTATTTTATTTTATTTTATTTAAATTTCGCTGAAAAATAAAATAAAAAGTCAATTTTATTTTTTATAATTTTTTTTCGAAGGGTCCAGACAAAGGGTGATTTTTGATGAACTTGATCATGAGACGAACAACCTCATTGTAGGATGAGTGATCTTCGAATATGGCCTTGAAATTGCTTGATGCAATAGATGGAGATTGGCTTCGAGTAGCAGAGTCTGAACCAGCGGGTTGTGTGGAACTAGAAGCCTTGGCTTGCTTCTTTGAGATGCCTGATTTCACATACCATTTTGAGAAAAAAAATTGAAGACCTTGCAGAAAAGCTTTGAGTGCAAGAGGGTGAGGAAGATGAAGATCGCCAAAGAGAGTTCAGAAAGCGTAAAGCTTTCTTGGGGAGGGAAAAAAAGTTTATATATTAGCAGATCTCAAAAGTTTATTGTTGTAACCCTATATGAGGCAGTTAAAGATAAAAACCCTTGAGTTTTTATATTTAAAAATTAAGGACAACCACAAATAAGATTAAAGAAAAATAAATCTTTAATGTTTTAATTTTTCAAAAATGTAGCATTTAATGAAGTGTCAGACCCAATATCACACGTCTGAAGATCGTGTGGTGAGGGGAGAAAAATCGTTGAATAAATGTGGAATTTGTAACAGATTTGACATCTTGGGGCAAAGGGGATTAGAAAGTTAAGAAAAAAGATTTCTAAAAGATTTCTTTTATTGGGAAACTGTTTTATTTGGTATCAAACCCAAAATAGGTTTGAGAAAAGGATTATTTGAAAAAGAAGAATTGTAAAGGTGATGTGCTATACAACAAATGTTTTTAAAATAAATGAAGGATCATTAAATAGCATACAAAGCTCTTTGGAATTTATGAATTAGTTGAAGATTCATTCAATGCAACTGAGGATTGAACAACCATTGCAGATTGGATCATTATTGAGGATAGATTCGTCGTTGTGGTGGATGATTAGAAGACTGTAGTAGAAGGAACTGAGAGAAAGACTTGAACACAATCAGAAATAACAAACAATAAGGACCCTTGAAATATAGATTGATATATGGTTGCGGTACACAAGCTATACTGAAACTATGTATGATAGATATATTTAGCTAGGACCACAAAAGAGACTAGAAGTAGTCTGCGGTACCTATCAATTCAAAAAGAATCGCGAGTCTGGATTCATCATTCCTAACATTTGTAAGAAACTTTTGAGTTTTGTAGAGTCAAGTGCCTTTGTGAATACATCAGTAATCTCTTCATGAGTGTTAACAAAAATTAGTTCAACGTTACCTTTCAAGATGTGGTCTTTGATGAAGTGATATAGTAGTTCAATATCCTTTGTCTTAGAGTGATGAATAGGATTGTGGGAAATCGCTATAGCACTCTCAGAGTCACAGTAAATTGGTATACACAGCATCCTATATCCGTAGTCCATAAGTTGAGTCTTCATCCATAAGACTTGTGAACAACAGCTGGCTGCGGCCACATATTCAGCTTCTGCGGTAGACAATGAGACACAATTTTGTTTCCTTGATGACCAACTGATGAGTCTTCCACCAAGAAAGTGACAGCCACCGGAAGTGATTTTTCTGTCCAATCTGCATCCGACATGATCCACATCTGTGAATGCTTGAAGACTGAAGTCGTTCCCTGCAAGATACCAGAGACCTAGAGCTTTGCTTCCCTTAAAGTATCTGAGAATTTGCTTAACTGCGATCATATGTGATACTTTTGTATCTGCTTGGTATCTTGCGCATAAGCCTGTTGCGAAGACAATGTTGGTCTGCTTGCGGTGAGGTACATCAATGAGCCAATCATTCCTCTATAAGTTTTGTGGTCTACTGATTCTCCGGAAGAATCAGAAGAGATCTTATATCCGAAGACCATATGGACCTGAGTAGAGGAACAGTTGTCCATTTGGTATTTCTTCAGCAGTTCAGAGGTGTATTTCTCCTGATGGATGAATATCCCTTAAGGGACCTATTTCACTTGAAGTCCTAGAGAGAATTTAATCTCTCTGTTCATGCTTATTTTGAATTTGTTGGTCATGAGTTTTGCAAATTCATCCACCATCCCTTGATCAGTTGGTCCAAAGATGATATCATCCACATATATTTGTACAAACATAAGGTGATTACCGTTTGCTTTTCTAAATAAAGTGGGGGTCAATCACTCCTCTTTTGTAACCGGATGAGACAAGAAATTCTGAAAGGGTCTCATACCACGCTCTTGGTGCTTGCTTTAGACCATACACTGCTTTCTCAATCTTGTAACATTGATCTGGGAATTCATGACTTTCGAAGCCCGGAGGTTGTTGAAGATAAACCTCCTCTTTCAATTCACCATTAAGGAAGGAACTCTTTACATCCATTTGATGTACTTTGATGTTCTTGTGAGCAGCATACGCTAAGAAAATACGTATGGCCTCCATCCTGGCTACGGGGGCGTATGTTTCATCATAATCAACACCTTCAAGTTGACTATACCCCTTAGCGACTAGTCTCGCTTTGTTTCTGACGACCACACTGGATCTATCTAATTTATTCTTGTACAACCATCTTTTTCCAACAATATTGGCCACACTTTGTTTCTTTCAAATTCTGTCAGTTCCTCTTGCATTGCGGTTATCCACTCGGGATCCATTAAGGCTTCTTTGATGGTTGTGGGCTCGACAGAGGACATAAACATTGCATAGTGACAGTGATCAGTTAAATCTTTGGAAGAATGAGTTTGAATACCTGCAGATGAATTTTTGATGATTTAACCCGGTGGGTGGTCCTTCATCCATACATGAAGATGGGATTGCAGATGGTCAGCGGCTGACGTGGAGGGAATGTCTTCAATATCTAAAGACTCTGCGGCAGAAGAGGGTAGTTCCCCCTGGACTTGTGAGCAGCCCGCATAATTATCTTGAATCGGGGAAGTGGGATTAGCATTTACTTGAGCATTTGAGAGAATTTCCCCTTGGATTGCGGATTGGAGTTTCCCTTGAACCTGAGAAGGTTCCCCCTGGATTGTAGAGAGTGATTATCCTTGGACCGATTTCAGTGTCAATGTTCTCTATATCTTCAATGTATGAGTCTGAGGAGACATTTGATTGGAGATTAATACCACAGATAGGAACCGAAACTGCTTCCTCAAGAACTGGAACCTCGATGGTTTTCATCTGATCTGGAGTGGAGTTTTCCCCCTCAACCAGCAAGGAGGAAGTATTGAGTGACACATCATCGGATAGAGTAGGACCAGAGACTTCGGCATGTTGCTGTTAAGCTTCTGGAGACATGAGAACTTCAGATAGTTAAGCAGTCTCTACGGGGTCGAAAAGATCATCATTGTTCATTTAAACTATGTTTAGAGGACCCGAAGAGGCTGGGATATCACTTTCCAGAATGGCTATAGTTTCTTTTGATTGAGCAGTGTTGCGGACGTAATAGTCATCGAATTTGACGCCGAAGCTTTCGACTATTAGTCTCGTGCGTCTGATGAGAACCCTATAGGATACTTTGTTAGTAGAATAGCCAAGGAAAATGCCTTCATTTGACTTCGGTGCAAACCTGTTAAGATGATTCTTATTGTTGATCACAAAACATCTACACCCAAAGATGTGAAAGAAATGGACATTTGGTGTGCGGTTGTTGAGGCCCTCATACGGAGTTTTTTTGAGACGCTTACAGACAATGCTTCGGTTGTGGACAAAACATGTTGTGGCCACTGCTTCGGCCGAGAAGTATAAAGGAAGGTTTCAAAGTTGAGCATAGATCTGGTTGCTTTTACTAGATTTCGGGTTCTTCGCTCTACTACTCCATTCTGTTGGGGTGTGTAAGGAGCTGAGGAATTATGCCTAATACCTTTTGAAACCAAGAAACTGTTTAGGAGATGATTAGTGAACTCGGTTCTATTATCACTTCGGATTTGGCGCACTGGTAATTTGGTTTGAAGTTCAATCTCTTTGATGAAATTGATAAGAATCTGCGGTGTTTCAGACTTAAGTCTCAAGAAAAGACCCATGTGAAACGAGTGAAATCATCAACTACGACCAGTATGTATTCTTGTGATGGAGACTGGCTATAGTAAATGGACCACATAGATCAATATGTAAAAGTTCCAGTGGTTCAGAAATTGAAGAATCAATCACTATAGAATGGCTTGCTTTGGATTATTTGCCACTCATAGGCAAAACAAAGAGTGTCGTTGTTGTACTTCAGAAAGGGAAGACCTCAGACAAGTTCTCCGATGACAAGGTTGTTGATATATCGGAAGTTCAAATGAGCTAGTTTGCGATGCCATAACCAGTTGACCTCGGATACTGCTTTAGATAGAAAGCACAATTGTGGTTTCCTAGTGATTAGAGAGACATCCAATGGATACATGGTTCCTTCGGACATAGATTTAATCAAACAGGTGCTTCTATCACTTGTCATTATATAGCATTAGTCGTTATCAAATTCAACCTGATGGCCTGCTTTACATAATTTGCCCACACTTATGAGATTGTGTTTGAGACCTTCTACATAAGCAAACTTTTGGATGAAGAAGTTTCATGTAGTAAGCACACCGTAACCTCGGATTATTCCATTCGTATTGTTCTCGAATGTAACATTTCCACCGTTGCATATAGTCATGAAGTCCCGAAGGTATTATAACCTTCTAGCCATGTGCTTGGAGAATGAACTATCTATTAACCACTCCTCTTCTTTATCCTCCTTGCATAATGCCTGAAAATTACACGGTTAGTTTGGGCACCCAAACAAGTTTGGAGCCCGAGGCGACTGATGGGTTTTTCAAAGATGCATGAATCGAGGCTGCAGGGACAGGTTTTATGTCAATCTTGTGACCTAAATGTTGGAATAATATACCTTAATGATCGATAGATTCAAGCAGAAAAACTATAAATGAAACAATAAGAACACAAGAATGATTTGAACGATGTCGAATGATTAATCTTTAACACCCCAGAAGAGCTCGATGAAGAACTTTGACTGTAGAGGTGTTTAGGGTTACAATACAAAACGATAATCAAACTTCTAGTATATTTAAGGCATACATGCATGCACATTTGCATTAGTAAGCAGAATTTTGAAGAGCAGGATCCAATCATGTGGATTAAGGTTGGGAAGGTCTGCAAGAGAGATGACAGAAACCGAGTTATCCAAACCTCTGGTTATCTTGAAAGAGATGTTGATAAATTTCCCTGCAGGTGATGGCTTCAGCCCCTTGACAGTAGTAATCTTCTGAGCACTCCGGGTCAGATACTAAGGCTGATCGAACTTGAGGTAAAAATCAACCAGTTCACGGTCTACCTGAGGATGAGGAGAAGGAACTTCAACAGTTGAATCAAAGCATTGAAAAACGAATGCCTTTCGGGTTATAGGCATATCAAACTATGTATCCCTTGTATTATGACAGTCAAATGAAGTCACAGGTTCCAGTCAGAGTCCTTGGAGACTCTATGGCTTCTTTGATCACTGTCTCCTTAGTCCAAGGAGGGAACAATATCTTCTTGCAACTTAATGCATCATCCTCTTCTTTCTGCTTCTTTTCTCTTTCCTCCGCTTCCTAAGCAACTCGAAGATATTCATCTATCTCCGCATCCCTCTTATTTCATTTCAGGATCTCAGAGATAGTTTCTTGATCCTCATCACTTTCATCATTTTCACCAATAACATGCTTTTTCTTCTCTTTGATACCAAAACCCGAAGCTAAATTATCCTTCGGTTCGGTTTTGACCTTCGGTTTAATTGGAATTGGTTGTGGCTTCTCTTATTCTCCCCCTTGTTGCGGTGGAACAATTCTCTCCGAAACACACTTCGTTTCTCGTAAGAGTTCAAGTGAAGGAAGGAGTTTGGAGGTTAGATGATTGCGAATAGTGAGCGTGAGAATAGGATCGTGAGCCTGAAGAACATTGTGTAACTGAGGTAGAACATCCCCAACACAACTGCAAAAAACAGCTCGTTCGGTTTTCAACAAGGAAACTTCACGTTCTTCTTTGGCCAGTTCGGCTTGATGTACCGTATTGATAGCAGTCTGTTGGGCAAGATCCTCTCGGAGTTTCCTTTCTATGAGAAGATCAGCTGTGAGCTTTTCGAACCGAGATTCAATGGAAGACAAGAAGTTCTTGTTGTCAGCAGACATGTCAGAACGAATAGTCTCAAACGTGGTCTGTTCGGCTTGAAGGGACTGAGAAAGCGAACCGATGGCCTCTGTGATCTTGGCAACATTTGAATCAGCATGACCCTTGAAAGAGTCAAGAAAAACCTGGGAGTCACAGAGAAGATCTTTAACCTCATAGGTGGTTCGTTTGCACATGGAAGTCGATTCATCCATAGCCGCAATACATTTATCAATTGATTATGTATATTGGTGCAGGGCTGTATCCATAAATGCTTTAAGAACAACATCATTATACTTTTTGGTTGAATCGATCAGTGTATCAAGCTTTTCGTGAACACTGTCGATTTGTTGCTTGGTGGCAGGAGCAGATTCATCTTCCTCACTGGGGATTCGGTAAGGAGTATAGTACGTAGATCAAACTCGAACTCAGCTCCTCCAAGAATGAGATTAGAATCATTAGAAAGAGTTGGGTAAATAGGCTCGGTTGTGACTTTAGGGGGTTCTTCAGTCTTCGCCCCCACATCAGATTTGTTGACGTTGACAGAAGAATCTGTGGTAGAGGTGATGATAGGAGTTGTTATTGAAGCAATGATGATGGGAGGAGAAGAAAAAGTGGTGGTGAAGCAACTGTAGAAGCAGGTTGAGATATAGGTGGAGGTGGAACCGAATCTTGAACTGTTGACTTGGGTGGAGATGAAGGGGGTATAGGAACAGAATCATTGACAACTTCCACCGGAGTTGGAGGCCGAGGAGGTGTATTACCCCTGGGTGAACCTTCATGTTGCTCTTCCTCTTCTTCACCTGTAGACTGCTCTTGTTTCTGTTCGGAATGTGAACGTGAAGTGGTTCGTTTTCAGCGAGCCATTTTCTTGACTTTCTTGGGTGCAGAGGAATCACCCTTATCAGTTTTTTGTTTCTTTGCCTTAGTTGGTTTGGAAGAGGGCTCTTGTGTTGCTTCTTTCTTGAAAACTGCTTTCTTTCCTCGCTTTGCAGGTTTCTCCACCTCGCCTAATGCAACTTGCATCTCTGGAGTTAATTGACGAGGACTCTTGGGAGGAATCAATTTGTAATCAGAGATAAGTTTGCTTTCCTGAGAGACAGACCGGTACATGGTTTCCGGAATAGAGCTATTGTGCAAAAACTTGGTTGGATCAGACACAATGATCTTTTTGGTATGAAAGGAGGAAATAGAGGAAAACATAGAATCCTTCATAACTGGTACATTGAGGGAGGTTATAGCCCATTGAGTGACGATGATCCAAAACCTACCACAAGAAATTTCTGAATGCTTGGTCGAGGAGGACAAACTCTATACCAGTTGGGACCAGATCAGTGACCCGTAGTCCAGGTTGATCCCATTTTAGATACCTTACATGATCGTCATGAAACATTTATTTGACCCATCAGATCCACCAACACGCTTTTCCAATCCCTTGTGAAGAAGGGTGAACAACCCATTCAATTGTGGAGGTAGGCAGGACTTCTTGAACTTGGTGAAGGAGGTAAGGACCTCTGTGCATCCCATCTTGTAGAACATCGAAAACAATTGAGTTGTGGTGATGAAGTCTGGTGAGATGACTGATGGCGTCAAATGCAAGCCCTATAAGAGAGCAAAATCGTCCTTTTGAAATCGAAGCTTTGTGAGAATGAATCTGAAAGTAGATGCGCTCCTTGATTTTATCATAAGTTGTTGTGGAGTATACTTGAGACAGGAGTGACATGGGAACAAATTCCACTTGAGTTAGAGCAATGACTAGAGGGGAATACTTTATACATTCTACTACTTGAAGCATGTAATGATCATACACGAATGGAGTCATCTGAATGATCATATTCTGGTTGGGCTTGATCGAAAGTAGGGATGACGACGCCGTTTGATCCTGAAGAGATGAAGTATCCACCATTGTAGATCTTTGTGAAGAATATGAACAGTTGTTAAAAAGTGCCGGGGTGGTTGAGAGAAGTGGAGTGTGATAGATGGTACAGTTGAGTGAGAACTCCTTTATATACGATTCCCATGAGAGAGAAAGAATCTTCTATAATGATGAAACGATCTTTGAAAAAGTGCCTGGAAAAGCAGGATTTGATAGCTTGGTTTTCCCCAGATACATAGCATATGGCAAAGGTTTAGGAGCCGTTTCAACTTCACGCGCCCAATTTTGAACTTATCCACAGACACATTGGAACGTCGCATCCATTCGACTTCTTCAATCCAGTTCTCATTCAGGATACATAATCCCTTATCACTTCCATAATACTATTTAATTTTTAGAATCGAAAGTAAAACCACTCACAATTGTCACGAACCAGAGTTGTGGAAAATCAGAAAGATTTCTGCTCCTGTAGCCAGATTGGAATCGGTTCGAATCTTTCTAGCATATGTTGCTAATAAAAACCTTGAAGTTTTTCAAATGGATGTGAAATGTGCCTTCCTGAACGGAGAACTAGAAGAAACAGTGTATGTCGAGCAACCACCTGGTTTCGTGAATGAGAAATTCCCTGATCATTGCTATGTGTTAGATAAAGTTGTGTATGGACTGAAACAAGCACCAAGGGCCTGGTATGAAACACTAACTCGCTTTCTAAAATTGTCTAAATTCAAGTAAGGTTCGGTTGACCCAACCTTCTTTTGCAAGAAAGAAGGCGAACATCTAATGATAGTTCAAATTTATGTCGATGATATCATCTTCGGCTCCACGAATCCCAGCTTAACAGCTGAATTCAGGAAACTGATGGAGACTAAATTTTAAATGAGCGCAATGGGTCCAATTAACTTTTTTCTTGGATTGAATATAAGACAGGGACCAGAAGGTATTTTTATTAACAAGAAGGCTTACACGAAGAATTTGTTGGCAAAATTTGGAATGATGGGAGACTCGAAGGTGAAGGTTCCTATGGCGTTTGGCACAAAGTTAACACCATCTCTGGAAAAGTCTACGGTAGATATAACTCTCTATTGTCAAGTGACAGGCTCTCTCATGTATCTAACTGCAAGTAGACCGAACATTGTGTTTTTTGTCTGTTATTGTGCCAGGTTTCAAGCTAATCCTAGAGAACCTCACATGGTGGCAGTGAAGAATATTTTTCGATATTTGAAGCGAACCTCATCACTCAGTCTCTGGTATCCAGCTAAATCCGGATTCTTTGTTCAAGCCTTTTCTGATGCTGATCTGGGTGGCTGTGGTCTAGATAAAAAGAGCACAACTAGAGGATGCCAGTTCCTTGATGGCAAACTAGTTAGCTGGCAGTCCAAGAAGCAAACTTGTGTGTCTCTCTCAACAGCCGAAGCACAATACATAGCTGCCGCTTTATGTACTTGACAAGTAGTCTGGATACCAAGTCAACTTAGAGACTATGGGCTAAGTATGAAGAAGATTCCTCTTTATTATGATTCTGCAAGCGTGATAAGAATTTGTCATAATCAGGTACAGCACTCAAAGACAAACCATATTGCACTCAGGTACCACTTCATCAAGGACCATGTTGAAAATGGCAACATGGAAGTCCATTTTGTACAGTCCTCATATCAACTTGCAAGTATTTTCACTAAAGCATTACCAGAAGCAAGCTTCAATAAAATTTTGCAAGGTTTGGGAATGATAGAAGTAGAGTTAGTACCGAATCCTCAAACCTCTGTCTGAAAAATTAGACAAGCGAAATTAGCTGATCGCTCGGTCTGTTTCGGGTCCTTAATTTTAGGGAATCGAAATGAACCGAACGCTCTGCTTATTTTGACTCCATAATTTTTGGGAACCGAAATGAACCGATCGCTCGGTCTATTTCGGCACCGGAATTTTAGGGAACCGAAATGAACCGAATGCTCTACTTATTTTGGCTCCTTAATTTTTGGGAACTGAAATGAAATGATCGCTCGGGTTATTTGGCTTCTATTATTTAAGGTGAAGGTTCGGCTGTATATTTTTTACACTCTATTTTTTTTCTCGTCCATTATTATTTTTTTCTTTCTTTATTTCTAAGATGTTTTACAGTTTGTTTCTTTTTATTATTTTCCTTATTCATTAGAAAATACAAAATTTCAAAAAGATTTTATTTTTGTTTTATCATTTTTATTTTTTTGTTTTTGTCTTGTTTTCTTTGTGTCGTTTGTTTCTCTCTTCTTCCTTACTAGGTATCAAGTGCCAAGACAGACATGCAGCCAATCTCGCTAAAGTAAACAACAATCAAGGTCACAAGGCCAATTGCTACAGGAAGTTTTGTGAATGTGAATTTCAAGGCAACAAGAGGTTTAGAAAATGTTATGCATGAATTCACGCTTGCTGATCTGCCCAATTTTAATCCTCATGATTGGATTCTGTTGCTCAACCTCCTACTGACTGAAGGGCAAATATACAAACCCATTTTGGCTCACCTAAAGTGAATGTTGGTTTTGTATATCTATGAAGTGGCAAAGATTGACATTGAAATATCTAAAGTTCTCAAAAAAAATCCCACTGTTAATACGATTGGAAAATCGAGTGACATGAGTGAAATGTGTATGGGTAAATTGATACCGACCACTTGACAATGATGTTGTAGCGTGGGACTGATGCCCCTAGAGCTTTCCAAAAGTGCCTCTTCGCTTTTCCCGACAAACACTTGTTCTCCACGTCCTTCTTAGAACACATTTTGGAGATCATTATCAAGTGTAGCTTGAATGATGTTGCTGCGAAGAAGAACTTCAATGATATGATTAGGTGGTATATCCTATTTTGTAGTACTCTACTCGTTGTGATACCCAAAGTCTTCAAGACAATTAAGAAGACTCAGCAGTGAAGCATCTCTCGCCTCAATTCACGCAAAGGGGGAGACCTTTGGGTATTAGAATTTACGTTATTGGGCTTATAGTATTTAGTCCATCTTGTACACGGTATTGGGCCTATCCAACCATCTCATTAATTAGGGTTTATGTTTTTATAGTGCATGCATGCATCATATGAGATTAACTCTTTATCTTTGAAATTGTTTTGTAAACCCTAATCACACCTCTATAGTAGCAGTTCTTAATCGAGCTCTTCTGAGGCTGTGAAGCATTAATCATTCAGCTTATTTTGAATTATTGTCGTGTTCTTGTTTACTTCTTGTTTTGAATATTATCGATCTTTAAGGATCTTTAAGGATTTTATCCTAACTATATATATATATATATATATATATATATATATATATATATATATATATATATATATATATATATATATATAGCATATCACTACGACATAGTAACATCCTATACAAAAGGATACATGACTAACTCTACAAGGAATGTGTAACCGTATGTAACCAGTGGTGAGATAGACATCCGGACATATGATCCTAGTATAGAGCCACAAACAAACAATAAATAGGCAGGGAAGCCTAAATCAAGAGTCCTCAGTATATCCTACATGACTACATATAGTCCCTAGGGCATCCTCCTAATACATGATAATTAAAGCTATTGGGCCGACATTGGTGCCTTCAACCCATGGGTACGGTGAGGAGAACTAACTTGAAATGAAAACCCCGAAATATGGAGATGCGCTTCCCTTTCTACACTGCTTGGTCCCGCCTAACGTACTCCTAGGTACTCCTAACGTACTACTAGGTACGCCGAATGTACTCAAGCTGGTTCTAATATTTCCATTAAGCAATTTTTCCCTCAAGTCCTTTTGTCCAAAGCTCAGATCTAAGTCCAAATGATATCCTAAATCATAAAGTTTTCAACTTTATGACTTCGCATGGCTAGAAATGGTCTAAATCCAAAAAAACCTAACTTATCATAAGATTCTAAGCTTCATAACTCATACATGAATGGAAGAACAAGACCAAAATTTCATTTTTATGACTAAACACCTTCAATTACACCTAGAAATGCACCTCACAAGCTATGGAACATCTCACACTCTAATGGACCAATTTGTAGGACAAAATAGACATAAATTTAACCTCTAACCTAGATCTATCAATGGATACATAAATGTACAAACTTTATACTTTTTGGATATTAATGAGGGAAGAGAACTTCTAGATCTAACTTTGTTTCAATATTCCAAGCACTATCACCACCTTGTTCTTTTTTAAAGGCACCCAAAAGCACAAATTTTGGCTCACAATGCTCAAACTAGGGTTAGGGTTTCAAGGGAGGATGTTGGAGAGATGGAGGCTGAGAATAGAAGAGGTTTGGAAGAGTTAATGTGCTTAAATAGGGCTCAAACCCCGAGATTTAGGGTTTTGGTTCTGGTCTCCTACGCCTAGAGTACCAAATGGTAGACCCAACGTAATCCAGTGAAGGCGCATTTTTAAGATGCTAGTACACCTAACGTATTACCATTCTTACATATTAAACACAAATTTCAAATTACCATAACTTCCTCGATTCAACTCCGATTTTGGCATTCTTTGTATGCACGGAAAGAAGTTGAAGAGCCCCACAATCTAATATAGTTCTTTTAGACTAAAAACTTCTCGAACTAAAATCTGTATTTCATGCAAGAAACCCAGTCTATGACTTTTTCCCTTTTTACCCTTCGATGCAATACAAAATTCAAGGGTTAGATCTTACTGATGGGTTTTGGTCATAAGAACATCCTATGTGCTCATACAAACCCTAATGCTTGGATCTAGGTTTCTCTATTGTACATGCAAGTTATCCAAGACTATAAACCCTAATTCTAGCATTCAAGTAATCATATTAACATGAGAATAGGTTTAAGATCATACCTTGATTGTTATGTAGCAATAACAATCTCAATTCCTCCTTGTATTGACTTTAGAAAGCTTAGAGTCACAAATGTCACTCCTCTAATGGTTCACAAACACCAAGAGCAAGAGGATGAAGAGGAGAGAGGATGGAGGCTGCCCAAAAACGTGTGAAACCCTAAAAGAATGCTTAGCCACGTTTTTGGGTCATAAGGGATGTATATATAGTTAGGCTATTAGGGTTATCTAACAAGGAAACCCTAATTTGGATGCTTAAGCCCTAAGCAACCCATGGACCCCCTTTCCTTAAGGCCTTGGACGATTTCTCATGGGTTTCCCCATAGAATTCGTCCACCCCTTAATATAAGGCAATCCATAGCCCAAATTGCAATTATCTTATAATTACAATTCCAGTCCCTTAAGTTTAATTAATCTCTTTTAGTCACAAAACTAATTACCAATTAATTCTTGGCTAATATTAATTAAACAATATCATTTCTCCTTTAATATATTATTCTCATAATATATTAATAAATCATATTTAATCCTTTCTCTCCATAATTCATCCTATCAAGTTGCTTTGGTGAAGGCAACCCAAAAGGACCATGCACCATCGGGTCAAGTACATACCAAAATAGTTATGGACTTAGACATTAATCCAACACTTACAACCATCACTATCGCCCCCAAAAGGTCTAAAATTTACCTTCTTAAGGTTCAATGCCTTTACACAACTATTTTTGGCCTACGACCCTGAAATAAAAAATGATAAGAAACAGGATGTTACACAATATCCATGTTTCATGACATTTATGTCATGTTTCTGTAAATACATTCTATGCAGATTGTTTTCTTATAGAAGTTACACATTCTTTTAAGGGATGCTTTTTTTTTTTTTATGGAATCTATTTTTGTCTTCGTTTTTATTGAGAGCGAAAAGTTATAAATTATTCTTTTATCATTATTGAAGAACGATGGAGAGATAAACATTATAAATCATTTTTTATCATTATTGATGAACGACAAAATTATTATTGATGAATGACAAAAATGTTTTTAACAATGATGTTGATTTTTGATTTGTTACTTCTCAAATTCAGTGATTGCTCTTTTGATTTCTCTGTTTTCAAGGATAAGTGAAAATAAGGTAGGCACTTTGCCATTAAAAACCTATAATTGTTAATTTATGGTTTAATTTTCGAATCATGGTATGTTCTATCTATTTTATTTATAATTAAAAAGGGCATTTTTTTCTTGTGTTATAACTAATATGGGTATATGGATAGGCATGCTGACTGGAATTGTGATAAAATTTCAATCTTGGTTTGGATTTGCTATAGAACCAACTAGGACAAAGAGGTACTTAATTTTCACTATGAGTGCTACTGTGCATTCATATATATTATCATCCACTTTTAAATATAATTTGTTTTTTGGTTTTATTTTAAAAATAAGTTAACGAGGGGTTTATATTGATGTCAATTGCAGGAATCTTTAGCAAACGACATAATTAGCAATGGCTTGTTACTAGGGATCGAAGAGAGCGTGGAGAAGAAGACGGATTCAAGAAAGCCACTCCACCGCCATCATCTACCGACTATAAGTGCTGCACTAAAAACCTCTAAAATAATTTAACATCATAAATAGCATTTGACTTTCCGGAAAAATCTCTTAAATAACATTACATTTTTTTTTCATTTTTCTCGCCGTTTCTGATATAGTGATGGTATTTTCTGGAAAATAACATCATAAATGGCATTGTACTTTCTTGAATATCTCTTAAATAACATTGTAGTTTGTAAAAATTCACATTTTTCGATTGTTTCTGAAGTCTATACTATTTTTTTTTGGAATTTAACAAAATGTAAAAAAATGGTATTGGACTTTCTTAAAAATCTTTCGAACAACAATGTAATTTTTACATCCTAAAATTAATAATTTTCATTTTTTTTACTATTTCTGAAATATTCATATTACTTTCTGGACAACACTATGATTTGGTCATATAATTAAAAGATGGATCGACTATCATACATTGTTGAGTTCTTTGTAAACCTATTTTTATTACATGGATTTCTCACTTTCAAGATAATTTGGTTGTTACATGCACAAAACATTATATGACTGAATCAAAATGTCACTGATAATAATCTAATAAGAAAAAAAATTGAAATCATGTTCAGTAGTCGAAATAGGATAAAATGCAAGAAATAGAAGCATACTTCCATTATTATTTTTATCATAGCATCTTACTTTTATGGTTGATCTATAAATGAAATGAATTTTATTTTCCATGTTCTATGTCATACAAATTCAACAATTTCTTATTTTACAACAACTACAATATCCTCTTATGGGCTGCACTGCAAGTTGATTATTTATTTACATAACTTTATAAATTTGTGCCAATCTTAATATAAAGTATGTTGCTATTTTCTGTCTTTCACAACCTGAAGGTCAAACCGTCGGCTATTATGTGATACATGTTACTACTGCTTCAATCAACCACAAGGTTTTTATAGCTGCTGCTAACTAGGGATGGGAATTTGGCCCGAAAACCTGAACAGAATAGAATTAGGCCTGAATAAGCAATTCGATTCGGGTTTCGGGTATCTATATTTTGCTTATTCGGTTTTCGGGTTATTTGGTTCGGGTTACCCGAATAAGAGCTTATTCGGTTCTAAATACCCGACCCGAATAAGCATTCCTCGTCCCCTTTCTCTGATCGACGGAAATCGAAATCACGATTCACACTTTTGTCCTCGTCATTCATAAAAAAAACCTATGCTCTTCCTCGTTGTTTCAAAATCGACCAAACTTCTGAACTATTTCCAAACTCGAAATCACTTCTGTCGATCCTTCTTCTTGTTTCAGACTTTCAAAAATCGACCATTCCTATTACCTCTAAAGATTCATGAATTCCTACTTTTTCTAGTCATGAAAAATGGGGCTCCAACTCAAGAAACTCAAGTAAGCAATTAATTCTCGTTACTTTAATCTACTATGTAAATGCTACTCTTTCAATGTGTTATTGTATTATGTTATTCTTTGAACGTTTTGTGTCGATGTATAAAAGTGCATTGCTATTCTATTATTCAGGTTAAAGAATCCTAATACGGTTTATTCGGTTTGTTTTGGTTATATTAGGTCCCTAATCATCTTATACAAGTTATTCGGATTATTCTGGTAATAACTGAACCAAACCGACCCCGTATTGGTTAATCGGTTCGGTTTTCGGTTCATGCAATCATCGTTATTTGGTTTTTGGGTTATTTGGGTTCGGGTCGGTTTGGTCCGGTTCCGACCCGAATAATATCCCTACGTTGGACAACAAGCTTTTAATCGAAATTATATATATATATATATATATATATATATATATATATATATATATATATATATATATATATATATAATGTCCATTTATGACATTTTGATTGTTTTTTCTTTTAGTAAAAGAAGTATCATGATAGATAATATTTTTCTTAGGCTAAGCGGTATCATAAAAGGGACACCGGCGGTGCCTGACGTGTCCCCTTTTCACTGACGGTGAACACCGTGCCGTGAAGAGGATTTTAGTGCTGGTTAAGCACCGTTGGTGGTCCTTTACTGATGGCAAATGTGTGATTTTTGTGGGGATTTTAAGAATGGAACGTTGCCAAACGGTCGACAACGGCTAATTTGGCACATTTCATTTTTTTCCTTTTGAATCTACTATTTATACAAATAAATTTCCAAAAAATCACCACACTATACACTCTCAACAACAATTTTTTCTTCGAAAATGTCAACTTCCCATAATTCAAACTCTTCCAAACAAAATGCTCCAAACCAAAATGTTAACAACGCCTACACACTTTTCGGCTACCATCCATCATCATCACCACCTTACTGGCCACAAATGGATGGTTTTCATAGTTATTATTCACAATTCCAAATACCCCAACAATTCCATTTCCAATATCAACCTCAAACCCAACCATCTCAAACCCAATTTCCATCCCAACCTCCATTCACACCTTCAACCGAACAGGAAGAACATGAAGAACAACATCAACAACCTCAACAACAAAAGAAAGGGAAGGCTGATCCGAGAAGATAGACACAAAAAGAAGAAGTTAAGTTAGCAAGGGCATGGGTCGACATATCTGAAGGTGGTGGCACCAGAAACGGTCAAAATCATGATCAATTTTGGTTACGTATCACTGAGCGCTTTTATAGGAGAATGGGTCGAAATCCAGATTATCAGACCTCCGACCAATGTAACTCCAAATGGAATCTTATGAACAAAGTCCTCACATATTGGAGTGAAATTTACACAAACTTTGAGAAGCAATGGGCTAGCGGAGAAAGTGAAGCGAGTTTGTTGAAAAAAACACACGCTACATTCCAAGATGATATGCAAAAGTCTTGTATGTTTATTCATGTGTAGGAAGTTGTCAAAAGAAGCATTAGGTAGAGGGAACTTGCAACACATGATGAAATTGCAAATCCACCTAAAAGAAGCTGGGCATCTTCATATTTGAGCTCGCAACAAGTCTCATTGGATGGTCATGTAGGCGTTAATCTTAACGATGATAACGATGACATTGAAGAAATACGCCCGCCTCCTTGACCAATGGAAAAGGGACAAAACAAAAGCTCGAGCAAAAGGAAACCGAAAAGCGGCTTTTTCAAATTCTCCGGTCAGAACTGATATAACAATAATAATAAATTTTGTCTGCTTAGTTGATTTGTTATGTATTTTACGATATAAGCTTTTCAAATCTAGATAATATACACTTGATAATTATATCACATATATATATATATATATATATATATATATATATATATATATATATATACACACACACAGAGAGAGAGAGAGGGAGAGAGAGAGAGAGAGGGAGAGAGAGAGAGATAGAGAGGTAACTTCAATTGAAAAAATAAAAAATTAATAGAATGTCAGAATCACTCTTATCAATCATTTAGTTTTGCCACTAAATCCTCCATAATATCGGTAGAAAGGGAAATGAATATATATATATTCCAATCAAACATGTTTCTTTAAACTATACTAATCCTTACATTAATATATACAAAACATTGTTTTTATTTATTATTTTTAGGAAACTCTTTTTTATAGAAAAACTATTTTAACTATATCAAAATTCATATTTTTTATTCTCTATAAATTGACATCCATATTTATATAATTTTAAGATAAAATAAAAAATTTATTTTTTTTATAGTTTCAGCTTTCGTTATTTATAAGTGAATAAAAATTTATAATATTTTATTATAGTATATTCGTTAATCACTTATGAATAAAAAATATATTCAATTTTTTTAAAAGTTTAACTATCATTCATATATGAATGAAACACGTATTAGTTATTCCCACAAATTATATTCATATATGAATGACACATTTATCATAATTTTATCACAATTCATTTATTATTCATATATGAATAATAAGTCTGAATTTTCAAAACACTTGGACTTTTATTAACATACTACTTATTCATATATAAATAACAAATGAACAGTAACAAAATTTTGATAAATGTTTACTTAATATAACATATGACGATAGTTAATGTAACGTTCGCAGATCCGGACTTGTCAATTTAGAGAAAATGAGTCTCAAAAATGAGTTTGTAATGGAAGATTATTTAGAAGGATTAATCTTAACAAAGTTGTAGGATATCTCTCAAGGGTTCTGTACATATAAAGAACACCGAAATCCGAGTTATAACAAAGAAGTTATGACCCGTCGAAGTTTCACGACAGAACCAACACGGCACCAGGAAGCGTAAATAGTGAATTTATGGTAGAGTATTTTTAACCTCAGCGATATAAACGAAAGTCGTATAATACATTAAACCGAGAGCATCCATAAAAAGAACGCCCAAATCTGACTTCGTATGAGGAAGTTATGATTTTTCGAAGTTTCGGCTTAGCAGTGTACAACCCGAAGTTGGAATATTAGATCGAGAGGTTTTTAGTCGATAGAACTAAACGAGAATCGAAGATCTCATTAATAGTAGTGTAACGATAAAAAGATAGACGAAAACGAACGTCGGATGAAGAACTTATGAATTTTTAACAGATCAATCTTGTCCCGGCCTGTTAATAATATAACTTTTAAAATAAAGTCAAAATCAGCCGACATAGTCTGAACAAAAGTTGTAGAGTACGTTCACGCCTACGCGTGGATATAAAGAATGTCAAAAACGGAACTTGTATGCAAAAATTACGAATTTTTAAAGTTTGCACTTGAATTTGCGAATCCTATAGTGAAACCGATGACGTGGCTCGATCTGGGCCATCCATCGCTGATCACGGAACACACTTCGGATTGCGACACGCCACCCTCGCTACGCCCCATGTTCGAGTCCAAGTACGCCTAGCGTACTTCAGATCTTATCCGTCCGAGGTGCGAGCCATCTAGTGAGAGCTGGCAACTATCCGGAGTTACGCCCAACGTAACCGAAGGCTACACCCAACGTAGTCCGAGGAGCTGCATCCTATAAATAGCTGCAAATTCTTCCGAGTTTTTCATACCTAATCTCTTTCTCTCTCTAAGTACTTTCTCTCTCTAGGGTTTCTAACCCCCCCTAATGTCAAGGTTAACCCCTAGCACCTGAAGGAAGCCCCGAGGCTCTCGGAGTCCTGAGAAAAAGGGTCTTTCGGTTCAGAAACGCTGCTCCAAACGGAGCCCGATTTTCGAGAAAACTCGTTGTAAGTGGGCTACACCTATGAAATTTTTTAATATATCTTTTAAATAATTATAGTAATGTTATTAGCTCCTTAGAATAATTATTTGGGCTATAATTATGGGTTATATAACGCCGTTATAATATCTTTTAACCACTCGCGGTACGGGGGTTCCGGTTTGGAGGACCGCTTGGATTGCTGGATTCAGAAGTGCTTTTATGAATGATCCTGCCCAACGGTGTACCATGTTTGGCCTCGTCTATTATAGTGGGTGAAAAGTATTGTGTCGAGACTATATAATAGTAATAATAGTTAGACAATTAATTAGTCTCGGTTAACGTTAGAGTGAACCCTAGTGATATTTATACTAGGTTTTTGTCGAGGGAAAATTGTTTTGAGATAAAGAAGTGTTGTTCGAGTTCCGAATCACCACCTTTCATGTGAGTGCATAGTTACTGTCATCTTACACATAGATATGAAGTATTTATATAAATTACGTGCTATGTGTGTATATTATCTGAATATTTGCTGTCTATGTTGGATGAATGATTTTATACATGTTTTAAATGAGTTAAACTGTATATTTATTTTATATATACAAATATTTTGGGACAAAACATGGGTAGATGAAATAGTTGGTGTGTGATGAAATAATATGATGAGAGATAGGTGATGATAATTAGTTGAGGATAGATAGGTGATGATGAATCGGTGATGTAGGATGAAAGATACTATAACCTTGTCCGACAATTTAGAGATGTAGTCATCTACCAGACTATAGATGGCGACCACGGACTATTATAGACAACCCCGTGGAAACACCAACAGGCTCATAACTTGTAGGTGATGAATTACGAGTTCAGGCGATGTTGTAACTACGTATTCATGTGATGATATTCTAACCCTTACTATGAATTACAAGTTCAGGCGATGTTGTAACTATGTATTCATGCGATGATACTCCAATCCTTGCTAGGTGCGTATTGAGGGAGTAATCCCCGAACCATACTTGTCTGTGTGTTGTAGGCGATGATCGTTAGGAAAAGTCCTTAGAAACGAACATATAAGGAAATGCGATGTAAAGAGATGAGAGGTAAATACGATATAAGAGATGAACCTTAAGGTAATACTTTAGGGAATATTAAATAAAGATAATGGGGATGGGTAATTGGGTTAATTGTTTGACATGTATTATGTGAAGAAACAAGTTAACTATATTCTTGTGGGTTGAAAATCCTATGTACTCACCAGGTTTCCCAACCTGACCCACTCAGTTTATTTTTGATACAGGTGTTGATATGAAGTCACGTTACACTGAGAGATTAAAGAGATATAAATCACTAGTGATAATGAATGTAAGTTGTGTTTATGCTTATGTTTTTGTATTGACGATGACATCCCAAATGTTTTAAAATGAATAAAAATACTTTTTTCGGAAATGCTTTGATAACGTATTTATCATGTTTTACTGGGAACAAATTCCGCAACATTTTTATTAAAAGATGTACTCTGATTTTTATAAAGCATAAACAAAATCGGTTTTTTGTGACCATGAAAATGGGGATGTCCTAGTTGGTATCAGAGCATTAATTTAAGCGAACTAGGAATATGGATTTATTTCTAGACTTAAACTTAGACTGCTAAGCAATGATGGTGAGGAGTGTGTCTTAGGTAATACACCTAAATAGACACAAGAACTAGCTTATTTAGGGAAAATGCCTAACATGCTTTTATGTGCTAAATGATATATGATGCTTTATGATGCTAAATGTATGATCAGATCTATGGTCTATTGCCGACCGGATCCAGAAACTTTATGTGTTCAGATTTCTAAATGTTTAAATTACGGTATTAGAACTGGCATATAACTTTTCGGAGTGATAAGGAGATTTACACGTCGATCGTAAATAAAATCTTTCTTATCTAAATTGTCGGTGCTACACACCGAACGTTTAAATTGGTGAATAGATCGAAATGGAAAGAACCCGTAGTGGAGCCTGGAACACGAATGGAAACAAGAATCAACCACCAGTGATTGAGCAAATACCTGTTGTAGTAGCCGCTCCTGAGCCACTCACGATGGACGAAGTGTAAGCGCTGATCCAGATGATGTTGGATCGTCAAATGGAGGAAACAAGTCGTTTACTTCAACAAAATCGAGAGGAACTTACAATGCCTATTGAAGAACCCGAGATGAATGACAAGTAGTCTAAGGAAGTGAACTACAGTGGGACCGTTGGTCAAGCTGATCCACCGGTGATTAGGAGGAACAATCAAGGTGACGGAGTCGAGAGGAATGGATGCAAGTACAAAGATTTTCTAACTTGCAAGCCATCGACTTTCACTAGGAAGGAAGATCCAATCAGAGTCATGGATTGGATCTCGGAGATGGAGTTAGCCTTCATGATATGTGGTTGTAAAGGCAAGCTACAAACCACATATGGTGTGCATTAGTTTAGGGGTGGAGTTGTTCGCTGGTGGAACACCTTGGGAAAGATCATGAGCCCCAATGAGCCATTGCAACTGACATGGGTAAATTTTTTAGTGCAATTCAAGTGCAAGTACTGCTCAGCCCAAAACCTACTCGAGCTAGAGAACCAATTCATGACTTTGAAGAAAGGAAGTATGTCCATCAATGAATACACCAACAACTTCACAGAGAAAATGGATTTTGCCTTGCGTCTTGTCCCAGATGAGCTGACAAAAATTAGCAAGTACGCAAAGAGACTTCCTTGGGAGTATGCGGTGCCAGTACGTCAGATGCCTACTCTAGAGGCAGCTATCTGGGCTGCCAAGTCTGTTGAGCATATGATCAAGGGAAGAGTTCCCAGCAAGGTTGAAGTTAGAGAGAAGAGGAAGTTTGAAGGATCTTCAAGGTCCAACAAGGAGAGCAAATCTCTGAAGTCTGGAGGAGAAAGAGGAAGTGAGGCAAAATGGTGCGAGAAGTGCAAGAAGAAGCACTTCGGAAGATGCGATGGAGAAGTGACGTGCTATAAGTGTGGTAGGACCGGTCAATATTCTAGAGATTGTACATTCGACAACAAGAAGTGCTACGAATGTGGAAATGATGGGCATATTTCGAAGAACTGTCCAAAGAAAAATGAAGTAGCAAGACCAAATGCATCGCCAAAGCCATGGGAATTCCATGTGATCCTCGATGAAGTAGATAACAACGTGAGGAACCAAGGATGATGACTTCATATCCAAAGATCAAGATATGAAGTAGCCATGTGGATAGTATTAGGAAGTGTAGCCTATTAGAGGCATAATATAGGGTAAACTTGAACACCTATGTAATACTTTCAAGAAATAATATAAACCCTCGTTTTGTTATCTGATGTGTCAAGTTGTTATGTGATTTTCTTGTATGGTTAATTGGAAAACTGTGAGACAATACTTGGGACGAGTATGAGTAGGTGTGAATGGTAGTAGAGGCCTATACTACCGAAAGCACACGACTCGCACTTGGATCAAGGAAAGTCACAAGCTTACCAAGAAGCTAGTAATTGATACCGTTTTATTCAAATATGTCATTACCATTGTTTCGGTAATGACTAAGAAGATGATTGTTATTCTGACCCTAGTGGTCATATTAAATTGAGTCAGACTAAGACGATTATGTTAAATGGTTCAGAGAACCAAGTCCGATGTAGCATCTGAGTTAAGATAGAAGCTTGAAGTGAAAGACAATCAAATTGATCAGTAGAGGTATCGTGATAGCTGCTTGTAGCTAGGAATGCTACCTTTTAAGATGTGATAATATCACAATAGAACACGAAGGAAGGTATAGTCTGTTATGGAAGACTCTAAGATACCTGAGTCTAAGCGTTGCAACATACGATGATAGGCCATTAGAATACGACACTGTTGGAATAGTGTCTAAGGCTGCAACTATATTATGCAAGTATTTGATCCGGTTGTGCATGGTCCTTTTGGGTTGCCTTCACCATAGCAACTTGATGGATGATTTGTTAAGAGAGAGTAAATATTATAAGGAATAATATATGGTTATTTGATTAATATATAAGTCATAAATTAATTGGAATTAATTTGGTGACTTAAAGAGATTAATTAAATAAAGGGGTATAAACTGTCAATTGTTTGATAGTTAAACTTTAGACTATAAATCCATTGGGATATGCTTTGGACGAATTCTATGAGATATAGGATAGCTAAAATCGTCCAAAGGCTTATCTATGGAATGGATTTGGATAGCCTTAAGAGAAGATTATCCAATTAGGGTTTAGGTTGTAACCCTTAAGGAGTCTACAAGTATAAATAGACCCTAGGGGTGAGGGAATTCGACACACCATCTAAAGTAGAGATACTCTGGCCGAATTCCTCCCCTATCCTCTCTCCTAAATCATCTTGCTTGCTATTGGTGTTTGTAAGCCATTAGAGGAGTGACATTTGTGACTCTAGAAGCTCCAAGACAACAAGATCAACAAGGAACTCAAAGGTATGATTCTAGATCTGTTTCAATGTTGTTATTTAACCTAATTAGCCATTAGAAGTCTTGGATTCAAAGCATGTTTAATTAGAAAGCCTAGATCCAAGCATTAGGGTTTTGCATGCGCACATAGGAAAGTTCTTATGGATAAAACCCATCAGACACATCGTTCCATTGTAGTAATAAAAGAACTTATCTTAAGTTCGTATCTAGTGAGGATCGAGATTATGACTTGAAGGTCATAATTTGGAATCTAACGTGAGATAAGGAGCAAGTGCAAGATCGACACCGCCTATAGTCAAGGAGTCCAAGAGTTAGATACTCATTCGAAGGAAAAAAGAAGTTATTATTATTACCTAGGTTGAAGAGATAACGTATGGAGTCATTATACTGCCCTGTTTCGTTGATGATTCTGGGACGTAATCATCCTAAGGGGAGATAATTGTAACGTCCGTAGATACGGGCTTGCCAATTTAGAGACAACGAGCGTCCAAAATGATTTTTAATGGAAGATTATTTAGAAGGATTAATCTTAACCAAGTTGTAGGATATGTCTCAAGGGTTCCGCACATATAAAGAACACCGAACTCCGAGTTATAACGAAGAAGTTATGACTCGTTGAAGTTTCGCGACAGAACCAGCATGGCACCGGGAAGCGTAAATAGTGAATTTACGGTAGAGCGATTTTTAACCTTAGCGATCCAAACAAAAGTCGTATAATACATTAAACTGAGAGCGCCCATAAAAAGACCGCCCAAATCTGACTTCGTATGAGAAAGTTATGATTTTTCGAAGTTTCGGCTTAGTAGTGTACAACCCGAAGTTCGGATATTAGATCGAGCGGTTTTTAGCCGACACAACCTAAATTAGAATTGAAGATCTCGTTAATAGTAGCAAAACAATAAAAAGACAGACAAAAACGGACGTCGGATGAAGAAGTTATGAATTTTTAACAGACCAATCATCTCCCGGCCTGTTAATAATATAACTTTTAAAATAAAGTCCGAATCAGCCGACGGAGTCTAAACAAAAATTGTAGAGTACGTTCCCGCCTATGCTTGGATATAAAGAACGTCAAAAATGGAGCTCGTATGCAAAGGTTACGAATTTTTAAAGTTTGCACTTGAATTTGCGAAGCCTATAGCGAAACCGATGACATGGCTCGATCTGGGCCATCCATTGCTGATCACGGAACATGCTTTGGATTGCGACACGCCACCCTCGCTACGCCCTGCGTCCGAGTCCAAGTACGCCCAACGTTTCTTATCCGTCCGAGGTGCGAGGTGGTAACCCTATCCGGAGTTACACCCAACGTAGTCCGAGGAGCTGCATCCTATAAATAGCTGCAAATTCTTCCGAGTTTTTCATACCAAATCTCTTTCTGTCTCTAAGTACTTTCTCTCTCTAGGGTTTCTAACCCCCCCTAATGTCAAGGTTAACCCCCTAGCACCTGAAGGAAGCCCCGAGGCTCTCGGAGTCCTGAGAAAAAGGGTCTTTCGGTTCAGAAATGCTGCTCCAAACGGAGCCCGGTTTTCGAGAAAACTCGTTGTAAGTGGCCTACACCTATGAAATTTTTTGATATAGCTTTTAAATAATTATAGTAATGTTATTAGCTCCTTAGAATAATTATTTGAGCTATAATTATGGGTTATATAATGCCGTTATAATATCTTTTAACCACTCGCGGTACGAGGGTTCCGGTTTGGAGGGCCGCTTGGATTGTTGGATTCAGAAGTGCTTTTATGAATGATCCTGCCCAACGGTGTACCATGTCTGGCCTCGTCTATTATAGTGGGTGAAAAGTATTGTGTCGAGACTATATAATAGTAATAATAGTTAGACAATTAATTAGTCTCGGTTAACGTTAGAGTGAACCCTAGTGATATTTATACTAGGTTTTTGTCGAGGGAAAATTGTTTTGAGATAAAGAAGTGTTGTTCGAGTTCCGAATCACCACCTTTCATGTGAGTGCATAGTTACTGTCATCTTACACATAGATATGAAGTATTTATATAAATTACGTGCTATGTGTGTATATTATCTGAATATTTGCTGTCTATGTTGGATGAATGATTTTATACATGTTTTAAATGAGTTAAACTGTATATTTATTTTATATATACAAATATTTTGGGACAAAACATGGGTAGATGAAATAGTTGGTGTGTGATGAAATAATATGATGAGAGATAGGTGATGATAATTATGTGAGGATAGATAGGTGATGATGAATCGGTGATGTAGGATGAAAGATACTATAACCTCGTCCGACAATTTGGAGATGTAGTCATCTACCAGAGTATAGATGGCGAACACAGACTATTATAGACAACCCCATGGAATCACCAGCAAGATCATAACCTGTAGGTGATGAATTACGAGTTCAAGAGATCTTGTAACTACGTATTCATGTGATGATACTCTAACCCTTACTATGAATTACGAGTTCAGGCGATGTTGTAACTACGTATTCATGCGATGATACTCCAATCCTTACTAGGTGATGATCCTTAGGAAAAGTCCTTAGGAACGAACATATAAGGAAATGCGATGTAAAGAGATGATAGGTAAATACGATATAGGAGATGAACCCTAAGGTAATACTTTAAGGAATATCAAATGAAGATAATGTGGATAGGTAATCGGGTTAATTGTTTGACATGTATTATGTGAAGAAACCAGGTAACTATATTCTTGTTGGTTGAAAATCCTATGTACTCACCAGGTTTCCCAACTTGACCCACTCAGTTTATTTATGACACATGTGTTGATATGAAGTCATATTACATTGAGAGATTAAAGAGATATAAATCACTAGTGATAATGAATGTAAGTTCTGTTTATGCTTATGTTTCTGTATTGACGATGACATCCCATATGTTTTAAAATGAATAAAAATACTTTTCTTCGGAAATGCTTTGATAACGTATTTATGATGTGTTACTAGGAACAAATTCCGTAACACTTTTATTAAAATATGTACTCTAATTTTTATAAAGCATAAACAAAATCGGTCTTTTCTGACCATGAAAATGGGGATGTCATAATTGTTATCAGAGCATTAGTTTAAGTGAACTAGGAATATGGATTTATTTCTAGACTTAAACTTAGAATGCTAAGCAATGATGGTGAGGAGTGTGTCTTAGGTAATTCACCTGAATAGACACAAGCACTAGCTTATTTAGGGATAATGCCTAGCATGCTTTTATGTGCTAAATGATTTATGATGCATTAAGATGCTAAATGTATGATCGGATCTATGGTCTGTTAGCGACTGGATTTGGAAACTTTATGTGTTCAGATTTCTAAACGTTTAATTATGGTATTAGAACTGACATTTAACTTTTCGGAGTGATAAGGAGATTTACACATCGATCGTAAATAAAATCTTTTTTTATCTAAATTCTTGTTGCTACACACCGAACGTTTAAATTGGTGAATAGATCGAAATGGAAAGAACCCGCAGTGGAGCTGGGAACGCGAATGGAAACAAGAATCGCCCACCAGTGATTGAGCAAATACCTATTTTAATAGCTGCTCCTGAGCCAGTCACGATGGACGGAGTGCAAGCGTTGATCCAGATGATCTTGGATCGTCAAATGAAGGAAACAAGGCATTTACTTCAGCAAAATCGAGAGGAACTTACGATGCCTATTGAACAGCCCGAGCCGAATGATGGGGAGTTTGAGGAAGGGAAGGACAGCAGGACCCTTGGTCAAGGTGATCCACCAGTGATTAGGAGGAACAATCAAGGTGATGAAGTCGAGAGGAATGGATGCAAGTACAAAGATTTTCTCACTTGCAAGCCATCGACTTTCACTAGGAAGGAAGATCCGATCGGTTATTATTAAAAATTCTTTAGAAAATGTTATTAATGATAATATGTTGTATAAATCTTTAAGCATGTTAATTATAAAAGTTATCTTATAAAAATATCTTGAATGGAACCATATTCTATAAGAATAAAATTAAAAATATCTTTACTCGTTTATGGTTCATTCTCTATCATTCTAACTGTATAAAATCGGTTATTATTAAAAATTATATTAGAATTAAATTTGAATTAATTTAAAAATTCAAAATTATTAAAGATAAGGGAATTAATTATCACTTAAAATACAAAAATTTTCTTATAATATTGGTTAATTGGCTAGTATACCTTATGTTGAAATTTGTGTATTTATATAGTACATGTTACTGTATTGTAATATCATAGATTATCAGATCATGACTACTGATTCTATTTATCAATTGTTCCAAAATTATCATTACATAAACACAATAAATGTAATGAACACATGAACCAAGCCACACACACATACACATACACACACACACACATATATATATATGTATAGCTAGGTTCAAATGTTTCTAACAACTATTGTATGCATGTAAGAACCAATAGGAATATAGGAATAATTAAATAATTAATAATTCTTATAAGGGTAGTTATGTAACTTGACATATGATAATTAAACTAAAATCCCTTAAATCATGGAAATTACCATAAAAAACTGTTTTACCAACTCTTTAACCCTAACCTCTAATATCCTTGGTATTATAATTCTGCCTCCTCTCATTTGCTTATTGACGAACGAAGCTTCCAACCATCGTCGGCGATTCGAAGATAGAAAAATTGATGTCAGTGATGACCTTTCTCTCATTCTTGTCTTCTTACCTTTAGTATCATCCAACATCGCACCATAATATCCAATTTTTTTCCTCTATATGATGCCGCCATGCCTACTGATGGTACAAACTCCACATCAATGTCTGATTGATAACACATGTAGGAAAAATAATGATAAACAAAGTTGTCTTTGTAAATGAACGACTTTCACGTTTCTGCCTTTTTGGTTTGTACTAGGTATAGATTTTGAAAAGAACATCTTAATTTTTTTAATTTTTGTTCTTCTTTGTATTTGAAATTGAAATTGGTTTAATTAGGGTGGTTTGAATTTGGTTGTTTTTTTCTTCGATTTTGTTCTTTAGGAAAAAAATGAAGTTATGATGATCATTTATTCTTGATGTTCTTGGTTTCATTGTGTGAATTATTGATGTATATCTTTGATGAACAGAGATGTTTTGTAGTCCTTCCAGAATATCATCTTGGTATCTAATATGATTAAGGTAATTCTACCAGAATGGAATCTCGAATTCCATTTCTTTTAGAATGAAATCTTGGATTATAATGCTTAAGTTCCAATTCAACCTAAGCATTGATTTTGTATGAGCTATCATGTCTAAAACTTGTAATTTTTTCTGCACTTACTCATTGGTTTGTGCATTTTCTTCAATTTTTACTTATGGGTTTTTCTGCACTTTCATTCTATGAGAATATAAATATTACATAAAACAAATGTTGCTAGTAATTCTGAGAGAATACATTTATACATGCTTTAGAATGTTTATGCATATAGAAGAAAAGATTGTGATTTAATTGCAATGCATTCTGTTAGAATGTATTTGAGAATGTTTGTTACAAGTATATTTGTTTAACAGGTAATATTAACGAGTAATGTACCTTATTCTTTCAGAATTGCATGACGAAGGAATTCAATATTGATTATACAAGAGAAATATTTGGAATCGAGTTCAACAAGTATATATGTGAAGATCATGTTGATTACATGGACCATTGAAGAGGTTCAAATGTATCTGTTTAATAATTGCATATTCACGAATGTTATTTTTTAAGAATTTTATTAATTTTTGATGATATTCTGTTAGAATATTTATAACTATATTAAAATGTATTAACATATTAGTCTATAAGAATATGTATGAATTTGTATTTAATTTCAGATATATATTAAGAATAGAATCATAGACCCAAGTTGGATGTATATGAATAATATCTTATTCTTAAATCAGGTCAATTATCAAATACAACTGCATTGAAAATGTATTCTGCAAGAATAAAATCAAAACTATATTTATTAGTTTATGGTTGGCATTCTGTTATTCTTACAGAATAAAATCGAATTTTTAAATTTGAATTAATTTAAAATATTCATATTTTAAAAAAATAAAGGAATTAGTTATCCCTTAAAATCCGGAAATTTCCTTTTTTAATATAGGTAAATTGACCAAAATACCCTTATACTAAAAATTGTGTGATTATATGGTGCATGTTACTCTATTGTAATATCAAAGACTCTCATATCATGACCTCTGATTCTATTCCATCCGGTGGTCCAGATATGTGCATTCTCGCACACAATAGTTAGTAAAAACAAAATAACCTAACCATATATATATATATATATATATATATATATATATATATATATATATATATATGAATCAAGTTCAACAACGAACTTATTTTATAGGAGCGAATAAACGAACTGATATGGGATTCATTTGATTTGTCAATTAAATTCAAAATCTTACCAGAAAACCACAATAACCTCTAATTTCTACATAAACCAACATCTAGCACAATGATTACAGTCCATATTTAAAGATTTCAACAAATTCGGTCAATTTGCACTGAATGAGAAGCAAAAAGGAAAAAAAGTGTGCATCAATCAAATGCATAAGATTTTTTTAAAAGAAAACTTATCCTTTTTTGGTTCTTAAGATAGAGAAGATCTAATAAGATGTTAATGCGGGAATGGAAATGTTATGCGGAATATGAATGGCGTCTCGGGATGCTGAAGACAACTTCTCATCCATCGTCGATTGTTTGATATATAATTTTTAGTGAAAATTGAAATGATGAAGTCTTATTTTGAACCTTCTTATGGAATTAATATTACCTTTGGGATCGTTCTGCATAGCAATTTCATTTGGATTTGGACTCGGAATGTGAATGGATGGAAATAGATTCCATTCCTGGCAGTTGGAGTTTGTGTTCACTGGAAGAAGTAGCAGTGGTTTTGTCTGGTATCTTAGAAGAAACAATATTATCACGTGAACCAGAATCATAAGTTTTGGTTTCAATATGAGTATCACTAAAAAGAACACCACCATATTCTTGAGAACAAGAATCTTTAAAGGTAATTTTGTCGTCAACCACCTTTTTTATGGAGAAGGAAGTAGCACTACAATTATTTATTTCCATGTCAGAGTAATGTAACCTACTCAAATCGTTTGTGTTTGAGGCTTTGAAATCAGAAACTACTCCAAGAGTTCCTCTCTCCTTTTCCTTTTTTCTATTCATTTCACTTCTACATGAACCTTGTTTGGAAGTAGTTGAATTGACTAATTCTCAACGAATGGCGGAAGGAAACACGAAATGAACGAAATCCGGACAAAAATGCACCATTGAGTGGATTGAGCTGCACCGGTGAAGTCGTGAAGAATGGAACTTTTGTGGGAATACTTGAATTAGATTAGGTAAGTGTAAAAAAAGTCTAACTTTGAACTTAATGACTCTATTGGGTTTTTAGCAGCCCAAAGTTTCTATTATTAACCACTTAATTATTTATTTATTTAAATTATCTTGACCCATTATATTTATAAAAATATAAAATTTATAAAATATTATATATAATTAAAAGGTTATTTACTAGTTTTCTTTGAATCGAAAATCATAACCCTGATATTATTCTTATGCATATTCATATGTATATACCTATTCTTATTTATATGCATATACTTATTCTTATGTATATTCATATATTTATCCATATGCATATGCATATACTTATTATTATGTATATCGTTATACTTATTAATATGCATACACATATACATACATACATACATATATATATATATATATATATATATATATATATGTATATATACTTATTCATATGTATGTGCATGTATGCATGTAGTTATTCGTATGCATATGCATGTACTCATATATATATATATATATATATATATATATATATATATATATATATATATATATATATATAGTTATTTATATGCATATTTCATAAACTTATTCTTATGCATATGCATATAAATAAACATAATCATAATCATATGTATTTAATTGCCTTATGTATATACTTATTCATATGCATATGCATATACATATGTGTATATGAACATGTATATACTTAATCATATGAATACGGAGACATTAAAAATATTTTTTAAAATGTTCATGTGCATATGCATGTGTTTTTTAAAAATATGCATACATACAAAAAAAAAAAAAAAAAAGAAGAATATGAATGTGCAATAAAAATACATTTTTTTAAACAAAAAATACTTTTTCTTAATTTCAAAATGTAAAGAATATTTTCGTTGACTTAAAAAAAGTTAAGAAAAACTAAAAAAAAAAAATTAAATATATGAAAATACATTTTATATTTTGAAAATAAGATTTAATTTTTTTTTTCAAAAAGATGCATTTTTAATCCATATTAATATTTTTTATGCATATATGTATTTTTAAAAAAAAAAATGTGCATATATACAAACTTTTGATTTTTTTTTGCAAGTCTCATAAATATATGTATGTAGACACACATGTGAAATTTGATAACTAAATTCATTGTAGATAAAAAGTTTGTTGGTTCTTTCCGTCAACTTAGTTTTTCGTTGATCTTGCATCTCTCTCTCTCTCTCTCTATATATATATATATATATATATATATATATATATATATATATATATATATATATATATATATATATATATATATATATAAAAGAAAGGAAAACTGATTAAGAAGTAAATGGGCAACCAAAAAGCGGACCTCATAGCACTAACATGTTTCAATCGGTTCCAGTTTCGGTTCATTTTACTAGGAAGTGTACTATTAAATAAGTGTTTGATATCAAAACCACCGAACTGGACAAAAAAAAAAGAACCGAAACCCAAAAATAATGAAATGGAGGAGCCGGGACCGAATACCACTATTTAGTTCCAACCAATTTCAATTCCGGTTCGTTTTTTCAACTAAAAAGCTAATTTGTGTGTGTTTTTGTGTGTATATATATATATATATATATATATATATATATATATATATATATATATATATATATATATATATATATATATATATAAACTTTTTTTCTTCATAAAAAGCTACTTTATTTACTTTTGTTTTTTGAAAAGTTAATGTTTCCTTTTTATCGAAAAAAATTTATTTTTTTTCCAAATTCATATTTTTTTTATTCTCTTTAAACATATATTCATACTGATGATTTTTTTTTTTTTTTTGAAATTTCAGCTTAGATTGACATTATGAATCTGTTCAGATTTACCATGTGAATGATAGTAATTCTGATTCACATTGTGAATTCTAAAAACTGAATTATATAGAGTTCAGATTCACAATGTAAATGAATTTAGTTGTTGATTTTATAAAACTAATATTTTGATTTTTGTATATATTTCACTAAATTAATTTTGAATGATTAAATAGTTGAAATAGTAAGTCATATTGACATTGTGAATTTTAAAAATGAAATGTTTACAGTTCGGATTTATAATGTGAATTTGAACTGATCGATGTTTTTTAATGGATGTTGGTATTTGTTAATAGAGGACAAAAAATTAAGATTTTTGATATTATTTGTTTTTTTTTTTTTTTGATAAAAATAAACCTAAATATTAAAAAAAACAACAAATCGAAGTGAATTTTTTTTTTTTCGAAAAAAATTTGTTTTTTATATATCAACATGGATCTATATGAAAAAATGAATAAAATTCGTAAACAATAGTATATTAGTTTTTTTTTTTTTTTTTTTTTTTTTTTTTTTTTGATAAAAAACATGACCTGAAAAAATTTAAACGAAATGAAAAGAGGTGAGTTTTTTTTGTAGAATTATGTGTATGTACGTTCAATGTACAAATTTACAATCATTCCCATGGTCGTTGATCATTATGATTTCCGATCCTCAAGATTTATTAATTCGTTCCTTGTTAATAATGGTTTTGTATTGAACCTCTCTCTCTCTCTCTCTCTCTCTCTATATATATATATATATATATATATATATATATATATATATATATTGTGAGATTTGAGAGAGAGAGAGAGAGAGAGAGAGAGAGATTCTAAAGAAAATAGAGATATCAATTTCTCATTTGCCGCTTTAGCGCACCGGTGTATTGGCAAGATAGGAGGCTTATAATAATAAATGATCATGCAGTGTTGTCCGTTCCTTTTACCCCAATCACATTCTCCACCACCATAAACGTCACCACCACTATCACCACCACCTCTGCCACCAACCGACCCACCACTACCACCTCTGTAACCTCGACTACCGCCACATCGATGACTACCACCTCCTCTGCCACCAATCGTCATTATCATATATGATTATTTACTTTCTAAATAAACATATATTTATAATCATATATTATTATACCTTTATACTATATAATCATTTATGATTATGTATATATTGTTGGTGTCTGTACGGTAGAGCGTTCTAGCGACAAATAAGAAATATGTAACTAATATTAAATCTTAAGATTTTTTTTCCAGATTTTCAAATGAACTCTTCATATGAGTTCGTCAATTAATAAATTTCAAAACAATTGTTAGTAATTTAAAATGTCATTTGCGGATAAGGGTCTTAAAATCTTAAACAATATCCGATACAAATAAATTGTCTTCTTAATGTCCTTAACCATCTTTATCCTCAATGTTTCTAATAAATGTCACGAACAAGGAAACATATCAATGTAGTGTTAGGCTTCGAGAAGACTAGTGAATAATCTTAAGGTTAGACATTATATACATTTTATATAAATGAGTACATGATTTGTATACAAATATACATAAACCTTTTGAAAACTCAAAAAAACCATCAAAACTCATATTGGAGGGGAAACATAACATTAATCAAACATCATAAGGTGATGCATAAAACTCTATATATAAAACAGAACAAAGTATCTAATTTTCATATTATCTCAAATCAAATCATCTCATATAGAGCCGCCGAACAACGATGAACCACCCTTATGTAAGATTGACGAACGACAACAAACTACCCTGAATTGGGGGCAACAAACAATGACGAACAATTATCAAAGTAGGTACCGAAGTTACAAGTATTGGGACCACACATAAACCTCCAAACCTACCAAAAGTGTCATGTCACAAGTGTCCGGACCACACACAATTATGATGCAAAATCCTAAAGTATTTTTAAATATTTCAATTATTTTCAAAACTCATTCTAAACAATGTCATGGAATCGTTTATAGGATGTCTCCGATTTAGAAATTCTTTCATTAAAGAATTTGAAATTAAAGAGAATACCACACAAAATACAGATAATATCCAAGCAAAGTATAGAAATAGTAATGCCTACAAGAAAATTATCGAAGTATATCAATATATGGGAGCCATTTGCTCCCAATAATGTTTGGGTATCAATTTATCATTTAATCCCAAGGTAGAAGAAGATTCAAGTCTCTAAACACTCGATTAAACTTCAGATGAGCTCCCAATCTCTCTACATCTTCAAAATCATGACTTCCTTCCTCTTTTAATTTTAAAACCATCCAAATAGACATAAAAGAAGGGTGCGCAGATTATGTTATTGAGTTTGGTATTTTGTAACATTTAGCCCCTTATACTAATAGTTCTTTATATGATAACAAAATGATCTCAACGCTTAACGTTCTAAGTTTCACAAAGTTAACCTTATTTATTCATTTTGGTTATATTAACTAAAATATGACAAATATGAATTAATTGAAGCTATAGGAACTAAAATTGTCATTTCCAAAAAATTTAAGTCGGTTTTAACATAATAAGGTTGGATTTAAATCCGCTTTGACTTAATAAGGTTGGTTGAAAATAAGTTTAGACCCTACCTTGTTATGTTCAAACGGATTAAAAAAATTTTGGGATGACAATTTTAGTTAATGAAGCTTTAGTTTTCTATTATTTTCATTTTAACTTTCTAATAACTTTGAAACTTTTAATTCACTAGTTTTATCTTATTTTAATTATTAATTAAATATTTAATTATTTAGTTTTATTTAATTTAAATAAAAAATTTAGTCTTAAAATATAGATGTTGCATAACCATACATAAACACACACATATACACACGCATATATATATATATATATATATATATATATATATATATATATATATATATATATATATATATATATATATATATATATATATATATATATATATATATAATGGGTTTAAAAGAAGAAGATGCGGTGCAGTTAGTAAACGTGTACTTATTACATGCACAAATTTAAAGTGGTTTTGTAGTGAAAATGCATTTATTTTACAGCATTTATAAATTATTAATTAATTTAATTATAATTTTGAAACAATTCCTGTAATATGGGAAAAAAATGGTGTTTTGTATAATGATACATTCCATTAGAGGAAGAGGCGATAAGTGGTGGAGGAGGTTTGATATGTCAGATGTGGTGATGGAGGATCATGATTCTGTTTCTTTCAGTTCAATTATGATTGTTTTTATTATTTCCTTATTGATTATTGATGGAAGACCAATAGACCATATACAAAATTGTAGACCCGAAATGGATGATATTCTAATATAGAAGATTTATTTATTGATGAAGTTCTAAATATCAAGAAAATCCTATTGCTCTTTATAAATGGTATAACTATGATCAAATATTGACATTTTGACACTAAATATAAAGTGGAATTTTGCACTAAGGTTCATAATAATTTCGACTGTTTCTTTTAATGATTAAATAATATAAAGTAGTCTTGTTATATTATAAACTTATTTGTTTTTGTGGCTAACGTTTAAGGATTTTCCATAATGGAAGTTAAGTTGTATGTTGCTTTTTCTTCCCTTTCCTTTTCTGCAAACAAATTAATGTTGAATATGATAATGGGAGGATTCTTGGTTGGAATAATACTGTTCAGATTATTAATGTTGGGTTGGGAATTCTAGAATATGCAGCTACCTATTTATAGGTGCTGTTCCGAAACAATAATTATATAGTGAATTTTTATTTAATGTTAAAATCTAAAAAGAAAGTTGAGCATTAAAATACAGAATTTTAAACTAGCACCTACAAGTTATAAACTATGGTTAAGACTATAAGTTATTTTTTTTCTCAACAAATAACACATACCTTTTAAATCTTATTTCTAACTATTCATTTGTTTACCAATTGAACTCTTAACCCATTAGGGTAAAAACACTTTTTTATACACCGTTTAGGCCAAAGGCCTTTAAGTTATTAACTTCAAAATTTAATTAGATTGAAAAATAAAAAATAAAAATAAATATAGCAACAAAAACAAAGGAGATAAAAATATTCAACGTCTCTATTGTTCCCTCAACAAAACCATCGACATCTCTTGCTTTTTGTGCATGAAGCAACAAATCAATAGACCACTACAAACACTTAATGAGGTATATACTAATACCATTAAAGGAGGCAACAACAGATTGGAAGACTATCAATGGGTTAACCTTTTGACATTTTCTTGTAAAATCTGACTCTTAGGATTCATTGCAGCAGTGGTGTGTGGAGGAGGTGAGTGTTTGGGGGCGTGTAAGGTGATTGTGAGTATTCATTTTTCATGAACGTAGTGATGATTCAATGATGCTCGGACGATCTTTAAATGGTTGTTACCAACATAACCAAAACATATAACTGAAAACGGAAATTCAACGAGGATATTCTCGAATAATATTGATCTCCCCCAAAAACATAGAAACAATTGATATTAATAGGGAATGAGATAACATTCAACCCTTATTTGTAGCACACTGAATTGATTAGGAAAAGATTTTTAATTATTTATCTAAAATTTAAACCAATCATAAAGAATATTAGATTTAAAAAACATAAAAAATAGAAAAAACGCGGATTTGAGCCTTGAAACAGTCTAAGAATGACCGAAATTCAATTCGGTATATTTGACGAATATGGCTTTAAGTCTTTAGTCCTACTAGTGATAAAGTCATAAGGTGGTGTACTGGAAGCATTATAAGTTGTACATCCTGCGTCATTCAATGTTTTGACTGGAATTTTTCTCTTATGTGTGACAATTGACTATTTGTCTGAATATTGGATGACCAAAAGCATTAGTAAAATGGTAGATGTGAAGGGATTACTTCAGTAAAATCAATTCTATTTAGAACAAAAGAATCAAAGTAGAGAAAAGCATTATAGAGGGACATTAGGGAAAATGTGTGGGCAAAATATGGGATGGGACTCCTCACTCAGATCTAGAAGATACGGAACGTGTGAAAAATATGAAGAGGAAAAGGGAATAAAACGTCATCTATAGCTTATTGATCAACGAACTCCAACGAGTTTTAGAGGTATCTAATCCGATTAGTTATACCAAAAGTTATTTTGTATTCTTTTTTCAAACTTTCCAAGAGAGATGAAATCTAAAAACTTATGGCCATTATTTCACAATATGGAATTATGGTGGATCTGTATCTTGCTAAAAAGGTAAGTAAAGCTATAAAACCCTATGGATTTTCTGAGTTTATTATGGTTGATAATATGGATTCTCGATCTCATTCATTAAATAATATTCGTAATGGGTGGTATAAGGTGCAAGTCTCAGTTGCAACTTGCAAAGTTTGATCATTCATGCGCTTCTAATTTTATTCCTAAAATTATTATGGGTTGATATCACTAACATTTTAAAAAGAGAAAATTACGAAAATAGTCTAATTCCTTAATTACTTTGTAGAAAATAGCAAAAAAGAAAAGAAAAAAAAAATCCAAATTATAAAAATAGCTATCAAAATCGCAGATGGATTAAACCTATTTACGATTTTAACCTTCCATCTGCAAGCGTACAAGTTGATAAAACATGGGTACGTTTTAGTGACTTGTATGTTCACAGGTGGTTTTTTTAATTTTTTTTTCGTATAAATACTTTGCAACCTCACATTAAAATCACAGATGAACTAAGTTCATCTGCGACCCACATGCGATTTTGCATTTTTTTTAATTACGAAATTGAAAGGGTTTGACTACGAAACCGTCATATTATATATAAAGTTTTACAAAAAATTATCATTATGGTTATTATTTCTTTGGAAAATTGCATTGTAACTGGTGAGAGGTGGAAAGCTGTGGAAATAAATCTTGAATACGTATGACTACATGTATGAATTTTTGAATTCGCTTTGATATTTTCCAAGTATATTAGTTATAGAGATTTTATATCTTTGGTGAGAATGAAAACCGGTTTGTTAGACAGATAAAATTAATCTTCGTTTCCATCATCCTGAATTGAATCATTATATAGCCATAGATAAAGACATGAATGTTTGGGTGTTGATCAACGTAATCAAATTGATTGGAGGAAGGGCCGTGAAAGTCTTTATGGTGGCTAATGAAGGTGATGTGATTACGAATGGTGGCGAGAGTGGAAATAAGTTGGTTGCTAACTTATGCAGTGATAAAGGGAGCAACAATCCAATAGGTACTTTCATGACTCATAGTGTATCTCAGTTTCATAGTGTTATTGAAAATGTGAATGCGAGGTATTCACATATTCACTATATGGATCATGTAAATTACAAGTACGTTGTTGATGATGATGTTGATACATATTTTAGTGACATGAGTGGTTGTTATGTTGACGTTCCCCAATAAGAAGATAAAGTTAAGAATATAACATTAAAAAGAAAAAAGTTATGATTCAGAAAGATGAAAATGTACATGGTTACGGGGATTTTATTGATGTTGCTGATGTAGCTTGAGATATAACCGACTTAGAAAGCAATTTTGTAACAGCCCGAAATCCAGGTTAGCTTTATGGCCCTTCTATTTTGGAGAGTTGACATATAAGTCCCTTAAAGTTGAAAGGATGATTTGCTGAGTACGTTGGGCGTACTGGGGTGTACGCCGCGCGTACTCGCGTGCTTAATTTATACGCTTAATTTATACGCGTGTTCATCCGGGTACGCTGGGCGTACCCAAGGTTACGCCGGGCGTAACCTGCCCAGATGCAAAACCCTAATTTGTGGCCTTGCACCATAAAAGGAACATGTAGTCCTTTGCCCGCCACCATACACCCTTGAGTGAGTCCTTGAAGAGCTGAGATTCATGCTTTAGCTTGTGTGTGTGTTTTTGAGCTTGAAGTTATCTTTTCAAGGTGAAGAAGGAGCCATTATTGGAACTTGAAGTTGAAGAACAAGTGTAGATCCGAGTTCTACAGTGATTGGAGATCCTTCCTGAGGTAAAAAGCTCAAAGCTTTCCTTGTTCTTCATAAGTTTTGCTTGTTGGACCATTTTTAGGGTTTTTGGTTCAAAGTTGGAGACTTCATGTGCAAAGAGTCTCCATAAGCTTAGATCTGACCTTTTCTAGTATAATATGTGTTGAGGAGTCATAAAAATCGAGTCTTAGACGTGGATCTTGTGTCATGCATGAGTTATAGTCTCATTATGGAAAGATTAAGGTGTTTTGAGCACAAAGTGACCTTTACAGCCATGCAAAGGCTTAAAGGTTCCAACTTCATGGTTTAAGACATATTAGAGGGATCTGATCTAAAGTTTGGATGCAAGTCTTAACTGTTTAAGATCTGAATGTGCTGAACAAAGAAGCTGGCCATTACGTTGGGTGTAATCCCAGTACACGTCGCGTAAGGGGTTGCGTACCCCGTTTCAGGAGTGCAAGAGTATGCCCCGCGTACAAGAGCTGGTACGCCCCGCGTACTGCTTGTTGTTGACTTTTGTTGACTTTTAGGGTTTTAGTCAACATGTGGACTTTTGGGTCAGGGAGGGGTAAAATGGTCTTTTACCCTTTTGTGGAATTTTAGAAGGAATATAGTATAGCCTTGAGAGCCATTAATGATATAGAATGATTATTCGATATGATTAGGCGAGGCTAGGTCGCGGTTACGAGATTCATATATATGTACTGTATGTTAAGTTGTCTGTTTTGTATGCATTATGTATGTTATGCTTGATATGGGCCGGAAGGCATTATCTTATGGGCCGGAAGGCATTATGATGAAGACCGGAAGGTCAGGGAGTTATGGACCGGAAGGTCAACACGGGTAGGACCGGAAGGTTTACCGGGTCGGGACGGAAGTCCCCTGAGACACATGGACCGGAAGGCCATGGCCTGGAAGGGCGTATGTGTGTAAGTGGTATATTGGGGAACTCACTAAGCATTTATGCTTACAGTTGTTGTGTTATGTGTTTCAGGTACTAGCGAGGACCGTGGGAAGGCGCCGAAATGACTCGTACACACACACACACACACACTCAGGCGGATTGGGATATATTTGATCTTGGGATTTGACATGTTTCGTATTATGATTATGATACATTGGATTTTTATGGTTTGATTTGGATGAAATTATGTTTTAAGAAATGAAAATTTGTTTTGAAAAAATACGTTGTTACAAGTTGGTATCAAAGCCTTGGTTTGAGGGACTCGGATGCACCTTTGGGCATATCTGAACTCAAACTGAGGATTTGAGAAATTTTCAACAATAAAAACTAAATTTTCTAAAAGAGCAAGGAGTTTTGAAACAAACAGAGCAGAGCAGTGTGTACGGTCAGCCAGCGCCCGAATGATGAATCCCCGGAATACCCTTACATTATGTGTTATGAGATATGTTATGTTATGTTATGCATGCTAGAGTAGGCTAGGTATTCATATTAGGACTAGAGTGGCCTGATTTATGATGCCTTATCATAGGAGAATTCTGCTGCTATGAGATGCTTTGAGAGCGAGTAGATAGCCAATGCATAGCGAGAATAGAGTACTTGCTATCCGGAATCCAAGGAGGAGGACTTAGGGTGAATACTGATGCGATGTAGTCAGTAGTATAGGGCCCGTACTACTGAAGACACCGGATCAGTGAGCAGCCCAAGTAAGAATACTTTAGGTATTGGAGGACAAGTAGGGTTGCGTTATCGAGTGCGAGTACGCTCGATCGAGTCTCTGATATTTTTATATTGTATTTCAGAGGCATCATGGTTGGGACACGACACACACCTGAGAGTAGTGGGGTTAGTGACGAGGAGATATGTCGATTGATTCATGAGGAGGTGGTTGCTGCCATCCGGGATGAGATTCCAGAGATGTTTGGGGACATCAAGACCACACTGATTGAGACCTTTGACGAGCGGTATGCAACAGTGACTGAGGCTGCAGCTACCGCAGCTATTGCTGCTGCCAGACCTCAGGGAGGTGACTCGTTGTTGTTTCGGGAGTTCAACAACACGAAGCCACCGGAGTTCGATGGGATGCAGGACCTGATTGCGGCGATGAGGTGGATCTCTGACATTGAGGGATGTTTCTATATGTGTTCTTGTCCAGAACACTTGAGGCTGCGGTTCACTTTGAACCAGCTTCGCTTGGGAGCGAAGGATTGGTGCAAGTTCGTGACGGTGAGCTTCACTATGGCAGAGATTTTTGAGGTGACCTGGGAGAGGTTCACCGCCATGTTTAGGGATGAGTATGCTCCCTCGGTGGAGAGGGAACGGTTGGTTCAGGGTTTCTTGACCCTCAAGCAGGGTAATGATTCGGTTACTGTGGTTACCTGGGAGTTTCATGAGAGGGCGATGTTCTGCCTTGAGCAGGTGTCGACGGAGCAGGCACGGATGAGCCGGTATTTGGGCATTTTGAGGAGGTACATTCGAGAGTTCGTGTCGTACTCGACGTACCGTATATTTGCTGAGCTTCAGGCTAATACCCGGAAGCGGGAGATCGAGTTGGAGACTCAGGCTAGGGAGGAGGCCGAGTCTCAAAGGATGGATCGGCGGCTGGCTCAGTCTCAGCCAGCAGCCAAGCGGGCCAAGCCCGCTGATTCGAGGACTGGAGGCCAGAAGGGTCGCACTTGCGGGAAGTGCGGCAACGGTCATGAGGGAGTTTGTCGATCGGGTGCTTGCTACAAATGTGGCAAGGAGGGGCATATCGCCAAGGATTGCCCCAAGGGATTTATGGTTTGATTTCATTGCAACCAGACTGGCCATCGGAAGGCCGAGTGTCTGCAGTTGCATCAGTGGACAACGCAAGGATATGCACCTGCTGCTAGAGTTACCGAGGTTCGATCGGTAAAGGCTGAAGCTCCGAAGGCTCGTGGGAGAGCTTTCCAGTTGACAGTGGAGGAGGTCCGCGCAGCACCCGATGTTGTGGCCGATATGTATTCTTCTCTCTATTTATTTAAGTCTGAGATATTATGCTTATTTTATGTTATGCGTAGGTACTTTTCTTGTGAATTCTGTGCCTGCCTTAGTGTTATTTGACTCGGGAGCAAGTCGGTATTTTGTGTCGTTAGCCTTCAGTTGTCATATCAGTATTTGCCGAGAGGCCATGAGTCGACCTCTGTGAGTTTCTATAGCTAACGAGCGAGCAGTGTATGCCATAGATGTGATTCGAGGATGTATCCTTGAGATTTTCAGTGTGGAGTTCCTGATAGATCTAGTCCCGATTGCGATGGGGGATGTGTATGTTATAGTGGGCATGGATTAGTTGAGCTGATTTGGAGCTGTTATAGATTGCGAGCATCAATTGGTGATGATACAAGACCTTATTGGGGGAGTGCTTACGGTGTACGGTGAGGGTACTCGTCCTGAGTCAGTATTGTTTCGGCTGCTAAGGCGAGGCAGAGTTTACAGCAGGGCTATATGGGATTTGTGGCCTATGTGATGGACACACGAGTGGCCGCTGGGAGGCCAAGTTTGATTGATGAGGTCCCAATTGTGCGGGAGTTCCCTGATGTTTTCCCCGAGGAGTTTCCGGGTGTGCCTCCTGAGAGGCAGGTGGAGTTTCGTATCGACTTGGTGCCAGGGGCGGCACCTACTGCCAAGGCACCCTATCGCCTTGCGCCATCCGAGATGCAGGAGTTATCCTCGCAGCTTCAGGAGCTGTTGGGAAAGGGGTTTATTAGACCGAGTAGCTCACCTTGGGGAGCGCCGATCCTTTTTGTCAATAAGAAGGATGGTTCACACCGGATGTGTATTGATTACTGGGAGTTGAACAAGCTGATGGTCAAGAACCGTTATCCGTTACCGAGGATCGACGATTTGTTCGATCAGTTGCAGGGAGCGTCTTGGTTCTCCAAGATATACTTGAGGTCAGGTTATCATCAGATGAGGGTTCGGTATGAAGATATCCAGAAGACAGCATTCAGAACTCGTTATGGGCATTACGAGTTCGTGGTGATGCCTTTTGGGCTCACCAATGCACCAGCCGCATTCGTGGATCTCATGAACAGGGTTTGCAGACCGATGTTGGATCGATCAGTGATTGTTTTCATCGATGATATATTGGTATATTAAAAATCCAGAGAGTAGCATGAGGAGCATTTGAGGGAAATCCTCGGAGTTCTGAGATCGGAGAGGCTTTACGCCAAATTCTCCAAGTGTGATTTTTGGTTATGGGAGGTCCAGTTCCTAAGGCATCTCGTTAACCAGCAGGGGATATTGGTCGATCCGGCCAAGATTGAGGTTGTGATGGGTTGGGAAGTGTCGAGGTCACCTACTGAGATTAGGAGTTTCTTAGGGTTGGCAGGCTACTATCGGAGATTTATCAGGGATTTCTCCAAGATCATCGTACCACTCACCAAGTTGAACCGGAAGCGTGTTGCATTTTCTTGGGGTCCGGAGCAGCAGACCTCATTCGAGACACTTTTCCAGAGATTATGCGAAGCCCCGGTGTTAGCCCTTCCGGAAGGGATGGAGGATTTCGTGGTATATTGTGATGCATCAATATCCGGGTTGGGGGCGGTGCTTATGCAGAGGGGGCATGTGATAGCATATGCATCGAGGCAGCTCAAGCCTCATGAGTCGAGGTATCCCACTCATGATTTGGAATTATGGGATGTAGTGTTCGCCCTCAAGATCTGGCGTCACTATTTGTATGGGGTTCAGTGTACGATATACACAGACTATAAGAGCTTGAAGTATTTGATGGATCCGCCCAACCTGAATATGCGCCAGAGGAGATGGTTAGTGTGACATCCCCAAAATCTCGGCCAGAAAAGACCGATTTTCATTTATGCTTTTAAAATAAATTCAGAGTAAATCCTTTTGATTTGAAAGAGTTGCGGAATTTGTTCCCAAAAACAAAACATGATAAAACAATGTTTACCAAAGCATTTCATAAAAGAAATGTATTTTTCATTATATAATCAAAACTCGGGGTGTCATGTTCCGATATAGACCAATAAGCATAAACGATAATATTACAAGTCATTCAACAAATATATACATATACAGACTTGTAAACAAAACAACTTGATGGTTCATCCATCTTACGCCCTTGTGCCACTTCCTGTAATACAAATAAAACTGAGTGGGTCAGGCTTGGGAGCCTGGTGAGCATATAGGGTTTTTAACCCACAATAAATAATTAAATTAATTATTATCAACCAACAATAACCCAGTTACCCATTCCCGTTATTCTCACTTTATGTCCCTAAAATAACTAACACAAGGGACCTAATCTAAGAATATTTTCATCGGGGTGACAACACATGCTGCGGGGTTTCCTCAGCAATATAAGTCAAATAAGGCAACTATGAGGGGGATGGAATACAGCGAATGAACACCCAAGTTCATTAACACCTACAGGTTATGAGCCTGCTAGCGTTCCACTGGACTATCTAGAAAAGTCCGTGGTCGTCATCTAAATTCCGCTAGATGACTGGATCAAAACAACAACGAGGCCTCTCATCTGTTTATTACACACCAACTATCTACCCATGTTCTACCCAACATATCAGTAGATAAAAACATACATTTTTATACATATTTTCAAAACCTGTATAGCATGCATGATCAATATATTTTCCATATAACAGATGAGGCACACACACCTAACACGTATTTCATATAGAAATAATCAGATCTGTAAGATAGAAGAAAGTGAATATACATTCACACACATAACAACAAAATATACACATAACACGTATCTCGTATAAAATACTTCATAGTTATACGTTAAGAGAAAGTAACAACGCATTCACACATATAAACGACAATAAACTTAATACACTCAAACCATACTTGTATTATTATTGCGTTTATGAAAGGTAGTATACACTCACTTGATCAGAAGATGATCGGACAACACTACGGCTTGCAGAAGTCGTAATCCTCAGCAGATCTGGAAGATCTCTACGAAAATCGAACTTCTCGCGGGCAGAGCTTCGGCTCGGAAACCGCACTTCTCGGGATCTTCGGGATCTCGGGACTCGGGAATATTACCGAGGCTTCGGGATGGCTTCGGGGGTAAAAACGCAGAGCTTCGGCACAAAAACAAGAGGAAATTAGCAATTAAACCCAGACCCCTCGCATCCTATTTATAGGAGGCTAGAACCCCCTCATACGCGGGGCGTACAGCAGTACGCAGCGCGTACTGCTTCCGAAATGCGTCATCGCATGCGTCATCCGAAGTGTCGACACTTTGGTTGTACGCGGGGCGTACTCGAGTACGCGGCGCGTACCTCAGATCAGATCTGTGACTCCCCCTTCGGATAATGCCGGATTTTTGATTTAAAAATAAATACAAATTATTTACCAAACTTCGGAAATTCATATCTTCTTCATACGAACTCCGTTTTCGACATTCTTTATATCCACGGAAAGGTGAGACTACGCTCTACAACTTTCATTTAGACTCCGTCGGCTAATTTTGAATTTATTTTTATTATTTATTTTTAATAGGCTGGGACAGAAAATTTCGTTATAAATTCATAACTTCTTCGTTTGACGTCTGTTCTTGCCTAACTTTTTATCGCTTTGATACTAACAACGAGATCTTCGATTCTCGTTTAGATCACTAAGGCTAAATATCGCTTTAACGTAAATCTCACTTTTTACGTTATCCACCGTTGCCGGTTCTGTCGCGAAACTTTGACAGGTCATAACTTCCTCGTTATAACTCGGATTTCGGTATTCTTTATATCTCCAGAAACCTTGTTTCAACTAATACAACATTATCTAAAGATATCAAGTTTAATTTACACTTAAATTTTGACGCTTATTTTTATTCTTAATTAATCAAACCACATAATTAAGCAATTAAGCACAAAACACATAATACTCAAATAATACAATCTTATTATTTCAAAACGGGTTACAAAGGTTAACCTAGACCATTACATTGCTAAAAATGGCAAGCCTGGAAACACAGGCATTACAGTTAGATGTAGTAAAGGATTATGATTGTGAGATCCTGTACCACCCAGGCAAGGCTAATGTGGTAGCCGATGACCTGAGCCGTAGGGCTGAGGGCACCCTTATTCGAGATATTTGCATGAGATTGATAGTGATGACTCCAGTTTGGGATGCCATTCGAGGGGCCCAGGCGAAGGTCGTAAGACCGGAGAACCGCAAGAGAGAGCGAGTGATCGGGCAGGTATCGAAGTTTGTTACCGATAGTCGAGGACTTATGACCTTCCAAGGTTGAGTTTGGGTACCGTTTATGGGCGGGACGCGTACCGTATTGATGGAGGAGCCGCACAAATGAAAGTTCTCGATCCACCCCGAGGCCACTAAGATGTATTTGGACCTGAAGAAGGACTATTGGTGGCTCTGTATGAAATGGGATGTTGCATGGTTCGTAGAAAGGTGTTTGACCTGTCGTAAGGTTAAGGCCGAGCACCAACGCCCGCATGGTAAATTACAACCGTTAGAGATTCCCGAGTGGAATTTTATCAACAAATTGTCGAGGACTGCCAAGGGTGTCGATGCGATTTTGGTGATTGTGGACCGGTTGACGAAGAACGCTCACTTTCTTGCTATTAGTGAGAGTTCTTCTGCTGAGAGGTTGGCATAGTTGTACGTGAGGGAGGTGGTATCGCGACATGGAGTTCCGATGCCAAATGTTTCAGACCGAGATGTGCGTTTTACTTCCAGATTTTGGAAGAAGTTTCACGAGGAGTTGGGTACGAGACTGCATTTCTATACCGCATACCACCCACAGACCGACAGGCAGAGCGAGCGGATGATTCAGATGCTCGAGGACATGCTTCGGGCATGTGTATTGGATTTCAGCGGAAGTTGGGACACGTATTTGCCCCTGGCTGAGTTTTCCTATAACAACAGCCATCACTCGAGCATTGGTATGCCACCTTTTGAGCTGTTGTATGGAAGGAGGTGTCGTACCCCCATTTGCTGGGGTGAGGTAGGGAAACGTGTGATGGGTAGTACAGAGATAGTGCTTCAGACGACAGAGCAGATACGGCAGGTCCAACATAGGTTATTGACCGCTCAGAGTCGCCAGAAGAGTTATGCGGATAGGCGACGATCCGAACTCGAATTTCAGGTCGGTGATTTCGTGCTCCTGAAGGTATCTCCTTGGAAAGGAGTGATCCGATTAAGGAAGAGGGGCAAGCTGGGACCCGGCTTATTGGGCCGTTTAGGGTGATCGCGAGGGTGTGCAAGGTAGCGTATCACTTGGAGCTACCTGCAGAGTTGAGCCAGATTCATGATACCTTCCACATGTCGCAGCTGAGTAAGTGTATTGTCGATGAGTCGGCAGTGGTACCATTAGAGGATATCGAGGTGGACGCGAGTCTTAATTATGCTGAGAGGCCGATCGCAATATTGGATCGGAGGATCAAGGTTCTGAGGAAAAAGGAAGTGCCCCTGGTTCAGGTCCAGTGGCAACGTCGGAAAGGGTCCAAGCTGACCAGGGAGCCAGAGTAAGAGATGTGGGAGCAGCATCCGGAGTTGTTCACAGTATGAGACTTCAAGGGCGAAGTCTGGTTCTAGTGGGGGAGAATTGTAATAGCCTGAAATCCAGGTTAGCTTTATGACCCTTCTATTTTGGAGAGTTGACATATAAGTCCCTTAAAGTTGAAAGGATGATTTGGTGAGTACGCTGGGCGTACTGGGGTGTATGTCGCGCGTACTCGCGTGCTTAATTTATACGCGTGTTCATCCGAGGTTACGCTGGGCGTAACTGGCCCAGATGCAAAACCCTAATTTGTGGCCTTGCACTATAAAAGGAACATGCAGTCCTTTGTCGTAGCCACCATACACCCTTGAGTGAGTCCTTGAAGAGCTGAGAATCGTGCTTTAGCTTGTGTGCGTGTGTTTGAGCTTGAAGTTATCTTTTCAGGGTGAAGAAAGAGAAGAAGGAGCCATTATTGAAGCTTGAAGTTGAAGAACAAGTGTATATCCGAGTTCTACAGTGGTTGGAGATCCTTCCTGAGGTAAAAAGCTTAAAGCTTTCCTTGTTCTTCATAAGTTTTTCTTGATGGACCATTTTTAGGGTTTTTGGTTCAAAGTTGGAGACTTTATGTGCAAAGAGTCTCCATAAGCTTAAATCTGACCTTTTCTAGTGTAATATGTGTTGAGGAGTCATAAAAATCGAGTCTTGGATGTGGATCTTGTGTCATGCATAAATTATAGTCTCATTATGGAAAGAGGAAAGGTGTTTTGAGTACAAAGTGACCTTTACAGCCATGCAAAGGCTTAAAGGTTCCAACTTTATGGTTTAAGACATATTAGAGGGGTCAGATATGAGGTTTGGATGCAAGTCTTAAACGTTTAAGACTTGAATGTGCTGAACAAATAAACTGGGTATTACGCTGGGCGTAATCCCAGTACGCGCCGCATAAGGGGTTGCGTACCCCGTTTCTTGAGTGCAAGAGTACGCCCCACGTACTGCTTGTTGTTGACTTTTATTGACTTTTAGGGTTTTAGTCAACATGTGGACTTTTGGGTCAGGTAGGGGTAAAATGGTCTTTTACCCTTCTGTGGAATTTTAGAAGGAATATAATATAGCCTTGAGAGCCATTAATGATATAGAATGATTATTCGATGTGATTAGGCGAGGCTAGGTCGCGGTTACGAGATTCAAAAATATCGAGCACGTGAGACTTAGACATTATACGAGGTGAGTCTTCTCACTATACTATACCTGGAAGGGTACCTATATGTGTGACCGGAAGGTCTGGTATGCTATAAGATATATGTATTGTATGTTAAGTTTCTTGTTATGTATGCGTTATGTATGCTATGCTTGATATGGGCCGGAAGGCATTATGTTATGGTCCGGAAGGCATTATGATGAAGACCGGAAGGTCAGGGAGTTATGGACCGGAAGGTCAACACGGGTAGGACCGGAAGGTTTACCGGGTCGGGATGGAAGTCCCCTGAGACACATGGACCAGAAGGTCATGGCATGAAAGGGCGTATGTGTGTAATTGGTATATTGAGGAACTCACTAAGCATTTATGCTTACAGTTGTTGTGTTATGTGTTTCAGGTACTAGCGAGGACCGTAGGAAGGCGCCGACATGACTCGTACACACACACACACACACTCAGGTGGATTGTGATATATTTGATCTTTGGATTTGACGTGTTTCGTATTATGATTATGATACATTGGATTTTTATGGTTTGATTTGGATGAAATTATGTTTTAAGAAATGAAAAATTGTTTTGAAAAATTACGTTGTTACAAATTTTGATGGAGATAATTTGGGTGATGAACATAAAGCTAAGTTTCCCGATAACCTTTTTCACAATATGCCCCCTCTACTGCATTGCAATTGATGTTAATGAAGATATCCAATCATAGATGGTAGATGTCAATCATAAAAGATTGAATGTCTCCGTATATTTAAGAACAAAGACCTTCTAAAATGGGTGATTGGAAAAAATGTCTTCAAGAAGGTTTTCAGACGAAGGCAAGTAGATCGACCAAATCAAGGTATGAGGTTGTGTGTGTTGGGAAAAAATTGTTCTCGGTTACTAAGAGCAAAAGGAATTAAAAATTCTAGCAGACTTTTCCAAGTTAATAAATTTGTTGACGTACACACATGTTCATTAACAATGTTGCAACCTAATAATCGACAAGCAAACAAACATGTTTTGGGTGAATATCTTGCTAATGTTTTGGCTGAAGATTATAGTAGAGTATATCAGGGACAAGATATTATTAATGATATGAATGCTCAATTGAAAATCAGTATCTCATACCATCAGGTTTGGCGTGTGAAGCAATATGTACTGTTGTTTTTAAGGGGTATTAAAGAGGATTATTTTACCAAACTGCCGACTTATTTCTACAATTTGGTCGAACATAATCCCAACACGGTGACACATATTCAAATAGATGGTGAAGATCAGTTTGAATTCTTGTTTGTCGCACTTGGTTGCTCGGTTAGTATTACTGTATTTTATTATTTTTATTTTTATTTTTGGTGTACCTAACTATAATCAGTGTATTTGAATATATATATACAATGTATTGTAGGTAAGCAATTTTGTTAATTGTTGTAAGCCGGCCCTTCTAGTAGATGGAGCCCACCTAAAGGGAGAGTTCAAAGGTATCATGTTACTTGCAGTTACAAAGGATGGACAAAACCAAATATTACCGGTTGCATATGGTATATGCAAAAATGAGTGTACAGATTCTTGGACATGGTTTTTTTTTCAAAAACTATGTGATTGCATAGGTGATATGGAGGATCTTACAATTATATATGATAGGTCTCCATCTATAAACACATCTGTTGCCCACATTTTTCCACACGCTCATCACAGAATATGTGGTGTCCATTTATATTTCAACATAATAGCTAGATACGGGAAGAGTAAGACAGTTAAAGGAATTTTTTTGGAGGCTTGTAGAGCCTATACAGTTGAGGGTTTTAATGATGTCATGGACCTTATGAAAATGACAAAAGAACCAATATGAGAATACTTACAATGTATAAATCTTGAAACTTGATCTAGGGCATATTTTAGAGGCAACCGATACAATCTTATGTTGTCTAACAGTGCGGATTCTATAAATGCATTATCTCACCATGCACGTAAGGTGTCGATACTGATGTTGATCGACCTTTTCATGCAACAATGCAACGGTGGTAGTTTCAAAGACGTAACTTTGCAGGTAGTAAGTTGTAATATTAATGTTTGTGTTAAATGCTATTGATCTTAACTTTGTAATTTTCTCTATTTTTAGTAGAAGCAACAATAACTCTCACCCCTTGGGTCGATGATATTGTAAAAAAAATAAAAATACTTTTAGTAATTGGGATGTTCGTGTGATCTCAAGTAAGAAATGCGAGGTCAAAAAGGGGACACAAAACGTCATTGTTGATTTTAGACAAATGTCATGTACATTTAGGCGTTTGTAATTTGACGACATACCATGTGATCATGTCATAAGAGTGCTAACAATCAACAATTACCAAGACTGTTCGATGTATGAATTAAAAGCTTACCATACTGAAACATTAGGACAACATAAGAGGAATCAGTAAACCCTTTATCAAATCCATTCGAATGGGGGATCCTTGATGATTTGATGATTGTTAGGCCACCTATAATGGATAAACGTCAACAAGGTAGGCCAAGAAACATAGAACACATTCTATCCCAAGGAAAGGGTCCAATATGAAAATAGTGTTCTACATGCGGCCAAGCAGGACACATGAGAAACAATTGTTCTGGAAGAGCATCCAGCAATGGAGCAATTCGCACGAGAATTCCTACTATGGAGACAACATTTTATATTGGGGATTTTGCGAGTTGTTCATAGAGCTGTAATGTCGATTATGATTTAAAACTACCTTAAATTGAAGATTTTTTTAATTTATTATGTATTTTAGTGTTTTTATTAGTTTTCTAAGATGTTATTCTTATGCTTTTATATTTTAATTTAGTTTGAACATCATAAGAGCAAATGAAGTTTTTATACATGATTTTTAAAAATACATGGAAATTAACGGTAAACAAAAATATTAATCTGAAAAAACATATAGCAAACCCAAGACATGCTAATCTTACACCAAATTTTTAACTAATTATTAACCTTAGGGAACTTCAATGTGTACTTCTCTTTCTCGATTGTTATATACTCATTCCTAATTCTGATTTTATCTTCGGAACGATCCTTTTGCACCCTAAGATGTATCATCTCTATGTCCTTGTTAGCAAGCTATTTTTTAGTTATTTGATAGTATTCTTAGTCTTTTTGATCCATTCTTTGTGCTCTTTGATTTTCTTTTTAGTAAGGTCTATCCATTATTGATCTTGTTTGCATTCCAATGCAATAACTTTACGACATTGACTGAGAAGTCGGGATGACTCTTTATCCTATTTTTGTTGTTCTTCAGCCCTTTTCAATTCTTGAAAACTTTCATCCCACATATATGCGCCTTCCAAAGAGGGTGTAACAATGGGGTCAACTGGATCACATTAGTAACAATCTCTTTGTCTCATTAGCAAATTTTGAACTTTCAAGATGAACTCAGAATAAAGTTGAGATTATATATAATATTTTCAATAAGTAAATGATCATATATGTCATATTTATACATCCTAGTAATCTTCAAATCATACTCCAAAGGCAACCATTTCGTAGTCAGAGTTGGAATTCATAGATGATTGTTTGACATGACAAGTCACTATAGTAACCTCCAAATTGTAGTCAATGTTGGAAATGGCTACACATAGATGACTGTTTGACATGATAATTCATTGTAGTACATAGAGATTCCACTAGACTGGTCAAGTCCTTGTTAACTCCTTTTTATTATGTTAAATCTATACGAAACGAACACCCATATCATCTATACGAAACAAACACCCATATTCAGAAATGTTGTCCAATGTGGCAACTTCTTCGAATGCAGTAGCTGGTTCTAATTCTCCACGACCATGGAAGATAATTGGGGTGTTAGTTGTAACACGATGTTGGATTAGTGTTAAGGAGGGTGTAACGCCACTGGCTCCCCAATATTGTCTGGTAGGTGATGAATGGACCAACACACGATCCCCAATATATTCTATCGCGATATATATAAAATTACTTTTCCTAATGAAACACTTGAATTTATAAATTAAACATTCAGTTACATACATATCACATCCAACTACATAGGACCAACACACGATCCCCAATAAATTTTGGTCATCCTTTGACGAAACTCTAAAGCTGCACTTTTTGGGTCTACAAGTTCACGTATCTGTTGTTCTGATACTAGTTTTTCCATAAACATACAAACAAATACAACACAATCTCCCAACCCGCTGCTTTGTTGGGGAACATTATCTTTGAGAGTAAATGTCATATTCAATGGTCACCTGGGATGTTCTTCCTCTGCCAATAATTAATTTTGTCTAAAATTTTTGCCACCCACACCTCACATCTGCTAAAAGTTCCATTTTATTCAAACTTTTCAAACACACTCATACTGAGACTGTCATATAGATGGACTTCCATTAACTCCAGTCGTAGTTTCCCAAACAACCAATGATTTGGATAGGAATGAATCGGCATATAAACCAACATCAAGTTTAAAAAATAATTAATTATTAATATTTTGATACAAAAATTAGACTAATGAATATAATTTCAATAAAACAATAATATACCATATCCACATCCCACCAAGGAACTATAATGTTGGCTTATGTAGCTACCCCAGACATAAATGCCCTCCAATTGTTACTATCTTCCAGAAGATGCCAAACAAAAAAAAAATTGGAGGCATTATGGTATACTGGTCAGCTTGAAACCATCTCTCCATCAACAGTCTAATCCAATTCGTGATACACTACGAAGGTTATGATACTTTGGTTATAAAGTAATAAATAAATAATCACTTATAGGCATACATTTATAAATACTTACTGCTTCATCTAATGAACCGTTTTGTGTATGCCCAAACAACACGCACCAAAACGCTCTAACTAATATCAAATTGTAGAATCTGTGTTGCACGTTATACACATGAAAAATAATTAAGTAAGCACCGCCTACTACATAAGGTTGCGGGCATAAAACTGAAAAGTCATGAGCAACACCGAATAATGGAGGAGTAGGAGGGGTTGTTGATCTGACATCCACCTTCTTCTTTGCTATTCTCTTTGGCTTCAGTGTCATGTGTAACTAAAACATTTCTCAAACATTTTTATCATTATTTTATGAACATTTGACATAAAAAATATTCTTTCCATAATAGCTTTTAATGTATACCTGCGTGAAAGTACACATAAACTTTGATGGATTACGAAGCCTATGTCTATTGGGTGTAGCTACATTATCATGAAAGTGACTTGTACTCTCTAAGATTATTACATCGTCACCTAAAACCTACATTCATATGTTATAATTATTTATAAAATATATGTATTTATTAACAAATTATATCATAAATATAAGGTGTAATTAGCTTTTAAGCTTCATTATCATCAAAATCCAAAATATCCTCATCGAAGTGATTTGTATTCCTCCCCCGTTCGTCTAACGCCTCTTCATCCAACACCTACATTAATACGTTATAATTATTAATAAAATATACAAATTTATTAACACATTATATCATAAATATAAGGTATAATAACTTTTTCAGCTTCATTATCATCAAAAACATCATCATCGAAGTGATTTCTATTCAGTTCCCCTTCATCTAAAACCTACATTAATACATTTTAATTATTAATAAAATTTACATATTTATTAACAAATTATATCATAAATCTAGGGTATCACTAACGTTTTCATCAAAAGAATAATTTGTTTGAAACTTCCCCAGTTAATCAAAATTTATGTTGTTTCATATACTTTCGTCATTCACTTCTTCCACGGTCACCACAGTGCATTGTCGGTTCAAATACACCTCTTGTTCGAGTGCAATTAACCGATTCGCCAACTCTTCTAAACATAGTTTCCTACTATCTTTCTCTAGCTTGGGATCAGCCACTAGACGATAGGCTACACGAAGATTCGTATTGCCTCCTAAAATGCTTCCATATTGGGATAGAATTGAAGACAGTTCACCATACACATGCTCTTGATGTAACACCAAAAAAAACATGCCAATTTAAGAAAATTTAAATCATTCAAAAACCAATAATTATTACAAATTTGTTTTCAAAATGGTTCCATGTCAGAGTATCCCAGAATCAAATCATAAAAATATAAGAAGGTTCACGATCACGCCTTCGCCTTCCCGCGATCATCAGAAGTACCTGAAAAAAATCCAAAACTGTAAGCCCAAAGCTTAGTGAGTTCCCCCAAAATACCAACACCATAAAATCATAAACATATCATCGCAAATAAACAACATACATATAGAGTCTACAGAATTACTGGATTGTCCTCACTAGGCCTGCAGTTTATTTGGCCTACTCTCAGAACCTTAAGCAAGTCTGGTCCGCCCACCCGGGCCTTTAACCTATCTGGAACGTTTTTCGGGCCTACGACATGATTGATGTGGCCTACCGGCCTGTAGTTTATTCGGACCGCCCTGGGTATGTTGGCCTACAACACAAAGAATGGTCGCCTCGACCCACCCCAAAAAAAGAATCACATGCACATAAATATCATACGCTAGCTAGCATGTACTGATAGTCATACAGATCTAACAGATCACTAACATAATAGAATCATCCTATAACCAGGATACCGATCTAACCGGTCACTAACATAACATCATCCTATATACTAGGATACCGACTAACAAGTCACTAAGTGAAAGACCCAAACTTTTGTATTTCTGAAAGACCCAAACTTTCATACTTCACAATATTATTACTCCAAAACATGCTACTTGCATATTCATAAACGCAATATTTTAGATTGATAAATAGGTTACAAACTACTGGATACAAACCGTCTATTACAAAATGTTATATACTACATAACTACCCAGGATATTGTAATTTATACAAACATAAACTGAAGTACAAAAGTACTATTACAAACTATTCTAAATCTTTCAGTAGTATATGATCATACTGATTACTTATCACCTGCAATTGTTAAACATTGATAGGGTAAGCGGTGACACTTAGTGAGTTTAATAATAGATACAATATAACGTTATGCCATATATATATATATATATATATATATATATATATATATATATATATATATATACACACACACATCAATATGGCAGAAGCAAAGACGAACAACAAATACATATGTGAAATCATGTGACAAGCGTTCATATCAATCAAAGACTTTATTCAAATATATACTTCTCAATGCTTGATATACATCAATAAAAATTTGGCCCAAATGGCATAGAAGACATACAATTTCTAATTAACATCTTGTTAGATTTCAGGCTTATAGTCCCGTCTAACCATTTGCCAATGCCATAGAATAGAAGTCATTCTCTTACGGAGACATGCTCTACATGGCTAGAGGCTACGTACCAGTACCAATGTGAATCTAAGTCCTTTCACTGATCATATGGTCAAAGGTATTACATTTGCTATAAAAATAGCGAATAAAATAACACGGGAAAATAACCCGGAATAATAACACTGAAAAACACATAGCATATATAACACATAACATACAATTGTTCCTATATATTGAACTCACCTTGAATTAACTGGGGGTCAAAATAGTAATTTGGGCAGCACTTCGTTACTATAAATAACTTTCTTCTATAAAAACCGGGAGATATATTGAAAACCGAGCTCTGCGAAGGTAGGGCTTCAAAACCGAAAAGATAAATTTTTCGGGCTTCTCGGGAGCTTCGGGACGTGTTTCGGGTGCTAAAATTGATACCGGGGCTTCGGGGGAAGTCAAAATAGTGAAAATATGGAATTAGGGTGAAAAAGTGTCAAAATCTCAAAATTACCCGGGAAGGCTCGCATGCCTCCTATTTATAGGGTGAGAGGGTTCGGATCCGAGGACTAAGAAGTCTCCACGTTGCATCTGCGAGGATCGGTCCGGAGGGGGTGACAAAGCAGGCACGAAGCAACTCGGTGGCAGCAGCTGCGAGGGCCAGCGAGGCTCGGACGCGACACGCATCGCACATCAGATGTGGCACATCTCGGTGATGTAGCTGCTTCGTGCAAGGGACGTGGCAGCAATGAGGGTCTCCGCTGGCTTCTTAGATTTCGAACATGCAAGGAGGACACGTCTCCAGCTCGCATACGTGGCACACATAGGGACGAGTGACGTGGTCGGTACTGTTCATGCGAGATTTCTCGGAAAATGTGCCCCAAGCTTCTAAAATTCATAACTTTCGCATACGAGCTCCGTTTTTGACGTTCTTTATATGCACGCGTAGCTAAAATTACGCTCTACAACTTTCGTTTAGACTTCATTGGCTAATTTTGAATTTAATTTTAATATTATTATTTTTAACAGACCGGGACAGGAAAATCCGTTAAAAATTTATAACTTCTTCATTCGACATTCGTTTTTGTCAGACTTTTTACCGTTGTACTACTAACGACAAGACCTTAAATTCTCGTTTAGGTTGTGTCTCTTATAAATCACTCGATCTAAAATTCGAGTTTTTAGCTGTCTACTGCTAAGCTGAAACTTCGAAAAATCATAACTTCCTTGTACGAAGTCAGATTTTGGCATTCTTTTTATCGAACTTCTCGGTTTAATGAATACTACGACTTTCATTTAAATTACTAAGGCTAAAAAGTAGTTTATCAAAAACTCACTTTTTACGTCATTCGGTACCGTGCCGGTTTTTGTCGCGGATCTTCGATTGGTCATAACTTGTTCGTTATAGCTTGTCGAATTTTCATATCATAACAGTTACCACACTTCAATCAAAATTATGACCAATCGAAGATCCGTGAATTGTTGGGATTAACAGTTACCACACAAACAAGGAGTGAATAACCACACTTCATATCCTTACCACACTTCATAGCCATGCAAATTGTTGGGATTAAAACCCTAATTGAGATTTGATGAACAAGATGCGGAAAATAAGATCAAACATAGATATGAAGATTATGTCAAATGATCACTCGATTTATTGAAATATGAGGAATAAATTAAACTTAGGAAACAAGAATCTAACTCTACAAGAAACCTCACAACGTGGCGGCTACATTTTGCCTCACTCTTAACCCTAATAATGAATAATACATGACTATTTATAAGGAAAATACAAGTCTTGGGCTTTTAACTTACACTTCATCAAGGAGCCCATTGCCATCATCCATGGAGTTCTTTTAAACCCTAAAATATCCCCCTCAAGGTATGGAATGGATGACAATGCTTTAACTTCCAAAACAAGCATCTAGCAAATAAAAAGATCTTGCAACGAGGAATAGATGAAACAATCCACGAATCTTGATTCTTCAATAGTCCTCAAACGCGGGCTCTAGGATATATAAATCAAGAACTAAAGTAATGTCTTTAAACTTCATTTTCGAATATAATACCAAAAAAAATCTTCATGAAAACCAAACCCGCCGTAAAAACCCATTTCAAAACAAAGAAACTGAATCATTTGTTGTCTTTGAAGAGCTCCCCATCTAAGTCACAATGATCTTCAAATAAGCTAATGATATAAGCCATCAAAAAATATCATGTAACAACCCAAACTTTAAGATTCATAATGTCACTTGGTCGAGAACTAGAAGTCATAGATATAACAAGTCCTTAGCAGAGCTCGATAAAGAACTTCCGCTATAAAGGATACTTCTCTGTAAAAGCTTTAACAGAGCTCGATGAAGAACATCTACTGTAAAAGCCACCTTCATAATTCTACCACAAGCTTTATAAAAAATCTTCAAATTTGAAAGTTACAAATCCAATTTCGAATGGCCATATCAAATTCTCCCCTGATTTATAATCAAAAACAGGATTATAAAGTCTTCTAATGGTCATGTGAATGATCTTGAATGGATAAAACTTACTATGCTCCCCCATGAAAAAATGATATAAACGATGAAGTATAAAATCCGAAAAAGACGTGAAAATTTGTCGTTGTGACGAAAACCGACTTTCTGAACCGCCAAGACATGATGGAACCCATAATTTTCGTTTCACGAAAAAAAATATGTGCGTTAAAAAATCCAAAACTGTTCACAGACCCTCAAATTTGCAAACTTTTCGAAAAATGGATTGAAACTGTAACTTTTCTGAAATTCTGGGACTGAAAATGTAACTCTGCATCAATTTCCCTTTTAATTGTAACAATTTCTGGAATTGATCCAAAAATGCCAAGCTTTGAAAACATGGATCAAAAGTGTCAAATCATTGAAGCTTCAGGGATCAAAAACGTAACTTGAATATCTTCTTCCTAAATACCGCTGATTAAAAGAACACGACTATAACGGTGATTTAATTCCAAATCCAATATTTCCAAACAGCGAACATTTGTAATTTGAACACTAATCCAAACAACTCCTATTTATACTTCTGCGAATCCAAACAATTCCCATTTATAGTTCCGTTCCAAGCGCAAACTTGCGAATCCAAGCCATTTGCAGTCTCAATTTCAAATCGTTTCACTGTGAATCAAGTGATTTCAATCTCGCTGCGAATCCCAGTCAACCACGAATCCAAGGAATCAAACTTCAAATCAATCATTCGTTCCGAGCACATAGTTGCGAATTCGAGTCCAGTATTATTTCCGATTCCGAGTTCCTAGTTCAACAATGATATCAATTCCGATTCTTCAACATTTCTTCTAATTTTGACTTTTAGCTTTGACCATCGAAAACAATTAACGCCAAGCAACAAAATCAATTTTTATCAACTCAATTTCCGGCCTAAACATATCAACTTCCAGATCAAATATCACATTCAATCAGTACAAATGCCATCTGTTCTTCGTATTTTCATCATCAGTTCACGTAAACAATAGAGGAATATCATGAATAGTAGCTTGAACAAAATTTTGATTCCAGGACGCCAAAAAAACCAATAATCTTCAATAACTTGTGCATAAAATCATCAAACCAAGAACCGATACTTCAAAAATCAATAGATCTTCAAAGACCCGCTTTGATACCACTTGTTGGGATTAAAACCCTAATTGAGATTTGATGAACAAGATGCGGAAAATAAGAACAAACACAAATATGAAGATTATGTCGAATGATCACTTGATTTATTGAAATATGAGGAATGTATTAAACTTAGGAAACAAGAATCTAACTCTATAAGAAACCTCACAACATGACGGCTACATTTTGTCTCACTCTTAACCCTAATAATGAATAATACATGACTATTTATAGGGAAAATACAAGTCTTGGGCTTTTAACCTGCACTTTATCAAGGAGCCCATTGCCATAATCCATGGAGTTCTTTGAAACCCTACACAAATTAACTTGGTACACCCAATGTTACAACCACCTAATCAATGTGCCAGTTAACCACACACACTTCATTGATCTATGATTAACATCGAGCTACCCTTTGCTACACACTTCCAGTCTCATATTAGTGTGTCGGTTAAGCACACATGCTCCACTAACGACTTAATAGGGTGCAAAGTGCAATTTCATGGGTTAGCACCATATTCAAATTTTCCTAAAGTAACTATGATTGGGAATTTAATAAAGTTTAGTTACTTTATATTTATCATCATACTTTTAATAAAGGGAGAATTATAGTCATGTCCTACCCGTTCGGCTAGCGACCCTCCACCAGTCAAGGAAGTGGTGGGTGAGAGTCGACACCCATTAAACCGCCATTTTATAGGCAATAACCTTATACCCCCCTTATAGACCGACTTCATGAATGAGGCGTACTAACGGTAAGACTGACTTGCTCTTATATATATATATATATATATATATATATATATATATATATATATATATATATATATATATATATATTAAATCTATAATATTATAATAGTATAAGGGTTGAATTTTAAACTTTTAAAATTGTAAGGTTTTAACTTGGAATTAAAGTATTAAGGGGAGGGGGGGCTTTACAAATTCCAAAACTTGAGGGCAAGTTTTGAAAAATTCAAAAAAATTCAATTCCATAACATATGAGTTTAATGTAGGATTTAAAACCTTTAATGAGGAAAAAGACTCTTCAATTGTCTAACCTATGGCTTTAATGAAGGTTTAACACACAAAACTTTTTGTTTTCCATAGCTTGAGGACAAGTAATGGAATCCACTAATAAAATATTAAGATGATCAATTCAACTAACAAGCATGTCAAGAAAACTATGATCTAGATTAAACTCATATGAACAAGACAATTCAAATCAAACAATTTTCATGTAACTAGCCTAACCATTAAACTAATACAAAACATAAAACTTTTGAAATTTATCTTCTGAATTGGATTAGAATGATCATTACCACATCAAAAACAGGTTTATAAGTTCAAAAATAGCTTAGGGTAATGATTCTAGTCCAATTCCAGCCTAAAAAGTCGAAAATATGCACTCTGGGCCTCCTACTCGTCGAGTGTATGAACCTACTCGATGAATAGGATAAATTTGTTCATGGACTCGGCGAGTCCACAGTTCAGATAGCCAAAAGATCGATTTTTTTTAGCAATTTGCATCAAGTATAATTGAAAACAAGCCTTGGCTCTGATACCATTGTTGGTTTTTGTATACTACAACATCCTATGGTGCGCATACAGCCCTAAATACCATGGCTCTATGTTTTCACTAATTATACATGCAAAGGTGTTTCCAAGGTATTAAGCATATACCTAGGATGTAATTTGACATAAACACTACAAGATACTAGTTAGAGTAACATACCTTTTATGTCGCTTGAAGTCTTGATGTATTTGGTGTTGCTAGAAACACTTTGGCATTTAAGAACTTAGTGCCCCAATTGTTGCACCTCAAATGGACTCACAACTCACCTAGAACATAGGTGACTCTTGAGAGAGAAACTCCATGGACCAAACACCACCATGAACTCCAAGAACATGTCAAGTGTATATGGGTGGTGTTTTTAGGTCATGATGCATGTATTTATATGTGTGGATTCCAAGGGTCATTGGTATAACCCAAATCCATACCCATGGGTTTTATGATCCATGGTTCATGTGGCCCAACTCTTTATGTATCCATACATAAACTTGGTCCAACATGGATCATAAGCCCAATATATATAAATATAACTAATTACCATAATTAGTCCCCATAGATTTAATTAGTCTCCTTTGATCACTAAATTAATTCCAAATTAATTCTTGATCAATACTAATTAAAACATATGATTTCATATTAATATATTATAACTTATAATATATTAACAAATCATATATAACCTTCTCTCAAGAGTCCATCCTAACAAATTGTCCTGGTGTTATGCAAACCAAATGGACCATTCTACTCTCAGTTCGAGTACATACCAATAATAGTTATGAGATTTGACATCTAATCCAATAGTATTCACTAGTCAGAGTATGACACAAAGGAATTCTTAGGCTTGGGTAGCCTTACCACTTAAGTCTTCTGGAATATGGTTGTTGAACCAGGGGCAAGACTAGGGTCTCTGTGTAGGTCGAGGATTGTTGTATCCCGGGTTGAGGAGGGATTATCAGAATCGGGAGGAATTGGAGAGATGGTGTGTGCACAAATTCGTGAATCCATTTTTCAGGTTTAGTATCGGATTGGAAATGAGTGAGGGGTAATGATATCCATATGATGTCTCAGGCTGGAGTGGGTCAGTTTCATTGGTATAGGAAGAACCGTGAGACGCATGGAAGCAGTAGGTGGTAGACGATAGAGGTTGGAGGTGAAACGACTTCAGATGGGGTTTTAGTATTCTCTTGGGGTAAAGCAAACTTCGTGACTTTTGTGTCACAATGATCTGAGATAGTTATTTTGAGAAGGAAGTCGGTAATTCATTTTATTGGGTGTGGAGTGGGTAACCTTTCGAGGTTCAACTACTAGGTCAAAGTTCACCTTTTCGTGGATATGAGGTTTATTGGAAACAATCTTATATCGAGGAAGCAATGGAAGTTTAAATTTTTGGCAGGATAAATCCCTTATTTGGGAAATGTGGCAACTGAGTATGTTGGGCGTATGTGCATGTACGCTTAGCGTACTCATGTGCATGATTTTTAAGCGGAGCCACCTAGTAAGTTGGGCGCACCAGAGGGTACGCTGTGTGTACTAGGCACTGAATGAAAAACCCTAGTTGAGGGGTGTCCCTATATAAAGAATGAGATGGCATCATTCCTGGCCACCATCCTCAGATTGAAAACCCTCTTAAACCCTAAACCTCGTTCATGGAGCTTGTGAGTGCATTTGAGAGCCTTTTAGTGTTTTGTGTGTTCTTGGAGTGAAGAAGAAGCTTTGGAGAAGAAGGAGTGATAGTCCATCCCCTTGGATCTGAGCATATCTATGTTGGGAGTTTCATATAGAGGTATAAAGCTTCAAGCTTTCTCACTCTTTTGATTTGTGCATCTTAGTAGAGTATTTTAGGTTTTTGTCCCAAAAGTTGGAGACTTTATGAGATATTGAGCTCCAGATACTTTGAGCAACCCCTTTGAGTGTGTTTAGTGGTGTAACGTCATAAAAATCAAGACTTGGATGTTGGAATCAAGCCATGCATGAGATATGAGCATTTTGTGATAGAAGAGTGAGAGTTTTGTGTTGTTGTGACTTTATCAGCCATGCCAAGGCTTAAATTCACTGACTTTACGGAGTAAGAGATATTAGGGAGTCTAGATCTATGATATGAGCCAAGGTCTTAATGGATTAAGACCAACTGAGTAGAAAGAGTGAATTTGGGAAGTACGCCCCGCGTACTAATCAAGTGTCCCCGATGGCCAATCTGGATTCGTGAGTACGCTGAGCTTACCAAGGGAGGTACGCCTCGCATAACCTCACTGTGGACTTTTTGGGCTAAATCTCATTTTGGGCTTTGAGTGTTGGGCCTAGATTTTGGGCTTGTTGCAATAGAGTTTTGGACCAAAGGAATATATATATATATATATATATATATATATATATATATGTGTGTGTGTGTGTGTGTGTGTGCTTTGGGCCTTTGAGTTGGGCTTGCCATTTAGATTTGAGAGTTGGGCCTCGGAAGAGCCCATTTGTTATTGGGCATTGGTGGGCCCAATGGGTTTTAGGTTATTGATCGGTTGGTTAGAGGACTACCTTTAGACCTAATGAGTAAGATTTTGGACTTAGTTCTTAATTAGGTTAATTGTTGGTTTGGCTCAGAGATAGAGGCCCGTGCATAGCAACAACATTTATAGGGGTTGTTCATCATTCGAGGTGAGTCTTCTCACTATATTTACCATGAGTGGTATCTTTGTATGAATGAGATGTATTATGTGCTTACTTGTGTATGGTGATATTCTGCATTATGTCTTTGTGATTTATGTTGAGTATTATTATTATGAGCTTATTGAGTTAGGACTGGAGGGTCCATCCGAGTTTTCAGACCGGAGGGTCCCACTAAGACACATTGATCTGAGGGTCTTATCTGAGTGGCCATGAGAGGCTATTGAGATATGTGTGGTATTTTGAGGAACTCACTAAGCTTTGTGCTTACCATGTTATGTGATATGTGCTTTAGGTTTTCTCAAGATCACGGGAAGGTACCGACTTGATTTTACACACCAGAGAAAGAGTTATGCTTTGAGGATCCTAGATTATTAATCAAACAATTATGGAGTCGCATTTTGTAAATTAAATCAATGAGATTTTTGTGAAATGTGTTATAAGAATTATGTGATTTTAAAATGAAAATTTTGTTTGAAAATTTACGGTGTTACAGAAAATCTGCCCACTCGAGCACCAACTCGGCGAGTACATGAACTGGACTCGTCGAGTTGGTCATTTAATAAGGGGACTCGGCGAGTCACCCAGTGGAATTGGCACGTTCACTGGGCAGAAAGTAGAAATTCGATTTTTTACACTTCGAAAATCAATATAACATCAAGTATAATAGAAAAGAAGCCTAGACTCTGATCCCACTAAAGTGTTTTGATCATCCTAACAGCCTTAAGGTGCACATATAACCCTAAATGTTTTGTATCTATGTTTTCTCTAATTATACATACTAAATGATATTCCAAAGCATTACCCTAACTAGCATAGAATCATGGGTACTTGTATAAAAAAAACTATTTATAACACATACCTTTTCTTGTAGTTTGATTCCTTGGACCTTTAAGATCCTAGAGCCCCAAATGTGATGCCTCAAATGCTTCACACTACATCACCAACAATGGAGGAGTTGAGAGAGGATTACCTGCTTCACAAATTCGGCTAGCACTCTTCTAAGCTCACTTAGGTGCCTATTTAAGTAGCCAAGGGGTTTCTTATATAGTGTGGCAAAACTAGGGTTACACCATGTAAACCCTAATGTGCATGACCTTCCATATTCCTTATGCTCCATAGGTTTAAACCTCCATGGATCATCCATGGGTTGTCACATGGGTTTAGCCCAACATAAGGAATCCTGGATCATTGGCCCACACCATAAGAATGAATGATTTACCAAATCAACCCCTTTTATTTTATTAGTCTCTTTTGATAAAAAAAATTAATTCCAAATTAATTCTTGATCAATACTAATTAAATAATATGATTTCATATTAATATATTAGAACTTATAATATATTAATAAATCATGAATATCCTCTTCTCAAAAGTCCATCCTTACAAATTGTTCTGGTGCCATGCAACCCAAATGGACCATGCTACTCTCGGGTCAAGTACATACCAATTATAGTTATGGGCTTAGACACTAAATCCAACGGTTTGGACTCTTAGTATGAGTCGGGATCCAATTATTAATTGGATGTTATTTTGTGATTGATAGCGTAAGGATTTTAGCGGGCCAACATCCAGAGATTTTTCTGTGACATTCAACAGTACGAGGTGAGTTTCCTCACTATGTTTAGCGGATCGAGGGAACCAATGTCGGCTGATGGTTTGATATTTTAGTATGCTCATTGTCTACGTGACTCTTGCATGTGTTATGTGTCTATGTTTACCGGGTGGGGCTCGATGTCGGACGCGGCCCAATGATTGTACTGTATGCTATTATCTTTGTGATTATCGCATGTGTTTGTTTGATTATATGATTATATGTATACTGGGCTTGGACCGATGCCAGGCGGGGCCTGATGACCGACAGATCTGTATACCGAGCGGGGCCCATTACGTGTTTATTTATGTATGTATGATATGTGGTATTTTGGGGAACTCACTATGCTTTGTGCTTGCAATTTTCAGTTTTATGTTTCACGTACTTCATGATTGAAATGGAAGAGCCCGGGATGGTTGCAGAGCACACACTACATTTTTCCACATTTTGAGAATTACTCTGATATGTTTGGATGTGTTGACATACTTTGATCTTTTTAGGGTTGGATGACAATGTTTGGATTAATGTTTTATAAAATCAAAAATAAAATTTTTTGGTCATATTTTTGGGACGTTACAGTTACACTTTAGTCCTAAGTTTTTTTTTTAACATAAAAGTCCCGATTATTTGTAAAAACACGATAATATGTCATTTCCTATTAAAAGAAAAAAAAAGAGACTTTTTTGTTAATTTGAGCCAAAATGAAATATTCGTGACTTTTATGTTCATACAAAACTTTAGACTGATCAAGTGTAACTTTTCGAAAATATTGGGACTTTCCTGACAATTTCCATTTCACAATCAGTGAAATATTGAGGTATTTGATAGAACCAACGCCAAACCCACCCATGGTTTTATCAACAATGACTTTGTCCCAAGAAACATAACGTATCTTTGCTTTATCCTTCGATCCACCCTAAAGAGAACTCCTTTGAATTTTCTCTAGCTTGGTCAAAGCACTAGCAGGTGCGACAGAGAGTGACAAGTAATATTTTGGGAGATTCCTAAAACTGATTTGATGAGTGTCAAACGACCACCAAAAGATATCATCTTCGATTTTCATCCTGAAAGTTTGTTTTGAAATCTTTCAAAAATAGTTGTCCAATGTTTAGTGATTCTCATGTTAGCACCCATAGGTACCCCAAGATAAGTGAAGGGTAGGCAAGACGGTTCGTAACCTAAGGGTCTGGACCAGCGAGAAACTTCATACATATTGGCCCCAACACGAAAAACTGTTGATTTGTTGAAATTTACTTTGAATCTCGAGGCTACATGGAAGCAACAAAGGATTCTTGGTAATTTCTTGATGTTATTTTTAGATCATTCTCCTACAGCAAAGCATATCGTCGGCGTACAAGAGATGTGAGATTAATGGTCCACTGTGTGGTAATTGTAGTCTTTCAAAGACACCTGCATCACACGTTGCTTGTATTTCCATGATCAAACCTTCCATGACAGCAACAAATAAAAACGTGGAGAGAGGTTCCCCTTCTCTAACTCTTTTCGAAGTCGAGAATCTTCAGTTTGGTTCCAATTTATTAATACAGAAGCATGCGTTAAATTTACTCAGCCTCTCATCCACAATCTCCACTTGCTCCGAATCTCATCTGCATGATATTACCATCAAGGATTTCCTAGCTAATGTTGCCAAACGCCTTGTCAAAATTGACCTTGAAGAGAAGTACTTGCTTTTTGGTTTTCTTTACCCTTGAATATATTTCGTTTACCATTAGTGATCTGTGTAAAATACTTTTTCCTTCCACATAAGTCGATTGTACTTCACTAATGCAATGCCCCATTAACTTTTTAATTCGTAGAGCTAGTATCTTGGTGATGATTATTTATATGTACCTGATAAGACTGATTGGTCTAAAGTTACTTAGTTTCATCGGATCTTTGGTTTGGG